>NC_136357.1:29025000-29410000 GCF_037039965.1 Doryrhamphus excisus | reverse complement strand
TCATTAGCATGAAAGCTACACAAACACACACACACACACACACACACACACGCTGATGCACAGCAATGGTCAGCCTCTCGTCTCATTAAACACAAGTTGGCCCTGGAGCAGAAAAACTCACTGAGCTTTCCCATGCTCACTGAACCAGTGTGTGTGTGTGTGTGTGTGCGTGTGTGTGCAACAGAGCGCGTCTTGTGTAGCCGACCTCCGGGACAATGCAGGATTGTGACACAAGGAAGTGTCCTTCCAGAGAAGGATGCAGGGAAGGCATGATGGAGAGTTTGATGTTGGGAGGACAGAGCGAGTGGACCCAACAAAGCTGGGAGGGAGGGGGGGCGGGGGGGGGGGGGGGGTGCGCGGGGGGGCTCTCATGGACATCGTGTTGTTGTGGCCTTCCAGAACATACAAATAGAAACAACCCCATGGACTATCAAGTTGCAAAGGAATCAGACCACGTTCAAATGCGGATCAATGTCACTGTAGCTAATTCTTAGAGGTCACACCCACGACCCCTCCCAGGCCTCCATTTTCCCTCCAATGAACACAATAAGAAAATAATTTCAAATGTTCAAATTTAGTAAAATAGCTAAAATGGTATAATGCTAACAGCTAGCATGCTAACTACTAAATGTTCTGAGGCGGTTCTGTAGTGTCCCGAAATCATGCCATGTTTATATTTGCATTTTGACTTGAGTAAAATCAGTAACATGCTATCATGCTAACAGTTGGCATGCTAACTGCTAAAAGTTCGGAAGTGGTTCAATCACATCCCAACATCACGCCATGTACATATATGAATATTCCATAGTGTCCTGACATCATGCCACATTGGCATGCTAGGTAACAGTCGGCATGCTAAGTAGCAGTTGGCATGCTAAGTGCTGAAAAAGTGATTCTATAGCGTACCTATGTCATGCCATGTTAATATTTGCATTTTTGACGTGAGTAAAATAGCTACAACGCTAACAGTTAGCATGCTAACTATTGAAAATGCTGAGGTGGTTCAATAGCGTCCCAACATCATGCCGTGTTTACATTTGCATTTTGACTTGAGTAAAAGCCATGAAATGCTCTCACGCTAACAGTTAGCATTCCAACTACTGAAAGGCTGAGGCGGTTCTTTAGCTTCCCGATGTTCCCGATGTTTACATCAGCATGGAAGCGCCTCCGTGCTCGGCCGGGAAGCGTCAGACATCTTTGGTGAGGGCTCGTCTGCCATGAGGACAGTTCCCCTCCGCTCGCAGCACCGCGGCTATTTTTCTCCCATTGCCTCTCGACTTGTTGCCTGGCAACCGCCCTTGCACATGTGACCCTGTGGCTTGGGTTGGCTGAGGATAGTCCATGTCACACACGCACACACACACACACACACGCGCAAAGGATGCGTGCCTCTTTGTGTGCGTGTGTCGCTAGGAACAATCCGCCACTGTCGGCCTGTCATTGGTGCACACGAGTCGTCTGTGGCTCGTTATGTTCGCCAAATCAATCGGCTCTTCTTTCACGCCATCGCTTCGGAAACCACAAACACCCGTCACTCTGTGGAAACACGGACAAGGCCCCGGATGGGCCGGGGTGGATGTCCCCGGCACACGTTGCTACAACACGGCGGCAACAGAACCAATGTTGTCATGGCGGCGAGGAGCCGACTGCCCAGTCAGCATTACTAGCGCTGATGCGTGGATGGTAAAGGACGACGCGCATGGCATGCACCACTTTCACACCAACAGCTAACTAGCAAGATGATGACTTTGAAAGACCACGCCCCTCTTTAACAAGCTCCTCCCCCCGCTGGTGGGCGTATTTCTTTAACATGCCATCAGTGGAGACGCTCTAGTCAGCATTTTCAGGATTAAAGCAGCAATAGGTAACAACAGGCGGGTTGTGGTCCTACCTCTGGTGTTGGTCGCCATGTCTGCAACCTTCTGGAAGGCGTCCAGGAAGGCCACGGCTGCCAGAACCGTGGTCCTACAGAGACCGTGACAGTACAGAATTAGCATAAAACTTTCCATGCACGGTGAGAAGCACGGGCGGACTCACCTCAGCTGGGAATGGAGCTTAGTGGCCTTGGCGCTGAAGTCCTCCCATACGGGATAGGAGCACTGGGAACACACAAATGGACCAATGTGACCATCACATCTTTCTCCCCCACAAGTCATCTTCATAAACCATAAACCACGATAAACCATCACCATTAGCCGGCATACGCCCACCACTTGATTGAGGACAGCTTAGGGAAAGCAGCAGGCTTCGCTACACATCTTAAAATCAGTCAGCTACAGACACAAGAACTGCAAGTTTGATCATATTGGTTTTCTTCCGCAAATATGCTAACCTTCCACGATGTTAAAATGTCATGTTAGCACTTTAGCTCACACAGCTATGCTAGCGTTGGAGGGGCAAACCACGAGGCTGAATCCCAAATTGGGTAACTTCAGCGGTTTTGAAATTGGAGTTGAGCAGAGGTATGTTTAGCCGTAAATGGCATGAGGCAGGCTTCGCTACACGTCTTAAAAAGTCAGCTACAGGCATGGGAACACTGAGCATTGTGCTGCTTTTCAAATGTAATGTTAGCACTTTAGCCTCACATAGCTATGCTACATAAAGCTAGCTATGCGTTATGTTCTGTTGTTGTACGTCATATATGACATCTGGAACCGTGTACGTGTCAAAGCGCATACAATGAATGCGATGCTAAAGTGCTAACTCGTGCTGTTGGACACATTAGCATTTAAGCTAGGTCTTACTAAAAGCTAAATACACTAATTTGCTGATTTAGCATACATACCATAATAATATTTTATGTTTAATCAGCATTAGCACGCTTAGGTGAGCGTGTTAGCGAGTGCATCTATCATCAAAGGCTGCCATGACCTTCGACCCCGCCATCTCGCTACTTTGCTAGACGAGGTTCTAACGTGGCATCGGCACGCTGCGACATCTTTGTACCGCGCTTGCTTGCACCCCCACCGTGTCTCCTTCACCCCCCCATAACAGAATCCTCAGCTCCTCATGCGCCTTCCTAATCTACACACTCACACACACACACACACACACACACACACACACGTAGCATCAAAGCGTCGTTGCTAATGAAATTCCTCCCCCCTCTGCTGCTATCTCACCCCCCCAGCTGCAGCCCAGATGACATTACACTTGATCCACGTTGACCTTTCACCCTCATAAAACACCTGACCCGTCAAAATAAAGGAGGGGAAATACAGTATGTGCGCGTGCCGGGGGCGGGGCTTCCTGTGGTGATGTGATGCGCGACGCTTTGATCGTCTTTGATGTAGCATCGTTTCCCCCTTGGTACCACACACACGCGCCCCCGCCCCCCCTCCCAGGGCTGTTTGAAGTGCCCCATGCGTCTTAGGGAAGAGATAACGTGCAGTGACCCCGCCCTGCGCCTCATTAGCATATTTGCCAACTCTCTCGGCGTAGCATCCGGTGTGGGGCGACCGTGTTAACAGCGTCGTGTTAGCATGGCGCTCAGAGTGCGCACGGCCACTGTCCGTGTCACGCAGGCCGTGCATGAGCCTGCCACGCTTGCACGCCATGACGTTACATCATCACTTCCTGTGTCGCACACAGCTTTGCCAGGCGAGGTGTGATGATGCAACTTAAACCTTGGCGTATTTGTCCCGAGGTAACAGCACAGGCAACATGGCGGGGGGAGGGGGGGGCACCTTTGACACTCTGTCCCCTTCAGGAGGAGATGAGCGTATCCTCCCTTCCTGCCGCCCTTTCCCTCTCACGGCCTCTTTGGTTACTTCCTGTTTATCATTCCGCTCCCTCCTTTCGCTTCTCTGGCGTTCAGAAGGCCACGAAATCCATAGACTCTACGATTGGGCCTCACGATGTTTGCCATGGGTTGGGGTTGGGGTGCTGTCCTGACCCCCCCTCACTCAGACAGATGATTATGGCTGGCAAGGTCACAGGGCACAGGACTCAAACCTACAGTCCTGGAAGAATTCCGTTCATGAAATCCTTCAACGTTCCTCCTTTAGGCGCTTAAAAGGGAATTTCTGCAAAACAATATTCTAAATATTTTGGTAGTTAGAGCATAGATAACCTGTTTAGCACCGTTTTAGCATTAGAGCCCACTGGACATGAAATAACAACCCTATAGTCACCATCACCCAACATAGTGGACATAAGAGAATATAAGACACAAACGACTTGAGCTCGGGTGTGTTGCAATGTCTTCCGGACATGTGGACAGGAAGTGAGGGGGAAGGACAGGAAGTGACATAGGTTTGGGGGGGGTTCAGAGTTGAGTTTTTAGAATTTTTATCCCAGTTATTGAGGTCATGTACACCTGCAATAAAAGCCTGTTGTTCTGGCGATCAAGTCTGGTGCTGGTCTCAGCAAGCAAAGACGGACACCCAGTGTAGAATAGTACTACAGTAGTACTAATACTAGTATACTAATAATAATACTAATAATAGTACTTAGTACTCCATCTAGGTGGAAAGTAAGATTGAAACATTTGCTTTAATATTCATATTTTGGGGCCAATAAGCAGCAAACAGCGTGCTGATAAGAACAGCTGAAACCAGTCCACTAAAGTCCTGATCCTTTCTGGTGGCTCCCAGTCCAGCCAGTGTTCCCAGTGCTCCATGGATGAGGAGCTTAGTGTCTCCTCCGGCTCTTTTGTTCCCTTTGTTCCTCCCGCAGCCGCTCAGCAAAACAGAGGAAATCCAGCAGGAGCGACGGAGGGATTAGCCTCGTTCTGGTCTTCATGGTCGCCTGGAGCCGAGTCACACCTTGACGGGAGAGGCCTTGGTGTTCCTGACGTGCTTCCCACTCCGGAAGACCACGGATCTTATTCCTGTTCTCTAACGGTCGACAACGCTAACCCCAGGCTCCATGGAACCCGTCTCCGGCGGCCGTACGGCAGAAGAAGAAACCCTCAGGGGTCCGACTTTTCTTGCAGACTCGCTTTGGGTTTCCTCCTCAGGAGGGGAGCTCCCAGTGCTCCCACTGCTCCCACTGGGAGTGGCACTATGGTGAGCCGGGCTGGATCAGGATTCAGTGTGATCCCGGGGTCACGGCATCCTTCAAGGTGGTCCTCAATCCACCTGCTTAGTTTTGGTGATACCTTTGGTCCTCACTCACCAACACACAATAGTAGGGGGTTCAGGTTAGAGGACTTAGGGTTTAGGATTAGGGGGTTTAGGGGACTGGGAGGCTCGGGTGGTTATGGGATTAGAGGGTTCGGTTGGGGCAGCGGTTCTCGAGTACTTCCTGTCATCGTCTTGTTTGTTCCTTCAGCAAAGATGCTAACCTAGCATGATGTTAGCATCACATGGTCTCGGGCAGACGAAGAAGAGGAATATTGATTGCGTATGATTCCAAATGATGAGAAGGCTCTGACAGGCCTCACAAAAGCAGGGAGGCCATCTTGGCCGCCTCCCAGCCGCCTCCGCCACCCCCCCATTCAGCGTCACTTAACGAGCTCCGGGACTTCAGCGAGTCCGAGATTTTAATGAGCTGGAGAGAGGGAGATGATCCTTCACACGTCCTCCGATTGTGTCAGCTTCCTGGTTATCCCCTCTCTGGCTGAGCTTTTGTCCCGCCAAAATAAAGCTCCTCTGTCAAAGCCGAAGGACGGGAGAAACATCCAAACTGCTCTGAGCTCCTCCATCATGTTCCGTGGGAGCGGGATTTGGAAGGACCGGGTTGGCTCCTCCCCGATTCTAGTCAGCATTCTAGCCACGTTAGATTCCATTAGTAGGTGACTATAGGGCTGTTATTTCATGTTTAGAGGGCTCTAATCAAGTTAAAAACTGTATTGTAATTAAAAGGTGCTGAATGGGTTTTCTATGTCTTTTTTTATGTCTACTATATTGCGTAATAGCAGTGTAAAGGTGACCATAGGGGTGCTATTTGGCGTGCGGAGGGCTCTAATTGTCTTGTTCTGCTATGATAGCATGTGGCACTGCCCCAGGAATCCAAAGAACGGCTGATAGAGCCCAGCTAACCGCTTGCCAAGATGCAACAAGCAGGAAGGAAGGAAGGAAGGAAGGAAGGAAGGAAGGAGGGAAGGAGTGAAGGAGGGAAGGAAATGTCCACGGCAAATCCACACGCAGCAGCCGATAGAGTCCCAACTAAACTAAACTGTTCCAGGTCTCAGGAAGGAATCCTCCTCTGTCCCTTATCTGGAACCAATCAACCACCATTACTTTCACTTCCATGGAGACTGGTTACGTGTTGCCATGGCAACTGGGCCAGCACATGCCATCGGTGAGAAGAAAAGACGACAACGAAGAAGAGCAAAGTTATCATTTGACAGGAAGAAACCTGCTTCACGTCTTCCATCCCGCCGCTGACCACCACCGCGACCCCTGTGTGACCTTTGTGTGTGTTTACAACCACACAGTGTATGTCTGCCGGCGTGCCCCCCCCCAACCCCCACACACACAGGACGAAGATTTACAAGCATGTGGAAGCTTTCCAGGGGTGTGTGTTCATGTCTACACAGCACAAAAGAAAGCAACTACTTAGCATGTTTCACACACACACGCACACGCACACACACACACACACACACCCCCACACACACACACACACACACAGCGTGGACGGCAAAGGGGAAGGGAGGATGGGGCGTGATGGGGGTGTTTATAGGAAGTGTGATGATGATATATTACACAAACCTCCAAAGCAACACTGGCAGGCTTCTGGCAGGCCACAGCATCGTTGTTATGGCAACCATTTCATCTTTCTCTCATCAATGTACTCTTGTAAAAGTACCACCTCGTCTCATAATATCACCTTCTTATTTGTGCTGAATTACAGCCCGAGTAAGGTTTTATTTAGATTACAATTTCTTGCCTCGTTATTTCTCATAATACTAAAATTGCTGTTTTTCTTCATAATGTTGAAATTTTGTTGGGAATTTTTTTCTTCTTCATCATATTGCCATTTGAACATTAACAATTTTCTTGAAAAAATATTGTTTTCCCCTCATAACATCAACATTTTGTTTTTGAAAAATTGCAATATTTTTACCGATACTATTGTCCCTGTATTTGTGGAAAATATCCTGAAAATATTGCCGGTTTATTCTTGTAAAATTCCAAGCTGTGAGGTAGGATGTGTTTGGATTATATTTGGGATTGTTTTGGATTACGTCTTTTACAATGTTGTCTTTTGCAGCATTATTATTATTTACCTTTATTTTTTGCTAAATGATGAGTTTTTTTTCATAATATTGCAACTTTATCCTCCTAAGTTTACCATCATTTCTTCTTGTAATATTATGGGGTTATGTTTTTTACATTCTAATACATTTTGATGATTTTCACAGTTGCTGTGTCACGGCTGTGGATGATGTTGCTAGGCAACCCTTCCGTGAAGGACAAAGCAGGGACTTCCCTTCCTAGGAAGTGTGTGAAGATGATAAATATTTGGACGCGTTTCCCGATATTGCCGAACATGTTGCGTTGAAGGACGGCATCCTATCGTGCCTGGAGATCATGTGATCCAGGACAGGAAGTAGCTCCATGTCGGCTTTAGGCTGATGAAGCTACCACAGCGGCCACGGTTTGACCCTGGACCAGACTATTTCCATTGGCGGTGTATTGAGCGGGTGTACCAGACACGTCGCCATGACGCTGATGGGATGCTGTGAACATGGAGGAGCACACACAAAGACCATGCTGCAGGAGACACAAACAATAGATCATACATAGATGTTACTGCTGGGGTTGGGGGGGGGGGGTCTGACGGCTGCAGGGCTTCTCACGCCGTCACATCAGAAGATCCAGACAGGAAATCAATGAGCACAAAGCAACGATGAAAAGGCCATAAATGAAGGAGGGAAGGGAAGGAGGGAATAAAGATGGCGTCACGTTTTGGGCGGCGTGCACGCGCACCAACTGACACGCGAGGAGGTCGAAGCATAGCTGACCCCCCCTCCCCACCACCCCTTGTATCCGCGCACAGGTGCACAGGCGGTGCGTGTAGCGGAATGTGACGCAAACGTACACGAAGGCTTTGTCCGATAATGGAAGCAGACAGACATGGAGGTTACAGTATTGTAATGATGGGGGGTGGGGTGGGGTGGGGGGGCGATTACCGTCCCTCTTCTCATTACTTTAAATGGAATTACATTTAGTTTAGGATGGGGGGAGGGGAGGAGAGGGTACACGCACCCACACACACACTCGTTCACCTACCTTCATGTCGTTGACAATGGCCTGGAAAAGCCCCCCCAGAGCCCCGCACTCCTTCTCCACAGTCTCCATGTTGGCCAAGTCCACCATCCGGAAAAGAAGAAGAAGAAGAAGAAAGAAAAGAAATAAAAATGTATTTCCACAACGGTCCTCTCTCTCTCTCTCTCTCGCTCTCTCTCTCTCTCTCTCTCCCGTTTCTCCCGGGAAAAGCAGGCAGCGGCGGCACGAGAGGAGGAGGAAGAGGAGGAAGAGGAGGAGGAGGAAGATAGCCCCGTCTCTCCGTGTTGCGACGTGACGACTGCTGCTTCTCTCCGCCGCTCTTCACACGGTACCGGGACGCGCACGCGCATTTTGGTGCAGCCGGCGTGTGCGCTCAGGAGGACTGTGATTGGTTGCACGCGCAGCACGCACACACACCGTGGCGTTGGGTTAACATCGCGTATGACGTCACCACGTGGATCATTCCTTCGCTTTGCTTCTTCCTTGGCTTTTTTTTTTGTTGCGGTGAAGATGCTCAAGTTATTCCTTCATCAGCACCAACTCTCACTTGTTTGCTTTTGGGGGACATCTTCTTCCTGGCCATGGAAGTCTGACCTAAAGTAACAATCAATTAGTGACTGTTACATCATTCGGGTCCTTCCGAGCCCTTCCGACTCCTTCCGAGTCAGCTGAGCTGAAAGTGAAGAAGGAAGTGTTCCTTCAAAGAGGAAGTCAAGCTAGCACGTTTCCTTGTAGAAAGCAGATGTGAGCACTTCAACCGTGGCACAGACCATTTCTCTACGGGGGGTGGGGTGTGGGGGGTCTGTTCCTACAGCCTCCTCACAATATTGCGCAATATTTATGAAAAATTTAAATTTCCAATTATGTTGCCATATTATTTATACAGAATGAATTTTTTTCTATATTATATTGATTTTATTCTTGCAAAATTACAGCTGTTTTTTCTTAGAATATTTCCATTTTATTTTGAAAAATGACTATATTACCTAATATTACCTAATATTGCCATTTTATTTATAAAAATAAAAACATTTTTCTAGTGATATCTCCATATTATTTATGCCAATTACAACTTTTTTCTTACAATATTGCCATTTTACTTTAGCAAAATGATATTACATTTGTCAGAATGTTAAAATTTTATTTCTGCAAAACTATATTTTCCCCATAGTAGTGCCACTTTATTCTGGCAAAATGACAGTTTTGTTCCCCATAATATTTGCATATTATCTATGCCAAACGACAACGCTAACGTTTTCCTGATCATATTTTCATTTTATTCTTGCACAATTCCAAGTTTTTCCTCTCAGCAGCGGGACTTCCTGTCTGTGTGCCGAGTCAGCATGTAAAAAGTGACAAAGCAGCAGGGTGGGTGGGGGGTTGGGGCAAGCCAGCGTCTGCTAATAAGAGGTTAGGCATTGGGGGGCACCCCCCCCCTCCATACACACTGTCCTGGTGTGTATGGAAGAGCAGAATGTAGGTCTGTGCTCGCCTACAGCCATCAGCAACAAATCAGTTCTGCCCCACTTCCTGGAGCAAACACACACACACACACACTCACACACTCAGGCGTGGTTAGCGAGACGTTTGCAAACATTGGAAGCTGATCACTTTCACCCCAGGAAGATGGCAGCAAGTATTTTGACATCGAACATTAGCGTACGCTTGCGTGCACGCAGAGGTTCTTCATGCCAACTTCAATAGAAAGTGTTTTGATGGCGCTAGCTGCAGGCTGAGAGCCCTGCCGCTATCACTCCAGCAGAGGGCGTGGTCTAATAGGAAGTGGTCTATTGGGCATATCAAACCTGTGTACAACCATCTAAATACATTTTGAAGATTAGAGCCCTGTAGACATGAAACAGCACCCCTATAGTCACCTTTCCACACCTATTACCAATAGAAGATATAAATTAGAGTTTATGAAGGCTAAGTTGACCAGAGAGAGGCATGCTTGTGTTGTCATGGTTACATAACACGTGACCCACAGGCATGTTTCCATGAATCTATGCACAGATTAAAGATGTTTATTTACCCCCCCCCCAAGCAGGAAACGCACTTGCGGGGTCAAGGCCACTTTTTGAACATTTAGCTGTCATCATCCCACACTTTCCCACGCTGCATTTGTTCCTTGAACGTGTCATTCCCAGCCAGTGGATCCTTACTGGGGGAGGATGATGTAGTGATGCTGTTTCTTTACCATGGAGGGGGGGGGGCATCAATATTCATGGCCAGTAAATTATTGAAGAGCCATGTCGTCTTAGCATAAAAACGCTTCAAGTAAAGGGGAATATTTCACGTATCCCAGGGGAGCTGATTAGGGGAAGAGCCCCCCCCCCCGCCTTCATTGTCACAATCATATTTCGACATTCTTTGTCACACGCCAGCCGAACACCGCTACAAATATTCTTTCTGTCAGTGAGAAATCTCAACGTTTGATTGGTTGATGCCTTCCCTCGTATCCCAGGAGGTACCGTATCACCCAGGGGGGTCCAAAGTGTGGCCCCGGGGGCCGTTTGAGGCCCCTGGCTGTTTCTTTATTAGCACATTCTAAAAATACAATTTGACAAAAAAAAGTCCTTAGCAAATGTTTCCATCTTGTACGTCTTTTATGGGACCAAATGTTTCCATCTTGTACGTCTTTTATGGAACCTGACCTTTTCTTCATTCGTGTGTCTCCCTTCCAATGCCGCTACATCAACGAGTCACGAGGAGGAAATGCTCTAGGTGGGAAATCAAACACCAACTATTTGGGAAAATGGGTTATAGGTTATGTACAGTGCAGCATCACGCTCGCGGTGTGTGTGTGTGTGTACCGCGTGTGTACCGCGTGTGTACCGCGTGTGTACCGCGTGTGTAGCGTGTGGCCCAGATACCGAGCAGCGCAGCATCCCACGGTCTGCAGACGGCGTAGCAACAAGGCATCTGGAGGAGGGGGAGGAGACGTGGGAATGGAGAGAGAATTCGGGGAGACGGGATGAGGAAGCGGAGGGGTGACAAAGATGGCGGCCATTTGCTTCCCAAGAATGCCGCATGATGGAAGCGGAACGGTCGCTGGTACGGGACATCTTCGAGGTGAAGGTGGCATGGATTCAAGGCAGTACCAGCGGGTTCTTGCCAACAGTTGGAAGTTGACTTCCACCAAGACAATGATCCTAAACACTGCTCCGATTCTACTAAGAGGAACAAGTACAACGTTCTGGAATGGCCACCAAATGGTCCCCAGACCAAAATATGCTTGGAAATCTGTGGTGAGATTTCAAGGGGTCTGTCCATGCTGGGAAACCATCTAACCTGACAACATCCTAAATCCTACGAAGGTCATTCCCCTTCCCATCTATCCCTGTGTTGGTCTGCTGTAGGATATAGTTACCCGGAATGGCTGATCCCAACAACCAGGCATCTAGAATGGAACATCTGGACAATGATCAGGGCCTTTCATGCCACTGGACCCCCCTGACCCCATCACAGGTACCTAAGGTCGGCCCGCCAAGGCAAGTGACATGGCCCATGGTAATGCTAATCAACTTATTCCTTTTTATTGTTGAAATATTGTAATTGTATTATTATTCATTTTATGTAGCTGTATTATACATTTATTATTGGCAATTTTAGTCGAGATTTCAGTTGGTTTACTTCTTTAAATATATTTTTGGGGCTGCATATCGGCCAAGTGGTTAGCGTGAGGTACACGCTCTCTTATTTAACATTTTAAATACATTTATTATTATTATATTTATCATTATTAATATTACTGTAAAACAATACTATTATGTGTAATTTTTCAAACCCTATTTCAATACATTTCGATTCTCTTGAATAGACTCCAACAAGTCGGGTCCAACTTCGTCTATCACGGCTCAGCATCGCCCTCTAGCGGATTGAGCTTGAAACAGCCTTCCTCACAGTTTCATTAACGTTTTCATCTTGAATATATATTTGTACATTTTAGGTCAGACGAGCTTTAAGATTGTTGGGATGTGTTGTGTACTAGAACCGAGAGTAGGGACCTTGGGAAGTCGGGAATGCTGGGATCTGGTTGGTATGATGCAGAGGAGGAAGTAGACATCCTGTCTCCAGGAGACCAGAAGGAAAGGTAGCAAGGCTAGAAGTTTAGGACCAGGGGTCCACTTGTTCTATCATATGCCTCATGACAATTATTGAGATGATTACATAATAGTGTATGATTATCTGCCTGGTTTTGGGCTCTGTTCATCCAGAGAGGAACTTATCAGCAGGTTAGCACTGAGGTGTGTATGCTAGTCTAGTCAGCCATTCAAAAGAAGCCCAGCTGTCAGGCGCCGGTGGCTTCAGTGACCGTGAGCCAATCAGAGACCAGGAACACAGCTCGGTTCCGCCCTAGTCTCCCTCTCGGGCAAACCGATTGGCTGCTCTCATGAGGCCTTTCCTGTTAGAGGCGGTGCTATGTTCCATAACGGTGAGCAGCATCCAGCTGTGACGGGAGGACAGGACGAGCAGATTCCGGAGAGGAGAGCGAGCAGAACCCTGCCAAGTCTTTTTCTACTCGGTTGTCCAGCGGTTGGTGTTAGAGTCAGCAGGTAAAACACCCGGAACACGACACAGGTCATTTTGGGCGTAGAAAATCTAGTGCAATTCGGGAAGTCACCCTCCAGCACGAGCAGGTAAACATCAAGCTAGCATGGCTAACTCACACACAACCGGAGTGTCGGTTATTTTGGTTTTACAACATCATTTGTCGTACTAAATTAACTAGAAGCCTTTGAACTTTTTAAACTTTTTAATTAACACGTTTCGATTGTTTAAAGATCCGATTTCCCCACGGAGGAGTAATGACGTAACACCTATTGTTGTTTTCTTTCCCCACGGAGGAGTAATGACGTAACACCGGATAACTCACCCATAACACGGAGGGAAAAGTGCATCCCAACTTTGACATTTTTGGGTTTTTTTCGCATTGTAATTTCGAAATTGAAGAAATCATAATTACATATAATTTTTTGAACTTTAGTCTGAACATATAGCTTTGGGAAGTTAGCTTAGGTTGGGAAAAAGTTATAGGAATAAAGTCATTTTGGGAATAACTTTATTCCCATAACTTTTTCCCAACCTAATTTTATTTACTTCCTACTTTAGATTTGGTGTATTTTTAATAGTAAAAAGTGAAAAAGTGTGAAAAAATAATGAATGGAAAAAATTCAATTGACTTAAAAGATCATTCACTAATTCACTAAAATATAAAAAAATAAAAATAATAAAAAAAAAGTTGACTTTCATAAGTCTTTTTTCTTTAATATTTGAACTTTAAAATATTATTTTCCTCATAAACAACAACTTTCCCTGTAAATATTTAGCATTGATACGGTACTGTGGTAGTTGTCCTCCAATGATGACATTTTTCCGTATGTCATCGTCATCCTCGGTCCAGACATGAACGGCGCAGCGTCCACAGAGGTGACGAGGAGGCGTGTCCAGAACGGCGGGGGTGGACGGGCGCATAAGGAGCAGCAGGAGGCGCAGTGGGGGAGAGCCCGGTGAGGCGCATCACAGCACATCATAGCAACCCCCAGGCGATGCGGGAACACGTCGACTGATGTCTCCGGTGTTCCTCAGGGAGGTGGACTGGTTCTCCCTGCTCGGGGTGGTGGCCCTGCTCTGCTTGGCCCCGTTCATCGTCTTCTTCTTCGTCATGGCGTGTGACCAGTACCAGTGCTCCATCTCCCAGCCGCTCCTCCAGCTCTACCGCGGAGAGACCACCCCGCTCGCCATCTGGGCCCGCGTGCCCTTCTTTACCTGGTCGGCTGCCAAGATCTACGCCGTTTGGGTGGCCTTCCAGGTACGACTTTGAAGGCAGCACGTAGCTTCTTTTTGTTTCTAGACGACGGCGTTGTTGCTTCCAGGTGGTGTTGTACACCTGCCTTCCCGACGTCCTGCACAAAGTCCTTCCCGGCTACGTCGGGGGAGTCCAGGAGGGAGCGCGAACCCCCGCAGGTAATGCCGCACGGCCCCAACAGGGAAGCATGGCCTTGACAGCGTACGTCTCCTTGGAGGTCTGATCAACAAGTACCAGATCAACGGGCTGCAGTGCTGGCTGCTCACGCACTTCCTGTGGCTGGCCAACGACCGCTACTTCCGCTGGTTCTCGCCCACCATCATCTTCGACAACTGGATCCCGCTGATGTGGTGCGCCAACGCGCTGGGCTACGCCGTCTCCACCTTCGCCTTCGTCAAAGCCTACTGGTTCCCCACCAACCCGCAGGACTGGTGAGGGCCACGCTTGAACGGCTACACCAGGACCACTTCCTGGGAAACGGGAATAAACGATATTCCCCACGGTGTCTCCGTACAGCAAGTTCACCGGCAACGTCTTCTACAACTACATGATGGGGATCGAGTTCAACCCGCGCATCGGCAAGTGGTTCGACTTCAAGCTCTTCTTCAACGGGCGGCCGGGCATCGTGGCGTGGACCCTCATCAACCTGTCCTACATGGCCAAGCAGCAGCAGCTCTACGGCCACGTCAGCAACTCCATGCTCCTCGTCAACCTGCTGCAGGTCAGCTCGGGCGAACGCCCTCAAAACGGGTCTCGTACTACGGGCCCGACTCATTTTCAGGTCAAATTCCATCATATTTCATCACCGTTTTATTCATCACGCTCAGTTTCATTTCTAGATTTTTCCCACTTTAAATTCATTTGATGTTTTTTCATTTGTTAAATAGTAAAAATAAAATTGATTTAAATAAGTGCCAAAAATAATTTTACTGAATATAAAATATACAATCCACTTAAATAAATGTATAAAAAATAACGAACATAGTAAAAATAATTAAATGAAATGAAAATAAAGTTGGGAAATTTAAATGAAATTTTGGAAATTTCCCGTCAGGCCATCTATGTGTTGGATTTCTTCTGGAACGAAGCCTGGTACCTGAAGACCATCGACATCTGCCACGACCACTTTGGCTGGTACCTGGGCTGGGGGGACTGCGTGTGGCTGCCCTACCTCTACACGCTACAGGCCAGTCACCGGACGCACGCACTAAAGCCCCCTTGCTGGGACCCGGACTAACGTGCTGTGATGTCGTGCAGGGTCTCTACCTGGTCTACCACCCGGTGAGTCTGTCCCAGCCTCACGCCCTGGCGGTGCTGCTGCTGGGCCTGCTGGGGTACTACATCTTCCGCTCCGCCAACCACCAGAAGGACCTGTTCCGCCGCACTGAAGGCGCCTGCACCATCTGGGGCGGCAAGCCGACGTACATCGAGTGCTCGTACCGCTCGGCCGACGGCGGCGTGCACCGCAGCAAGCTGCTGACGTCGGGCTTCTGGGGCGTGGCGCGCCACTTCAACTACACGGGCGACCTGATGGGCTCGCTGGCGTACTGCGCCGCCTGCGGCTTCGGCCACCTGCTGCCATACTTCTACGTGATCTACATGACCGTGCTGCTGGTGCACCGCTGCGTGCGCGACGAGCACCGCTGCGGCGGCAAGTACGGCAACGACTGGCGGCGCTACACGGACGCCGTGCCGCACCGTCTCGTCCCTGGCGTCTTTTAGGATGGAAGCACATATCTATTTTACAACAACAAAGGAAGACACGCTTCATATTTCCATACCGTGCACATCCGCTGCTTTTTTATTCTCAACCCGAGCCAAAGGTAAATACTTGGCAAACGCGAGTGCTGCCGCCACACACTTGGACCAAACATGGATGACATTATACAATACTGAACACCAGCTAAAAACATGACTGATGAATCAAGGAAAGACTGACACTGTGAAGCAGATGCCTAGAGGTGTTCACATCAGCAGCACCCTGACCTAATAAATGATCAACTTTGCTCACATCATTCAACTTCCTGAAATGGCACCCATGCAACTTCTCATCAAGCAGACCAGTTGTCAGACCAGCACGCTACAACTTGTCTCTGTTTCTTCTGCTAACAACTTCTTTTCTCCTGAACACTTCTCTCTACACTTTGTACACTTTGTATACGTCATGCTTTTAACGCCACTGCACGCCACTGCGCAAGAACCCTCCGGTTAGTGCACAAGAATCCTTCAGTTAGTGTACATGACCACACTAGTTGGTGCACAAGAACCCTTCAGTTAGTGCACAAGACCACACTAGTTGGTGCACAAGAACCCTCCGGTTGGTGCATAAGCACCCTCCAGGTAGTGCACAAGAACCCTCCAGTTAGTGCACAAAACCTCACTAGTTAGTGCACAAGAACCCTCCAGTTAGTGCACAAAACCTCACTAGTTAGTGCACAAGAACCCTCCAGTTAGTGCACAAAACCTCACTAGTTAGTGCACAAGAACCCTCCGGTTATTGCATAAGAATTCCGTCCAATTGATTGGTCATCATGAAAGATGAGATCGATAGACTAGAGAGAACAAAGGTGTCCAAACGTTTTCCACAAAGGGTGCATACATAGAAATTAGGGATGGGGGGGGCCCTGATACATTGTCTACATTAAAGATGCTAAAAATAAATCCAATGTACGTCAATCAAATTTTAGTAGGTAAACTTATGTTTCAAGCTGTACTGCACCTTGCTGACGCTAGAGGGCTGCAGAGGGCAGATAATCCGATTCATGAATGAAGGATTGTTGTGTTCCTGTTGTACAATGACGAAGTTAAGGACAATAAAGTTACAAATAAAGCAAAACTAATCTGATTAATACTCCAAATGGATTTATTGAGCATTTGGGGCTAGGAAATATTTAATCATGCGACTGAAGATTGTTGGGGTATTCTGCAGATGTCAGCAACTATTTCTTGAAGAGAAGACATGGACGTGAATAAGGCGTCATTGTCCTATCAGGTTTAGGATTCCTAAAGCAGGAAGTGCATCACATGACACGCAGCCTCGTTGAACCAGGAAATAGAAAGACGGACAATCTTTTTTTGGAGCGCACTAAGCGCTGCGCTGTTGGATTTGCAAGTGAGCGTGAAAGAGGCGCATTGTGGAGGCCTCCTGTTGCAGCTGCATGAGGGGGCAGGTGGGGGGGACCGGGGGGGCGGAGGGTGGGTCTGCCAGGAACCCTGGGAGGCGAGAGAGAAGAGGATAAGAAAAGCACAATGGCAGGACTCGCAGCTCTGTTCTAGGCAAGGTGCTTTCCCTGCAGTTTTTATGGGAGGCTTTGCGGCGTGAGGGCGGCGTGCCAGCAGGGCGGGGGGTGCGGTGGGGTGGGGGGGCCTCCCAGGAAGGAAAGTACATGATTTGTCAGCAGAACCTTTGCATTGTAAATAATGCAGAGTAGTAAGAAGTGGTAAGTGAGTGGGAATTCCTCTGACTGACGTGTGCAGGCTTGTTACACGCCAGCACATCAACAACGCCACGGCGCCAGCGACAGGTGGCTGCGGCCGTCAGGGAGGATTCCATCTCGTGTTTGGTTGCCACGGAGACGGACGCTGGAAATCCATTAGTGTGTGTGGCAGAATTCCCCGGATGGCGGCCAGTTGTCCGGAGAGCATGTTAAGGCTCACCAGGCCGCGCCCCTCCCGAGTATTTGGACCGCAGCTGGCTATCGCCGACCTCTGACCAAGGTCGCACCATCGATGACGCTCGCCACAATCCAGCATGACAGCCATCCCTCGTTCCCGCTCGTCCCACAATGCTTCACTCCGTCTTCCTGTTGGTCAGGAATCTGAGTCAAAGATCCTTTATTTGACAATATGACCAAAAGCTGTCCGTGTTTCAGTGTCCCGAGATGCTTCACTCCGCTGTGAAGCAGCAGACGCTCCACGTTGTTAGCCGTGACCTTTACGTGTCGCTTTCAGCGCTGACATGAAGCCAGAGACGGAAATAAACGGCAAACACATGTTGGGTTTAGCGCAGGAACACGCGTGGAGACGGATGACGGTCAGCGGGAGACGTTCCAACCACGCCGGCCGCTCCCGTCCACGCCCTGCGACTCCCCAGGGCCTCACGAGGAGGAGAAGGGAGGCCACGCCTTCACTTCCCTCTTCTTCTACCACGACTGATGACATTCTCGTGCTTTTATTCTTTCACTCCATGGCAAATCTGAAGCAACTATATCATCTATACATCATAAATGCCGTATGTATTCCTCATATTTCATCCTTCGTGCAGGTGGAGAATAAGCATTATATAATAATAACTACCCCACAGTGTACTTGGTTGAGGTTAGCCATGCTAATTAAATATGATCATTGCTACCCAATTGCACCTTAAAGCTATGGAGGCTTTCACCAGCAGAGGCGCTGTTGCTTCGCACTCAACCACTTCTCTGTGTAGAAGTGAATACGTGCAAAAACTACTCAAAGATCCTGTATTTAACAGGACCACACTGCAGTTTTTAAGGAATCTGTTGTAAAGATGCAAATCATAGATCCTCTATATGACAGGAGCACTGTTGTTTTCCAGCAATGTGTTGCAAGACCACGAGTCAAAGATCCTCTATGTGGAAGCAGTACTCTGCTGTTTTACAGGAATCTCTAGCTAGGATTTATGACATTCATATTTCACAACCAAATATGGTCATCACCAGCAAAGTTCCAGTAAAATAAGACGAAATCACCTCCACTTTCACAATAAATTCACTAGTCAGCAGTTCACAAGTGTGTCATCTTACCGTATATGAAGCATATTACAAGCTGATAGTAAAATCTTACCTTCCAAATGTGTCTCTTTTCTACTTTTAGCCGTCTTTAGCGAATAGAATGGAATCCTTCCGGCCGGTTCATCCCCAATCATGCTTGAAACGTTCGTCACTTGGTCGTTGTACTTCTTTGTTTCTTTCGGCTTTTTTCCTGATTACGGAGTCGCCACAGCGGAATACTTATTTTGGTCACTTGGTCGTCGTACAGTCAGTCAAAACAACGAAAATTTTGCCGCCATAGAATAGGCGGACATATTGGATTTCTCTTAACCAATCACACACCGTGTTGTTGGACCACGTGAACATCGCTCAGCCAATGACCGTAACAAATAGTCACGCTCGTTGAAACGATATACTGTAATGTAACATCAGATTGTTAAGATAGCGATACAATTAAAGATAAAAAATAAACATAAAAATACATAATATACAATCAAAGATATTTGGTATAATTATTATCACAATTATACGTGACATTTTATCCCTTGATACATTTTATTGACGTGTTTTTCCATGAGTTAAAAGCAGGGAGTGTATATTGACAAAGTATGCTAGCTGCTGCTGTAGGGTGCTGGAGGCTGGGCATGATGTCATCACCGACAAGGGCGCTTCCTTTCTCTATTTTCTATTTCCTGCCTCCACTTCCTACTTCCTGTCTGGTTGCAACTCCTGTGTCATGATGTGGAAGGAACATACTTGCACTTATTTGCGTCAGGAAGCATCCATATTCTTCTCAGTACACTGCATATGTACACTCTGTACACTAATTACCGATAATGTACACTCAGTACTTTTCATCTCCACTCAATACACTTAGTACTCTACATGTCCACTCAGTACTCTACGTGTACACTCACTATACTCAGTACTACAACTACAAAAAGCAGGGTACGTTCTGTAGGTGTGCATTAAGTATACTACCTATTACATGTCTGTATGGTAAGTACACTATACGTACAGTAGGTTTACAAAGTACTCTACATCTTCAGTGAGTATGGTAAGTACATCTACAGTAGGTACTGGCAAGTGCACTTCATGTACAGTAAGTACATGACATGTACAGTAAGTACACTTTATACTTCATGTGTATAATAAGTACTGAAACAGAGAGGGTTCTGGACACAAGTACACTCAATACTCTTTGTGTACAGTGTGTACACTAAGTACTTACTTAAAGTACACTACATGTGCAGTAAGCAGCGTAAGGGTGCCCGAAGGTGGAATGGAACTCGGGTCTCCTAGCTATGTGGCCTACACGATATATTCCCATAAAAGACCTTTACATGCATGTGTGCGTGTGTTTGTGCGTGTGTGGGTCCGTGCTATTAGCAACCACCCATCCATCATCCTCCAGACTCCGCCTCCTGCATCACATGACCACACCTGAACAGCCATGCCTTTATGCTGCCTTGTACACTTCTCCTTGCTCCCTTCCTTCCTTTCCTGCTTTGTCTTTGGTTGCCCACCTTGTGTATATTTATGTTAGCACATTGTGTCCATGCTAATGCGTTCCCACGCTACTGTGTGTGTGTGTGGGTGTGTGTGTGCGTGCGCGTGTGCGTGCGTGTGCGCGTGCAGGAAGCCCAACAGTCAGTCCATTAGCCTGATGGAGTTTCTATTAAATTACAAAGTCTCTCCGTCTCTCTTGTCTTGTGCCCCAGCCCCCAACTCCCCACAGCCAATCACATTAGTGCTCTTATCTCATTTGCTGAGACTGTGCAGGCACTGGGGGGGGGGGGGGGGGGGGGTTATGATGTGCAGGCCAACAGAAGGAAGGACGAGACCTCATAAATACAGAAAGGTTAATTGATATCAATCTGTGTGTGTGTGTGCCATCACTTCATAATAAAAGTCTTTGTATGGAATACACACGCCGTCTGCACACCAACGACGAGCGACAAATGACTACTTGTTAGTCCAAAGTGGGCGTTATGGTGTCGTTAGACGGCAACACGACATCATCGGATCAAGAAAGTTGGACAGGCGGGAGACAATGTGTCCCTGGAATGTTCCATTATCACGATCATTACGCTAAATGAAGGTCTGCATCAAGTATTCTAATAATGACTGCCTTGCACACGCCAGCTAATGTAGCCAAGGCGTCTACGCCGTCCTTGGCTCCTGTGTGTGTGTGTTGGTGTGTGTGTGTTGGTGTGTGTGTGTGTGTGTGTGAGTCAGGACACATACCTCTTAAATTATCCAAGGTGACAGTCCGTCTCTGCCCGCAGACGTCCTCTGGTCTTCATTGTCTCTTCACTCCAGCTTCACTCAACTCCTGCTAAACAAAGTCCAGGTTTTTAACCATCAATCAGACCATCAACGTTCAGCCTATCCTTACCAGTCAAATGGTCAATAATCCGTGTTTTTTAACCAATCAAATGATCAATAATCAAATGGCATCATTGTCCTGCTGCACCACCCAAGCTGGTTTAACTGAGGCTAGTGAGGCCTGCAGTTCTTTGGATGCTGTTGTGGGGTCTTTTGTGACCTCTTGAATGAGTCGCGGCTGCGCTCCTCGGGTCATCCTGGGAAGATTCACCACTCTTCCATGTTTTGGCCATTTGTGGATAATGGCTCTCACTGTGGTTGGCTGGAGTCCCAAAGCTTTAGAAATGTCTTTCTGAGTGTTTCCATATTGATGGATCTCAAGTAGTACTGTATGATGTACCATGTAGTAGCTGGATGGATGGATGGATGGATGGATGGACGACCGGACCATGGAGTCTCATGGACTCCCAAGAAGACGAGCAGCAGACATGTTGTATCGGAAATGTCGTCCATATTCCCAAGAAAAACAAAAAAGCCACAAAGATTTAAAGAGACAATAAGGAGAGAAGATGGAACACACGTGTTGTTATTTCCGTTGGCGTGCATGTCAACATTCCTTACCAGCTGTTTGGAAAACCTGACATCAGCAGGGTGCCGCCCCCTGCTGGGCGGCCCTGGAATGCCGCCCTCGCTAAGATGGACCCAAAATATGAAGAAATTATATTTTAGGTTTCTGGGAAGCTAAGGGACAAATGTGCCTTCCCGGACACACCAGGCTATGCTAGCTAGCGAGCTAGCTGTGCTGCTTTGAAAGCGTCCACATGTTCACATGCGATGTTTTCCTCGTTAACTTTACAGCGTAATTTGACGAGGCGTCTCGCTGTTGTTGTCATGATAACAGCTTGAACAAACAGACGCTACGTGCACAGGTGGAATGTGCGTTGTTTTTTTACGGCACAGGTGGCGTCCTAATGGAAGCCAGCAGTGGGGGAATGTGTCTTCTAATGAGGTGAAGTGGGTCACGTTGGGGCGGGAAGGATCGTAGGAGCAACGTACAGGTCTCTCTGATGCCATACAAAACATATACTAGTAGCACTGCGTCACTTCTTTTTACTCTTAACGTGACTTTGCAACGTTGCTTGCCTTCAAGCTTTTATGGTGGCCACAGTTTGACCCTGGAACAGATTATGTACTATATTCCCTGTGGGAGAACATGTGTCATGTTGCACTTTGGACTTTTCATCCTGTTTGACTTTCGATGGGGTTAATTATTCACTTCCTTGTTTGTACCCCCCCCCCCTGTAAAACACTAGTCAAAGATCCTCTATAAGACAAGGGGACGCTGCAGTTTTTAAGAACATACAGCAAGGATGCTGGTCAAAGATCCTCTATATTACATTTGCTATTGTTACATTGGAGGTGTGACGTGATGCTCTTATTTTGGAGACAATGAGTTTCCTGCCGGCTTAGGCACAGTGTTGCCTGCGTGCTGTCTTGCAGGTTGAAAGTGCTGATGGCGCTTCCTGCTGATGTGACCAGATGGCGCCCAGCCACGGCATTCCCTCGTGTCCCGTGTGAGACAGGAAGCGGAGGGCCGAGGGCCGTGACCCGGGCGCAGGAAGTGGAGCGGCGGCGTGTTCGCTAACACCAGACACCTTGTAAGGTTTGTATGTTTTATTGTGTACATGTCCAGCATGGCTTGTTAACACACTCAACTACAACACAAACGTATAAAAGCTTCTAATCACCACAACAACCTCATTGGAATGTCAACAACACAAAATCACCCCAAAATCCAAAAAGACCAACGAGATGCTGACGGCCGCTGACGACCTCCTGAGCGTTACGTGACGTCCGGTCTCGAGTGGCGGACCAAAAAGGACGAGAGGTTCGGAGACCCTCTCTTTGCTGGCGGTGCTAAAGCAAGATGGCGGACACCGATGAGCATTGATGGTTTCAACAGGAAGTGGCTTTTCATATGAAAGGATGTCGGGGGGAGGGGGGACGCGGACTCGGATTGGAACTGGAGGACTTTGCTGTGGATGAGGTCACATGACATGAAGGTCAGACTGTCATTGGTGCCTGAGTAGTCCAGAGAGTGCATGATATGCTGCAGTAGTCAAAGAGGACTTAAGGGGGGCAGGGGTGCGTGTCACCTGACTTTCGGGGGCGGGGGTGCGTGTCACCTGACTTTGGGGGGGGCGGGGGTGCGTTTCACCTGACTTTGCTGAGTCACTTCTCCGGCGTCGACTGATCATGTCTGGACGTGCAGGAAAGGAGAGATGATGATGATGGTGTTCGGGGGCTGGAGGGGGGGGTGCTTTTAGCACTGATTAGCTGCCCCCCCCCCACCTTTGAGGTGAAAGACGGACAGATGACACCGTTTCCTGGCAACCGCCATCGAGCGGCAGCGGGTCAATCGCCGTCCTTCCGTCCTGTTAGAAGTGTCCCTCCCTCAGTCCCGCCCCTGCCCCTGCCCCCGGGCTGGGTGGGGGCTGGGGAGCGTCCGTCAGTGTTCACTTTCAGGCTTTAAAGTCAGTAAACATAACAACGCAAAACTGAAAGCTCAGGTTTCCTCTCAGCTGCTGCAGGCCACCAGGAGGAGAATTTGGGTCAAATGGACTGCTGCCAGTCCCCCCGCCCTGCCCCCCCACCCCCCACCCCCCATATCCTGACTATATCGCTGGCTTTGCACTGCCCCTCCCCCTCCACGCTTGTCTGGAAAGGCAGGGAATGTGTTCTTTCCCGAAGAGGAGCAGGAGGAATAGTCCATCCCAGTTCCCGTCCTCAAACACAACCTGCTACCATGACTTCCACTTCTAGTCGGATGTAGCATAAACATGCTAGCTAGCACCAGTCTCTTGTAGTACCACTTCGTTCCTGGCGGGGCGATGAAGAGTCATCAGGGTCTGACGCCCGATGGCGCTCATTTGGAACGCGTTTGACGAGTCTAACGAGGACTTTGAGGAAGTAGATAAGGAAGACGAAAGAACAGAAGAAGGTAGAACACGAATGGATGCAGTTTGTGTTTTCTTTGGCTTTCTGTGCGTGGCGTCATCACAGAGGCCACGTTAGGGTTGGGGTTGGGGTTGGGGTAGGATTCAGGCTAGGGTAGAGGTAAGAATGGGGTTGGGGTCGGGGTGAGTTTGGGGTTTGAGCAGGACCAGGTGGTGGGCAGCCCTCCCAGTGCAGGCGGGGGCGTGGCAGTGTACGCGTCTCTGATGTGTGAGCATCTTTGTATACATTAGGGTACACAGGTCTTGTTGACCCTGGTGTTGGGATTAGAGTTGGGCGTATGGCTGGGTTAGGGTTGTCGTTACAGGTCGTAGTTTTACAGCAGCATGAAGTAAAGGCACCCTGGAAGGGATGAATTAGTTCCCAAGGCAAGGTTCGAAATCCAGAAGCAGCCATCTTGGATTGAGTATTTTTAAACGTCCGTGCTTCCAGGACCGAAAGAGTTATTTGAAAAAGTGGTGGGGAAGAAGAAGAAAGGAGGATTTTCTTCCTGCCGGATGAAAGCGTGTTTGGGGTTCCGCAGGGCGGAGGTTTGGGGTCAGCGGCGTGTGCCCACACCTGCTGTTTTTTTAATGAAGCGGATTAGCTGGTGCTAGCCCACCCTGCTGCTCGCCGCTACGCCATCTTTACAGCAAAGTCCTTCAGAGGCTGCACGCTACATTAATCTTGCGTTTGCTACTTCCTGTTTGAAGCCCTGGAGGCGGCGGTGGGAAACCCTGCAGACGCACTAAACGTGTGAGAAGGTTAGACGCATCAGCTTGTAAAGACGCTCCTTTTAAAGTGGCTTTACGACGTTTTAACAGCTGCCAAAGAAGGCAAGGAGAGGACGAGCTGATGGTTGATCACGTGACCGAGTGTACCGCCGAGAGGAGGTGCTGTTCCCAGACCAGGAAGAGGCTCCGCTGAGATGAGAATGAACTTCCTGGTTTGGAAATCAACAAAGTGAAGAAAAAGGATGTGCAAACTTCTCTGCTATAAATAGACTACAGTGGATGCACCCTGGGGGGGCGGGACTACAGTACAGGAACCCCAAAGGATCTCGAGAGGATCGGAGCGGGCGGGACGGCGGGGAAGGGGATCCAAGTTCAGTTCAGGGGTCAGACCCAGTCCTGCAGCGAGCGCTTGCAGTGCACCAGCAGCCGCGGCGCCCCCTTGCTCTGCAGGGTGTTGATGATGGCGTAGATCAGGCCCAGGATGCACAGCACCAGGACCAGGGGGATGGTGACCATCAGGATGTTCATGGTCCTCTCCTGGCTGTCATCCACCTTCAGCACCACGTCCACCTCGTTGGTGTCCTCCTCCCGAGTCTCGCGGCCATCATCTTCGCCGTCCCCGTCGGAGCCTCGGCCGCCGTCGTCCTTGTCGCCGCCGTCAGCGGCCGTGGCGTCTTTGTCGTCGTCGCCGTGCCCGGCGTCCGGGTTGAAGGGCGGCTGGTTGACGTCCGGGTATTTGTCACCGGAGTCGGTGTCCGTGTCCCTGTCGAGGTCCGGGTCCACGCTGCAGCCCATGAAGTCCCGCAGGATGGACTTGGGGTAGCCCGGCTCGCTCTTCATGCGGTGGTTGTCGAACTTCCAGTACTTGGACCCCTTGTAGAAGTACGTGTAGGCTGGAGGACGCGAGACACGGCAGAGCCGCTGGTTAGCTTAGCCTAGCATGGCGGCCCACGGAGCCACATCCTCGTTCTGTCTTTCAGGCTGCCCCCCCCCCACACACACCCTGCCCCCGCCCTTCACATTCATCACATTTACACTCAGGAAGCTCATCTCCACTTACCTCCATCATCGCTGAGGAAGGCCCCCTTGGGAGCCGGGGGCACGGACGACCCCCACACGCTGATAGGTTTCGGGTAGCCTGGGTCGGCCGAGCGCGACTGCTCGTTGAAGCGCCAGTACCTACACGCCGGCAAACAGGAAGTCACATCAGCGTTTCCAATCGATCGTGTACTTCCATCGACTGGTACGACGTAGAAATACATGACATAGAACATACTACTGCTATTTCAGCCATTCTAATACATTTAGTGGGTCCAAAACTACCAAAGGGAAACTAAAACTACATTTAAAGCACTTTGTCTAGAAAACAGCACATGAATTCATGATTAATGATTGATTGGCATGTTGGAATGAGCTGTTAGCATGTTGGAATGAGCTGTTAGCACGTTGGAATTAGCTTTAACATGTTGGAATTAGCTGTTAGCACATTGAGATTAGCTGTTAGCACATTGGGATTAGCTGTTAGCTTGTTGGAATTAGCTGTTAGCATGTTGGAATGAGTTGTTAGCATGTTGAAATTGGATGTTAGCATGTTGGAATTAGCTGTTAGCATGTTGGAATTAGCTGTTAGCACGTTGGAATTAGCTTTAACATGTTGACATTACTTGTTAACATTTTGGAATTAGCTGTTAGCACATTGGGATTAGCTGTTAGCATGTTGGAATTAGCTGTTAGCATGTTGGAATTAGCTGTTAGCATGTTGGAATTAGCCGTTGGGAATGAGTTAGCATGTTGGAATGAAAACAAACAACCATCAAAGCGGCCCCCTGCATCTGTTGATGTGACTTTTGAGTATGTTGCCCTCAGTGGAAAATGTTCGAACCCAGCTGACGTCGAGTCATGACTCGGGTCGCTTGCCAACGCAGACCCAAATCTGGAACCCATTTACAGTAACACACACGCACCAGTCTTATTTATGTCTTATTTTCTCTTATTATGTCTACTAGAGTATGTTGGCTAATGAGGGTGATCATTAAAAAATATATATATATGTCTATACCCCCCCCCCCCCCCCCCCAAATATATATTTCATGAAAAAAGGCCAAATAATGACGTTGGGGTGTACCACGCGTGCATTAGCGTGTGTTCTTGCATGCGGCATGACCTGTCGCCTTGGAAGAAGTAGGTGTAGCCGGACGGCTCCCACCAGATGGCGGCGTCTATGCGGTCGTAGGGAATGTCGTGGCCGTAGTCGACCAGCTCCAGCGGGTAGCCCTGTTCCAGGTTGGCCTCCCGGAAGAGCCAGAACCTGTGAGCTGGAGGACAGGAGAAGAAGTGAAGAAACAACACAAGCTCATGTTGGACAAAGCCGAGCGGTACCAACGACTTGACGAGTCAGAGCGCTCGCTACCCCGTTTGGCGTGTAATTAGCGTGTCCTATGTCAGACTTTTATTGTTTGTCCGACTCCAACATTCCTGCTGGCACAATTACCACCCCTCCTCCTCTGGTCCTCCTTTCTAGTAAAAGCTCCCCACTCAGCATCTGGAGAGGACAAAGAGCTGACGTCATGCTTCTCCTTGGAAGGTCCCATGACTCCGGTCCAAGACTTCCTATAGGTGGGATCTCTTTGCCGTGAGAGCCAAACCTTAAAAGGCTCCAATGCTGCTTGTTTTCTTTTCATAAAGTAGTCCATAAAGCCGTGGAAACCTCAAGCTAACTCGTACGTTTGACAATATTGCCCATGAAACTCTGGACCCGACTCAAGCATCCCAAAAAGCCACCAAGCTGCATAAGAAGATGCTTTTGGAGGCCATGACAGGAGAACATGGCGTGCTGGGAACGTATGGGAACAGTAGAAGCTAAAATATCATCCACGAAGGGCGGATGGTCTTCTTTTAACATCCTTTTCCTTCCTTCGCTCTTTCTCAAGGTCTGCCAGCTCCTTCCTTCCTTCCTTCCTTCCTTCCTTCCTTCCTTAGCGCTGGCGTGCGCCCGGGTGTCACACTGGGAGGCTTGCCGATGACATCACCCTCCCCGATTCCTCCTCCTCCTCCTCCTCATCATCATCATCAAACCTGGCGTCCGCCATCAAAGCCTCAGATCGTCCGTCCTCGCCGCCTTGTAAAAAGACAAGCTGCTCTCGGGGACTGACAATATAAATAATGATCTTTATGCAGGTGCCGCATGTAGAAGACATTATGGAGCATGCTCAGAAGGCGCCGTCCTCACGTTCCGCACATCATGAGACATCATCACAAGTCTGTTCCACATTTGGAAGATGACGGCGTGAGATGATGGGCCGCAGTAACAGCAGGTACATTTGCCATCATAAAAAGTATTCTACACTGGTCACTAGGTGTCAGTAACGTTACTCTGATGTTTGGCAAGACACACAAGAACCACACTTGATCACCAGAACAACAGGCTTCTATTGCAGCAGGCACAATAATCCCTACCACCAAGTACTGTCATGGCCGTAACCCACAGCAAGCTAAAACTCAATGCTTCTTTATGTCTTATATGTCTGATTTTCTTCTATACTGGGTAATAGGGGTGTCAAGATGACTATAGGGGTGTTAGCTCATGTCTAGAGGGCTCTAAAAATGTGTTAAAGTGCATTTAGAAGATGGTAAACATGTTTTCTATGTCTTATTTTGTCTTATTATGTCCACTATATTAGGTAATAGATGTTTAATGTGACTATAGGGGTGCTATTTCCTGTCTAGAGGGCTTTAATAATGTTTGACAGTACATTGACAAGGTGGTTAACATGTTTTGTATGTCTTATATGTCTTATTTTCTCTTATTATGTCTTCTATATTAGGTAATAGGTGTTTAATGTGACTATAGGGGTGTTATTTCCTGTCTAGAGGGCTCTAATAATGTTTGACGGTCCATTGAGAAGGTGGTAAAGAAGTCCTGAATGAAGTGTCCCAACTGGGTGGAGGGAGCAAGGATCGAAGCACCACCCTTAAGGCTTCTAGGCCACCCACTTCCTGCTGCATGTCACTAAATAAGGCCCCGCAACTTGACTTTGAAAGCATCGCGTGCGTCTTTGCAACGTACCTTTGAAGAAGACGAACCTGCCGTCGTGCCTCTCGTACGCAGCGTCGATGTCGCCTGGCAGACCTCTCCAGAAGTGGCCGATGGGCATGGGGTAGTTGTCCAGGACCCTGTTCCTACGCACCCTCCAGAACCAGCGGCCCTGTCGGGACGAGACGGGCTGTTTAGCTGACTCCACTTCCCACAGCAGGACGAGGAGAAGTCCACCAAGTCAAAAGTGGCCTTAAAAGGCTCTCATCAGACGGCATGTGAACTATTTGTCCCGCGAGGTGGGGGTGCACAGCTGGAAGGTGAAGTGTTGATTAT
Source organism: Doryrhamphus excisus (assembly GCF_037039965.1). Taxonomy (NCBI): domain Eukaryota; kingdom Metazoa; phylum Chordata; class Actinopteri; order Syngnathiformes; family Syngnathidae; genus Doryrhamphus; species Doryrhamphus excisus. The sequence goes on along the minus strand of NC_136357.1, from coordinate 29,380,853 downwards.
GTAGCAGAAGCGGTGAGTCATGGACGCTAATAAAAGGTATGGATGTATTCACGGCGGCCAGCAGACTGATTTACAAGCGGCGACTGTCCGGGATAAAGTACCGCTAAGATGCTCAGAGCGGCTTCGTCTTGGCAAGCGGGTCCGCATTCGTCCTTGGCCGAGCGTCAGACGAAGGCCCGACAAGACGGAGTGCTCCCTCCCTGATTTGTGCGGGCGCCGGTCGAGATTAGGGCGGAATCGACCACAGCGAGACGAGCAGATCGTTGAGGCTCGGCGCGGAAATCAGCTAGCCGTCTTAATGTACGACTCTCTGCTGGGAACAAACGGCTGACGTGGGTAAAAGAAGCCAGGCCGCTTCAGTGCTTCCAGTCGTTTCCTTGGAAAAGGACAGGAAAGGAACAATAACGACTCCTTCCCGACACTCCCAAAACATCCAATCAGTCTAATTCATACCCGCTGCCAATTATGCAATCAGTAAATACAGCCAGCATGGTAATAGCTTATTCTAACAGGCTAACATCTAGTTCCAACAAGCTAGCAGCTAACTCTAACATGCTAACACCTAATTCCAACAAGCTAACAGCTTATTCTTCATTCTAACATGCTAACAGATAATTACTACAAGCTAACAACTCATTCAAACATGCTAACAGATAATTACAACAAGCTAACAACTAGTAATTATAACATGCTAACAGATAATTACAACATGCTAACAGAACAAAAGGCTAACAATTCTTCCGGTAGGGTAACTGTTAATTCCAACATGCTAACACCTAATTCCAACAAGCTAACAGCTTATTCTAACATGCTAACACCTAATTCCAACAAGCTAACAGCTTATTCTAACATGCTAACACCTAATTCCACCAAGCTAACAGCTTATTCTAACATGCTAACACCTAATTCCACCAAGCTAACAGCTTATTCTAACATGCTAACACCTAATTCCACCAAGCTAACAGCTAATTCTAACATGCTAACACCAAATTCCAACAAGCTAACAGCTTATTCTAACGTGCTAACACCTAATTCCAACAAGCTAACAGCTTATTCTAACATGCTAACACCTAATTCCACCAAGCTAACAGCTAATTCTAACATGCTAACACCTAATTCCACCAAGCTAACAGCTTATTCTAACATGCTAACACCTAATTCCACCAAGCTAACAGCTTATTCTAACATGCCAACACTGAATTTCAGCAAGCTAACACTCATTCCAACATGCTAACAGCTAATTCCAACAACCTAAGAGCTCATAACCGATAGCACGACTGTGTGCATACATTTCCCAAGGGCCTTCCGGTCATCGTCCTTTCAAAATGCACCAAAAACCAGAGTTTGCTGTAAAACAACACAAGGGAGGGACACCAGCCATTTTTACATGGGAAGGTTGTGCAGGAGATGAAGTGACAGCAACAAGGGACACTTTGTCCTCTCAGTGTATTTAAGAGCTCAATCAAAGCCTAGAAGGCCACCACGGGACGCCAGACGCAAGGCCAGTGTCTCACACACTCTTCCAGCAAGATGAGGACTGCTGGACTTGTACAGATAGACATGCTTGACTTATCGATGTTAGGGAAGTGAAAGCAGACCACAGAGGAGGATCCCCAGCTTCAGTCTGGAACCCCAACTGGATATTTGGGGAAAAGTTAGAACACAGCCACTTAGGGGTGCAATGATCTTTAAAAAGCCTCACTTGCTGATTGCCACTTTGTCTGTAAATGCAAATGCAGACGTAACATAAACATAAACATAAACATAAAGGCACCTGGCGGAGACGTACAAAGACAAGTTGGTCATAATGACAAGCAGCTGGCAGAACCTGCACTTAGAAAGACAAAAGCGGAGCTGGCAATGAAAGTCGTATGGACAGGCCAACATTTGGCCCAACGTGGAGCGTTTCTGCAAATTTGTGTGGATCCGGAGGCTCTTTAAGGCCAACACCTGACCACACCTCGCTGTTTTATTAGCGTTCCGTGTCATAAAACACCGCCGCCCTGCCGTTTTACAATCTTCCACGACATGATAGAAAACAGGCCCACTGCGGCGTGCGCGTGCCATTTGGCTGAGGGCGACTCGCCGGCTGGCAATCCATTCTAACGTGCTAACAACTCATTCCGACATGCTAACAGCTCATTTCAACATGCTAACATCTTATTCCAACATGTTACCAGCTAATTGCAACATGCTAACAGCTGATCCCAAAAGGCTAACACGCCATTCCACATGGTAACAGCTAATTGCAACATGCTAAACATATTTTGAAATCCTACCTGAATATTCCAACATGCTAACATCTCATTCCAACATACGAACATCTTATTCCAACATGCTACGAGCTAATTCCAACATGCTAACAACTCATTCTAACATGCTAACAGCTAATTGCAACATGTTGACAATTCATTCCAACATGCTAACAGCCAATCCCAAAAGGCTAACACATCATTTCACATGCTAATTGCAACATGCTAAAGATATTTCAAATCCTACTGGAATATTCCAACATGCTAACAACCGGTTCCAACATGCTAACTCTACAGCTAATTCCACACATCAATCAGTAAAACCACCTGAAGCAGTGTGACACACATGTGCCGCTGGTGTAGTGGTATCATACAAGATTCCCATTCTTGTGACCCGGGTTCGATTCCCGGGTGGCACAGTACTTTTTTCCAGGTAATAAAAAGTCTTAATGTGGAAAAGTACCTTAAAGACAAACATCTCTCCTCGCAGCATGGCGACCGTGTCAAAGTTTCCTTCACAAATGTCTGGGCCGTAGTGGTCCGGTCTGTCTGTGGTCCTGGGCCGGTCCGGTTGACGTGGAGGATTGTGAGGTGGCCGGGGGTCTGGGCGACGCGGGGTCACAGTGGGGAGGGCCTGTGTGGGCCTGCTGTCTGGTGTACCTGTCCAGAGAGAGATGTGTTGGGGAAGGGATGGCGGACCTTGGCGTAGGATGGCGTTTTCTCACCGTAGATTTGCTGAATGCCTCGCCGGTCGTCCTCGGGGAGCTGGAAGTTGTCGGTCTCCATCCACTGGTAGAAGGGAGCCATGATGGCCAGCGGGTTGTTGGAGTGCTCTAAGCCCAGAGCGTGGCCCAGCTCATGGATGGCGACCAGGAAGAGGTCGTTGCCTGGAGGGAAGATTGCGGTTATTTGAGGTTCTTTCCACCACCTCAGCGAATGATGCTGCTGTTCAAAGGTCAGCGTCATGTTAGCATTTTAGCACACATGCTAGAGTTCAAGGGAATAACAGGAGGGTTGTAATAGCGCAAATGTAGTCGCTGCGTCAGTGGGAGCTGCATGGAGGCAGAAATACTGGACTCATGAGGGACATGAAGAGACATCATTAGCCGTGATGGTGAACACGTGTTCCCATGCTATGACCACACAGCCCTGGATGGAGAATCTGGGAAAAGACTGGAAAAGCAGCAGTGGATGATGTTCATCATCCGGGCGACGACGCGGCCTCGTCCGCATTCCAAGGCATGATGAATAGCACGGCCCGGCAGAAAGTCCCGGTGCGTCCGTAGAAGCCTGGCGTCTGTTCATTGTTCTTTCATGATGTCACCTCAAACCTCAAAGGGGGGGGGATTAGCAGGCATGCTAATGGCCGTGCCGATACAGATCGTGCATTCCTACGCCATCAAGGGACGGCGTTGCGGGGTGACACATTGACCCCGTTGGCCATATTGCTGGGACTGGGGGGCCCGAAATGACCTCTAAAGTCACATGGAATTATGTACTAATTAGACGACCCCCCCCCACACACACACACCATACATAGATGGCAGTCCTGTGAGAAGCTGCATTGGTCTGATGATTGGACAGATTTGTTATCACGTGGATGAGATGGTGATGTCACCCTGCACGGGGAAGTGGAGATACCCCCGGATGCCCCCCCCCCCCCATGTATAATTTGCGAGTCACATGAATGTGCTCATGCCGGCAGTGGGGCACGGGAAAGAAGAAGACAGCCAAGAGGTAACGAAGAGCGCAGATAAAGAGGCCTTTGTGAGGTTGCCATGACGACTCCTTTGCTCGTACGGGGTCCCGCCAAAGTTCAGCCTCTCCATCCATCGCCAACGCCGACCCCGCCCCCGTCTGAGACTTTGTGTCTCAAACAAGTCTCGCACTTCATTGGGGACCGCACGCTGCCGCCAAGAACGGCGTTGATGACCTTTAAGACGTGAGGATGAACAGCACAAAATGGATGGCTAAAAATATATAATTGTATATTATTATGATTATATATTTTAGTTCGGGCACGTTTAGTTGAGTTCGGACATGACATGAGCGGTTCGAGTGCCACCATGACACGGCGGTCCAGGCACAGGGAGGGGGAACTAGCGCTGTAGCTAAGGAGCCGAAAATCCAAAATCTAACGACTCCCAAAATCGGACAAAAAGATCGTTTTTCTGCTCCAGAACATCTTGACATGGACGACGTCGTCCCCCAGCGTCAGGACTTGTGTCTGAGGAGCTAAAGGATGATCGTAGCCTCGGCGGTCCAAGTGAAGTGTTTGTGTGTTCTGAGATGCTAACAAGATAAACGCGGCCGGGTCTCAGTCCATCAGGAGTGGAGACGAGGTGGATGTTTAGACAAAGAGCGGCGGAGCGAGACCAGGCGGAGACGTGTCCGTCTTAAAAGTCAGACGAGTGGGGCTGCACTTTGTCTTGAAACGGGACAACAAAGGGAGCGGTCTTCCCGAGCGGAACGCCGCACTCCCACTTACTGCGGCATTCCGGCGCGCCTGTGATGTCGCCCACATCTGTTGTGTGTTTGCAGAGGGGCTCTCGGGGGGGCGGGGGTGCGGCGTGATACGTGACATGGCATCACGGCGGCCGGGGCCGTGGACGCAGGACAGATGATGTGTGGCTTTGGAGGAAGGAAGCAGCTGCTGCCGTCCGTCAGCCAATTGGGATTATTTCACCCTGAAGACCAACCAATGGAAGCTCTCAAGAAGAACGGGTGGAACACTCGGCCTCGGCGTGTCGGCTAGCATGGAGATGGAGTGCGTTTAGGGTGAACTCGGCTTCACTTCTTTTTCCGCTTGTATGGCAGCATGCCTTACTCCTCGCACCGGCCGGCATCTCCACCTTGGATCTTCTACTCTACTTTGCTGTGGGCGGCGGCCTATTCATTATCTTATTATTTGTATTATATATATGTTATTCATTTTTATTATTATTATATCTTATTATTATATCTAATCTAAATTATTAGTAAGCATAAATAAAATAATAACATAAAACGCCTGCCGGAGTGTCATATTTCTCATATTTAAATAAAATATTTATCAATAAAATATTGGTATTTTATTTTATATATCATATCTATGCACAACAACTTTATTTGTATTTAAATGAGCACACTTTGGGTATTTAAAATACCAATATTAATTTAATATTAATCATTTCATTATTAGAATATTAATTACAAATAATACAATAAAAGATAAAATAATATCATAATTACATATATTAATCAATAATTAATATTACTATTAATGCTACTAATACTACTAATAACATTATATTTAATATAATTCTAAGAATGTGAATACATTGTAATATAAATAATGTAAAATATGACAATAAAAGAATATAACAATCATACTAATGCAGTATTATTATTATATGAATTATTCCTGTGTCTGATGTCCCATGGTAATCTACAGTATGTGTAATATGAATAATTATGAATAATTATGAATTATTATGACGCGTCTCGTGAAACAGGAAGTCAGTTTGAGAAGCTGGTTTCCGTACGGAGGCTCCCTACCTTGTACGTTCTGGTTTCCGATGGTCCAGGGCTCATCAGAGTCAAAGTGAGTGTCCCCTCCCATCCCGGGGCCGGGAAAGTAGGCGTGGGCCAGGAAGCCCCCCTCCCCGTCAAAGGGGGAGCTGTCGCCGTGGAAACCGGAAGCGAAGAAGAGCATGATGTCGGGCTCCTTGCGGCGTCCGTATTTGATCTCCTGGTAGGGGATTTCATCGAAGGTCAACGGGGTGACGCTCTCCCAGACCTTGAAGGCCTGGCGGATGGCCGTGAAGGAGTTATACTCTCCGATCTTGGGAGTGTAGTTCTGGATGCTGCGGGAAGAAGGAGGAGACGGAATGGACCAATGGACGTCACGGAGAAGAAGACGCGGCTGAGCGGGTTCTCACCTGTACGTCAGATGGCTCTTGTTCCATTTATGCCCCGTCAGGGCGTAGCGTTTCCGCCGCACGTTGGTTTTGATCTGCCCTCCAAACTTGTCGGGCACGCCGCAGCGGGGTCTCCTCATGGCGCTGCAGGGGAGGAACAGGAAGTGCTTAATTGCGGCGCAGCAGAGAAAGCGAAGAACCGACAACTTTATGCTTTATTTCTGGGTGGGGGGTCACGGGGATCGATGGAGGATGAGTCCGAGTCGTGTCCCGCTGACCTGATGGTTTGCAGGTCCATGCTTCCCGTGACCTCCAGCCCGTAGAAGCGCTGCATGTCGCTGATGGCGCCGGACAGGATCTGAGCGGAGCGCATGGTGGACATCTGCCGGCTGGCCTGGGGCAGGTAGCCGTACATCCTCAGCCACGACTGGACACAAAACACAAAACGCATTCAAGCGCCGTTGGGACATGTGACCTAACGTACCTCAAATATTCCAAAGCTAGCAAAATGACTGCTGGGTCAAATACATAGGTCCTTTAAAAGCTTAGATTTGACCAAAAAAGCTTCCAAAATATACTTTTAAAGAGCTCTTATAACATATTATGTGATGTAACGCAAATATTCCAAACCAAAATGTTATTTGCTGGTTTGAATGCAGAGGTTTTTTTTTATATATTTAGGTTTTATTTTTATATTTTTATATTCTGTTCCATTTGCAAGTATAGATTTCACAAAAACATCTAAAATATACTTTTAAATGTTTTTTTTACATTCTGCTTTATTGGCCAGATAAGATTTCACAAAAAGCTTGTAAAATATACTTTTATTTACTTTTCTGGTTCTAACCAACTCAAATGCTCGGTTAATTTTCAAGGTTGGATTTTCCAAAAAGCTTGTAAAATATGCTTTTCAAGAACTTTCGTAACATATGTATGTGACGTAATGCAAATATGCTCAAGTGGGTTCGGTTTCACGCTGGACCAAAGCCACCGTATGAGGCGGAACCAGTGTGTGTGTGTGTGTGGGGGGGGGGGGGGGGGGGTCAGTGGTGGTTGTGGTTTGATGACAGACTGCAGGGAGAAAATGTGATACTTGAAGCAATCACAGATGATACACAGCCTGACACACCTGTTGTGTAGAAACTTAATATCACACACACACACACACACACACACACACACTCCTGTGTGAACTCCTCCCGTTGTGCAAAGTGTTGCGCTTCCAAGTCACTCCCTGCTTCGGGGGTGCAACCTTTTTCTAGATTTGGTGTATTTCTTCTCCATGTGGTTCTACTTTTAGGAAACAATTTCTACTTTCTTTTTCATTTGGCAATCCCAAATGTTGATTATGTACTTTTGTAAAACAAAAATGGCCACTGGTTTTTCTAGACCTGGCGTGATTCTTTTAAACAGATTTGGTACATTTTTCTAGATTTCACTACTTTTTTGGTGCCTTGGTTTTTTTGGCCACTTTTTTAATGGTTTTTTTTTTTTAGATTTGGTGTGACCTTAACAAAAAACAAGCGCAACCTGACCTCTCCTAAAAGACCTTCTCCACCATACCTCTTCAAATAATGACTTTCCATAACAAACAGGGACCAGGAAGGAAGGTCACATCCAACATGGAAATCCTAAACCTGGATGAACCTCGGAAGCACGGTGAGGCGTCAACACCTGATTGGTCCTTTCTGTCCGTAATGAAACAATGGCGGCTTTTGGCCTGAGAAGTTCGGACCTTCACCATCGCTTTCATCTCCTTCAGTCGCCACCTTCAGCTGCAGGGTGTGTGTGTGTGTGTGTGTGTGTGTGTGTGTGTGCGCGTGTGAAAGCAGGAAGAGGAGTCCAGAAGGCTGAACCGGACGAGACCTTGACCCACCTCCCCCCTGCGATAAGCGAGCGTCACACAATGAGAAGGATCACCCCACCCCCCTCCCCCACACACGAGGAGCTGTGTTGTGTAAACACGCCTGTATCATTCATGTCATATGTTGATATTTAACACACGTGGGAAGAAACAAAGAGAAGTCGTCAGCAGCTGTTCGCCGTCCGCTAACAGCAACGCACCCACGGGGCGGACCGGCGGTGGCGTCCAGTTCCACCATAGCAAGGGTAAACAGTTAGCATGGCGTTCATCCTTCCACCGATCAATAAGGTGATACAACTCATGTATGAATATCTGCAGTGTGAACATCATCTAAGATTTCCATCCATGGCATTTCTCTTCCCGTGTGCTGGGACACCGGAATCCATCGCCAGTAGGAGTTATTCTCACGACGACCTCCACCTCCGATCTAGTAAGGTCGTTCAGGCGCAAAAGGCGCTGACGCCAGGACACGATGTGAGGGGTCGTTTCCTGGGGAGTCTTTAGAGGGGGGCACGGCTTCCTTTCCCTTTACCCTTCGCTCGTATCTTCCAAAACTATGAACCCTCGTCTTTGCTTGTCAGGCGGCCTGAATACAAAACAAGGCTGAGATGGCACTGTGTGTGTGTGTGTGTGTGTGTGTGTGTGTGTGTGTGTGCGTGTGTGTGAAATGGTCTTTCAAAAAGTCCTTGATGGTACCTGCCAAAAGGCAGCTATATAGTCGGCGTAGTAAAAGCCAGGGTGTGTGTGTATGTGTGTGTCCAAGTGTGTGTATGTGTGTGTACGTGTGTGTCCGAGTGTGTGTATGTGTGTGTCCGAGTGTGTGTATGTGTGTGTCCAAGTGTGTGTACGTGTGTGTCCGAGTGTGTGTACGTGTGTGTCCGCTACAATGTCAGCCAAGATACGAACAGAGCTTTTATTTTGAGGTTTGGTCGGCTGCCATCTCTGCAAGCGTCCTAGTGGGAGGGGGTGGGGGTGGGGGTGGGGGTGGGGGTGGGGGGGGGGGGTAAGTGGGTGTTACAGTATGTGGAACTCAATGGGAAGACTTCATAAAGGGTCAAATCCACCTCAGCGTGTTTGACGACACGCTCGTTAGCGTGTCTTCCAACTACGGGACGTCCCTGCAAGAGCACAGGCGGCGTCCTCCATTCCACTAAAGTCAGCTTCGTGGGGCCCAGCGCAGCCAAAAAGCATCCCAAGGGCAGACGGAGCTCGACTGGAATAACGAAGAGGAGTACTTAAGTCCCTGATTGGGGGGGGGGGGGCTGTGACACGGCAATGGCGACCCACGAGAAGACCCAAAAACTTCATGTCTCTTCTTGAAGGACAGGCTCCAATCTAACGGGATGTGGAGACCTGGTCTCCTTTAAATAGCAGGGGTGTCCAAAGTGTGGCCCAGGGGCCATGTGGCTGGTTCTTCATCAGTCCGAACCAGTCAGAATATTCTTCTAATCTTCCGCTTATCCGAGGTTGGGTTGCCGACTTCATCCAGCTCCTCCTGGAGGTCCTTGAACATCTCCCCAGGGTGGCATCCTGACGCCTCATCTGGTTCCTGTACCCGCCATCTTGTCCTTTGGGTCACAGCCAAAGGTCATGACCAAAGCTGAGGGTAGGAACGTAGACCCACGGGTACTCGACTCCTCCACATGGGGGAGGATCTCATCCCCGAAACGGAGATGGCAAGCCACCCTTTTCCGAGCGAGAACCATGGACTCGGATTTGGGGGTTCCGCCTCACACTCGGCTGTAAAGGTAAAACCGGCAGGAGCACATCATCTGCCAAATGCAGGAACCGGATCCTGCAAACAAGCCCCCCCCCCCCCACCCCCCCCACGCTGCACCTTGAAATGCTGTCCATAATTTAGCAGCAAGAACAGCAACAATGGCCAAATCAGTCATCGTTTCACGTATCGCTCCTCTCAACGAGCAGCGGGTCCTGCCCGAAACAAATCCCAATATTTCTAAACATATTTGTTTTGCTTCTCACGTATTTCGCTCACTTTTTGTGTCCGCCGGCGTCCATTAATCAGGCAAATGAGACGACGGCGTCATCGAGCTTCTTTCTTTTCCTTTCAAACAAGAAGACACTTTGTCTTCTTCACATGCCTCCATGTCCCAGACGCAGCATGCCGATGCACACACACACACACATGCACACGCACACACACACACACACACACACACACACGGCCCTCCTGCTTGTGCTGAGTAGGATTTGACACACTGAACTCTCTGACCGGCTTTCACTTTCAAACGCCGGACGATAATTCAAGTTTGTTACAAAGAACACGTGATGAACGACCAAAAGTCATCAACAGAGTCATCATCATCATCATCACCATCACCATCATCATAACAATAACAACATGCTTTCATCTGCTGTCCAACATAAATCTGCTTTGTGTTTTGGGGCAGTAATTACAGGATCCAGTACTACAGTAGTACTAGCATGCATGCATTGATGGCAGCTCATTATCTGCCCAGATGTGCTGACTGGGGCAAATACACACACACACACACACACACACACACACACACAAGATGGCCTCCAGGAAGAAAGATCCACCTCCAGAGGAACATCCGAGGTGATTTGGGAAGTGCTTTCCCCGTAGGAAATAATAATGCTGATAGAAATGATCTGTTCCAGGGTCAAACCTTCGTAAAGCCTTCATCGTTAACCTCAGGCCATCCCTCACTGCTTTTCACTATTTCACACCTGGACTCTCCAAGTCAAATCCAAATCAAAGGAAGACATTCAAAGACGTTGTGATGATAGTAGTAGTAGTGTTCCACACCGGCCACTAGGTGTCAGTAATGTTACATTGATGACACGAGTTCCTATTTAGCAACGTACCGGCGGCGACATGGCAACACTTGGACTCTAACTGAGATTTGGCGCTACCTTTTTATTTTACATTTGTTTTGATAGATTTGGCGCTACTTTTTTTTTTTTAGATGCAGGGCTTTTTTTAAGTTTGGCGATCTTTATCTTAAATTTGGCGCTACCTTTTTCTAAAGATTTGGCACTGTTTTATTTGTTTAGCTTTGGAGCTGCTTTTTGAATATATTTGGCACTACCATTTTTTTGACTTAGTACTATTCATTTTTTTAAAGATTTGGCACCCCTTTCATTTGTTTAGATTTGGCGCTAATTAAAAAAAATGTCACTATTGTTTTTTAGATTTAACATCACGTTTTTTTTGGTGCTACTTTTTGTAGATTTTGCAGCATTTCCTGCAGGGGTGACCTGAGAGTCTCCATGGCCGATGGACGTGTAGGCTGCTGACACACAAAAACACAGCGCCATGAAGCAACAAGTGTGTGGGGAATGGCTCATCAGTCCACTCATTGTGTCAAGACTCTGTCTTTTGTCTGAGGGACACACACACACACACACACACACACACACACACACACACACACACACCCATCATCATGTGTCGTAACGTGACTGACGAGCAGAGCAGCCTTTTGTTTATCCCGCCTTTGTCATTTGGAGCTCACCTCCTCGCCAAACGGCGGACAAAGGAGATCTCTGCCAGTAATCTCAGCTAACGTTAGCTGTCATCGACTCACCTGGCCGACACCCCCCACCATCCGCCACATTTCTACGGCTCATGTTGATGCACATTTTTTATTTGGTGGTACTTTTTTATTTTGTACCACCTTTTTCAAAGTTTGAGCTTTTTTTTAAAGATTTGTTTTATTTGGTGCAATATTTTTATTCTTATAATAAAGTTTTTTCAAAGATTTGCCATTACTTTTGACTAATTATTGGCACCACATTTAAGGTTTTAAGGTTGCTAGTTATTAGCTGTTCGATATGTCTGATATTGTCCGACTCTCAATTTCCGATACCGATATTTATATATTTTATGGTGATATCGGGCCAATACTACCCATTATTATGGGACATCGCTAATGTCTACATTACTTATTTCTTTTTTTTTATTGTCACCTTTTTATTTATTTATTGTTTCTTTCATTTGCAGAGGGAACCAAAACAAGAGACACAGTAGAAGGTTTGAACGCCTTTGTTGCTACACAAAACTGTGCTGAGCCAGAAGGAGCCCCTTGCCTTTTTATTTGGCTTTTTGTGACACAGGATCCACTCCCAGGAAGGAAGAAAAACAAACATTGTGTTTGTTTTTTTTACACTTGTACGTTAAAAATGTTCAATGTGACCAAAAGCTTGCAGGCACAGGAAATAAAAGGTTTTACCGTGTCCACAGTTTGACCCCGGAACAGACCATGGTAATGGTTGAATTTATTTTGAACAAGTGTACAAGTTCCATTAGTTTTATGTGCATATTCAAGTTTAGTGTTTGTTCTGTCTGACTCTAGTTTTTAAAGAAATTGAAGGGTGCCCGGTGGGATACATTGTGGTGTTCTACTGTTCAGGTGTACAAGGTGAAAGGTGCAAAAAGACAAGGGTACTACCTCCGCGTTGAAGGAGCCGTCATCTTCAGCTCCGAGCACCCCGAGCACACACATCCACGCCGCCAGGAGGAGGCTCCGTCTCCACGGCAACCACAGCGGCCCAGAGCCGGCCATGGTGCGGTGGTCGTCGGTGTGGGTCGCGAGAAGGAGAGGGGGTGGAGTGCAAGGAGGTCTTCTTCTAGCGGGTGTAAAAGGAACAAAAGAAAGCAGGAAAAAGAGTCACTCGAGTCCACAGGAAAGGCTAGCATGCATCCTGGGAAGGACCTCCACGTCCAGACCCTCCATGGATGAAGGTGCCCTAAGCTGCTCCGAACGAGGAACCTTGAAAAAGTGCACTTTGAGCGAGGAGGAGGAGGAGGAGGAGTGCGTACAGTTTGCTCCTCCTGAAAGTTAGCTGACAGCAAACTTTTAGCTTTTGAAGTGCCCGAGAGCAACAGCAAAGCCTTTCCTACACCAAAAGACAGACTTTAACTAGCAGCTTCTACTCGGCGTCCTCCATTGCGGTCCTCGTTCCCTCTGCAGGACGGACGGGAGTGACGCTGCGCGTGAGTGCCTCCTCGCTGCCTAGCAAGCTGGCTGAGACGCGCTCGAGACAAGTGTGACCGGCCGGAAGCGACAGGTTCAAAGATGGCTTTCAAAATAAAACTCCTAGCAGCCACTTCCGCTACAAAGAACTCCATAACAACGGCATTAAATGATTAGGCTAACATTTCCTACAGTGCAGGAAGACAGTTTTCGTCATTCCCGATGATAAGACCAAGTTTAAACCATGAATGTTGCATTGGTTCAACGTATGATCCATTTTAGAACGTACAAATGTCCCCGACACACTCATACAGGAAGGTCTTGAAATGGGACATAAAAGCTTGTTTCACCGGGCTGTGCCGTGGTGGTCCTGGTGGTCCTGGAGCGGTCCAGTCCGACACTGCAGATGGTGGGATAAGACGTGGTTACTTCCTGCAGACGCTTCCTGTCATTTCCTCAGAGTGATGGAGGCTGCAGAGAGAGAGACATGTCAGTGTGATTATTATCTACGGACCTCAGCCTCTGGAGGAAGTAGCTACTCGCATAATTGCTCACTTTAAACGTCGTTGCTGCGACAAAGAAGAGGCCTACTGGATGCACGCAAAGATGGCTTCCTCCAGACCGCCACAAATACATTTGGGCTGCCACGAATAAATGCAAAGACTTCAGGGTGGTTTATTGTTTTTGGACCAAGCTAAGAGCTAAGAACTAAGACCCGTACATCTAGTCGGAAAACTGATGCACATGTTAATGCTCGTCAAAGATCCTTTATATGATGAGAGCTTGGACGTCTTTAAGGACTGCAGGATCTTCAATATGACACTCTGATAATGTTGAGGATATCCTGCAAAAAAAGAAACAATATGCAAAGATCCTCTATTTAACAGGAACACACTGCTGTTTCAAGGGGACTATTGCAAAATATATGGTAGTCAAAGGTCTTCTATATGACAGGAGCGCTGTGCTGTGTTTTTAAAGACATAAAGCTAACCAAAGATTGTCAACACACCACGAGAACCCTGCTGTTTTGAAGGTTTCTGTTGCTAGCCAAAGATCTTGCAGGATTGGGTGTAAGCATTAAGCTGAAAAAAAGCCAGTCAAAGATCCTCTATTTAACAGTACCACCCTGCTGTTTTTTTAAGGGATGAGATAAAAAAAATGATAGTCAAAGATCCTTTCTATGACAGGAGCACTCTGCTGACCTGACGTATAATACAAACCAAAATCTAGGCAAAGATTTTTTTAATGACAAAAGTGTTTTGCTGTAAAAAATGGTAGTCAAAGATCATCTATACGACGGGTGCGCTCCGCTGTCCTGCAAAAAAGTTGCAGGTCAAAGATCTGGGGCTGTGTTTAAGGAATCAGTTGCTCAAAAGCTTGTCAAAGATCCTCTATTTGAGAGGACTCCGCTGATGGTTTTAAGGACCTACTGCTGGATTTAAAGCAACCTAACAGCAGTCAAAGATCCTCTATATCACTGCTGTTTTTAAGGGCCTTCAACAACGGATGCCCTATAGTCAAAGATCATCTATGTGACAGGAGTACCACCATCAGGTACTTGATCGTTTCCATTGTACCATATGGACTGGGGGCTGGGGGCTGGGGGCTGGTCCCCCCCCATCGGTGATGAAAGATGTTCCCTTCCAAACAGCTGCTGCGTGTGAGTCACATTGTCTTGATGGAAGGCGTCAGGGTGGGGCCATGAAATATTTGACATGATCAAGAAATAACACGTACTTCACGTAGCGTGGGACGCGGCAGCCATAAACACAAACGCAGCAGCCGAGCGCGTTCTAGCACGATCTAGCACGTTCTAGCATGTTGCAGGTTCTACGGTCTGGTCCACAGCACACCTGTGCGCGTGTGCGGGTCTCGTAAAGGTATGATGGCTAAAGCGTGTCGTGGGCGGTAAACAACCCACGTGTGGAATCCGCATCCTCGGGTGGCCCAGTAAACGCTTGATGGAAATACCAGCGACACACTAAAAACACACGCAGCCGCTTTTGGTTCCGCACCTTACCGCCTAAAAAGTCCGAGTGTGGGCGTAAAGGTCAAACTCCAACACGTGCAGGACGGAACACACGTTTTAAAGGTCATACTGCCCCCACGTGGTAGGATTACAACATGCAACCAAATAATGTCGACTAAGTGTGGTAAGCACCGCCACGCTGGTAAGTACGGCTAGGATTAGGTCTAGGGTTAGGTCTAGGATTAGGTCTAGGGTTAGGGTTGGAGTTTAGGTTTAGGGTTGGAGTTTAGGTTTAGTTTTGGGTTGCAGCATTAGGGCTGGGTTTAGGGTTAGGACCTAAGACTTAGACCTTAGACTGGGGAACTATGACTAGGGTTAGAGTTAGTCTTAGGTCATATTGTCAGGGTTGATTTTCAGACCTAGGATTAGGTTAAGGATTAGGGTTGGGGTTAGAGTTAGTTTTAGGTTACAACATTAGGGTTGGGTTTAGGACCTAGGATTGGGGTTTGTGTTAGGGTTAGGGTTGGAGTCTAGGGTTAGGGTCTGGATTTGGGTTAGGGTTAGTTTTAGATGGTAATGTTTAGGGTTAGGACCTAGGATGGATGTGAGTTAGGGTTGGGATTAGGTTGTAGCTTTAGGGTTTGGGGTTAGAACCTAGGATTTGGGTTAGGTTTAGGTTGTAGAGTTAGGGTTGGAGTTAAGGGTTAGGACATAGGATTAGGGATTGGGGTTAGGTTAGGACCGAGGACTAGGTTTAGCTTTGTGGTTTAGGATTAGACCTTTGGTGGTCAACTTTCACAACATTGGCTTTACTTTAGGAAACCTGATGAATGATCAATGACTAATGATTAATGGCTAATGATTAATGACTAATGATGAATGATTAATTAACCTTTTGACTGCTGTGCCTTTTGCTGTGGTCAGTTCGGACACGAGTGACCAAAGCCGAGCCTAGCAAAACAACAGCACCCTGCAGCCGGCCCGTAGTGATGACGTCACGGATCCCGGCTGCCACGGAAGCGTTAGCATCATTGCTATCTTGTAGTTCCAGCTATCGCGTTCATTGTTGCGCAGATCGTGTACGCGTTTTGGCAGCAGAATCAATTTAATCACTTAATCATCCTTCTTGTGCGGATAAAACTGCCTCGGTGCTTTCCCCCAATCTTTCCCGAGCTAGCTTAGCCTAGCTTAGTTTAGTTTAGCACAGCGATCGTGTGAAAATGTGTCGAGTCCAAATGCTGAGAGCGTTGGTGAACCAGCGACTAGCTTTGGCTGTGGAAGAAATATTTGTAGTGTTGGAAAGAACCATAGCAGAGTACGAGGAGGAACTTTGTCGAACAAAAGAGGAGAACGAGCGACAACGTCAACTACTGGACGCCGTTTCCAAGAAGCCCCCAACAGGTTTGTTTGATTATTCTCACATTTTCCGTAGCTTTATGTTGATTTAGACTGAACGTTAATTCTAAAAAGGCACACTTTATGGCTGAAGCCAGTGTTGTTATCTTTTTGTTACAATGAGTTTGGCGACAAATCTACACGACTTCCGGGTTGGCGCTCCCAACCAGGAAGTAAAGTCACAAGAACAGATGGAGTTCTGTCGGGCACTTTTGGTTTTGCTTGAGAGAGGAGGAGAAAAGCACAAGGGGGGGGGGCGAACATGCAAACTCCCTAGAGGGATGCCCAAACAGATACAAACCCAGATCTTCCGCATCTCCAGACTGTGTGGCCAGCATGTTAACCACTAGTCCACCGTGCGGCCCAAAGTGTCCAGTCGGACAACAGAATCTAGAGAGTTGGGAATATAGTCGCTAACTATAATGGCAAGACGGAGCCCTTCTGCTACGTGTTCTTATTCTCCGGCAGCCCAGGTACATGTGAGGTGTTCTCAGAGGCGGAGTTACAACGCCGTCGCCTGTGTGTAGTTTAGCAACAAACGCCTGTGAAACGCTCTGAGCTCTTTTTAAACATTTGACGAAGCCACTCACTTTTTTGTTTTCGGTTTTGGATGAAGAGTGAAGACGTAGCACAACGTCGACAGCGGAGCCGACTGTTGTCGCCGACTGTTGTCGCCGACTGTTGTCGCCGACTGTTGTCGCCGACTGTTGTCGCCGACTGTTGTCGCCGACTGTTGTCGCCGACTGTTGTCGCCGACTGTTGTCGCCGACTGTTGTCGCCGACTGTTGTCGCCGACTGTTGTCGCCGACTGTTGTCGCCGACTGTTGTCGCCGACTGTTGTCGCCGACTGTTGTCGCCGACTGTTGTCGCCGACTGTTGTCGCCGACTGTTGTCGCCGACTGTTGTCGCCGACTGTTGTCGCCGACTGTTGTCGCCGACTGTTGTCGCCGACTGTTGTCGCCGACTGTTGTCGCCGACTGTTGTCGCCGACTGTTGTCGCTTCCATGTAGCAAAGCCCACCATGCACGCGTCTCCAATCGTCTTTGTCTTCAATCCACACTGATGGCTTCACTCTTGTTTTAGTTGACTGCGACTCGGTCTTCTTGTGTCCTGCAGACGTCAGTGAAGATGTTCCGACCGGCGCGGAGCAGGAGGAGCCCCCCCACCTGAAAGAGGAAGAGGAGGAGCACGACGTCAGTCAGGAGGGAGAGCATCTTGACGGACCGGAGGAGGCTGACGTCGCCAGTTTTCACCTGAATCGCATCATCGTGAAGAGCGAAGACGAAGACGACGAGGAGGAGACACCCGAGGGAGGCTTCCTGGCTCCGGTGTCAGATAGCGAGGACACGACGTCACAGACTCCCGACAGCGATGATGAAGACGCCAAAGCTGATGTGACCGGTCTCACGGCCAACACGCACTTGGAATGCTCTCAATGTGGAAAAACCTTCAGCAACAAGGGAAATCTGAAAAGACACGCGAGGAATCACACGGGAGAGAAACCCTTCACATGCTCACTGTGCGGTAAAAGATTCTCCCAGAATGCACATTTGAGGAGACACACCCAAACGCACACTGTGGAGAAGCAATCCTGTTCCATCTGCAACAGAAGTTTGTGCGACAGTTCGGCGTTGGATCGTCACATGACAAGACACCACGGCGAGGAACGGCTCACCTGCGGCGTCTGCGCGTTCACTTTTACACGAAAGTCAGACTTGAGGAGACACGCGAGGATGCACACCGGAGAGAAACCTTTTACCTGCTCTTTCTGCGGCGTCGGATTTGCTGAAAAGGCGTGCCTGACAAAACACACGCGGATACACACTGGAGAGAAACCACATTCCTGCTCGGTGTGCAAGAAGAGCTTTCATGACAGCTCGGGGTTGGACCAGCACATGAGAAGACACAGGAGGAAAAAACCCTTTTCCTGCTCAGTCTGCGGCTTGAGTTTCAGACGCAACGCGGATTTGAGAATACACGTGCGGAGACACACCGGGGAAAAACCTTTTACTTGCTCCGTGTGCGGTATCGGCTTTGTTCGGAATCCAGAACTGAAAAGACACATGAGGACACACACTGGAGAGAAGGTGTTTGCTTGCAGCGTGTGTGATGAGAGGTTCTCCTATAAGTACCAGGTCAACAATCACACGTGTGCTGGGGGGAACAGCAGCAGGACTTCGACTTGAGGACTTAAGGGTGCTTTAGTTACAGCGCAACACACGCTTAGGGGCGGAGGTTCCAGTGTTTGGTTGACTGGGGGCGGGTCCTCTTGGACTTCCTGTTCCCTTTATCCTTTATCCCGCTCTTGACTGAAATAAAAGTAGAACATGTAAATTAGTGAAATACAGAAATAAAATGTCAAGGACTTAAATGTGAAAAAATTACAAAAAAAAACTGTAAAGTGTAAAAAAAAAGGAAAATAATTATTAAATAAGTCTTTCTATTTTTTCTACTTTTTTCCACATTTTATTTTTTACACTGAGGTAAATTTTACTTATTTTTGTTACTTTTTGCACACTAAAATAATTACATTTCTATTGCACTTTTTGTTTAAAAAATGTAATAATGAAAATGTACTTAAAGGTATAACAAACTACAAATAAAATGTCCTGAAATAAGTGTTAAAAAATGTAAATAAAACATGTGAAGATATCAGTTTTTCGTCCCTTATTTCTAGTTATGATTGACTTACTTAAAGATCTACTTAAGTGAATTCCCAGGACCAAAGTGTACACACGTCTGTCTCCACTGAGTTACGATACACATCCTCTGTGCTTGTCTTCTTGCGTCCTGCAGACACCAGCGAAGAACATCTTCCCCCTGAGCAGCCGGAGTGGGGCTCCAGGGTGGCGCAGGAGGAGCCCCAGCCCCCCAGCCCCCAGCCTGATACAGCTGATATGACACGTCACCCTGACAACACACGCTTGAAATGCCAACACTGCGACAAGACCTTTGGTTGCGAGTCAGATTCAAATAGACAGGTGAAGAGCCACACAGGAGAGAAACCGCACGCTTGCTCGGTTTGTGGTAAACTCTTCAAACTGAAGGACACTTTGGGCAAACACACAAAGGCTCACACCGCCGAGAAACCATTCCGCTGCTCAGTTTGCAGTTACAGCTTCAAACTGAAGAATCTATTATTTTCCTTTACGCTGAATCAATACTGTCCGTTTTGAACTGCACATGTATGTCGAGGGTGTAATGACACCCCCTCACCTGAGAGAGGCACTAATGCACTAAAAGTTGCCATTACCGGAAGTGATAATGCAGGCTAGCTTAGCTTGCTAGCTGCTAAGGACGAGACAAGAAGCGTAGACCAGATTGCAAAGCAGAGATCAAGTGTGAGTTTAAGCCCAAATGCTGAGAGCCATGGTTAATCGGGGACTAACTGCGGCTGTGGAAGGAATACCCGACTCTCCAACAACAGCGCTTCTCATTGGCTGTTACTCAGCTCAGCGACACACGGCAGCCTCTCACACTTTGAGTGCACATTTCCGTAAATGTCAACACTTAGCTTGCTAGCTGCTAACAAAAAGACGTCAAAGTGATCATCACGTCGCCAGGCAGAGATCAAAGTGTGAGTGTGAAGTGTTGCGACTGTTATTGTGTGGAAAATGTGCGAAAGTTTGAAAACAGAGTACGAGGAGGAACTTTGTGGAACAAAAGAGGAGCGACGACGTCAACTACCTGACGTTGTTTCCAGGAGGTACCAAGTTGGGTTACACGGAGCAGGAACAGGTTAGTTCACTTCTTATTCCATATTTTATTATTCCACATTTCATCATTGGGAGTTCTAGGCGTGGCTTCCGGCGATCTGTGACCCCCCCCCGGCGACCTTTCTTATCGCCTTCAACTTCCTGTTTGGATTGTTTGGAGTCAGCCTGAAGGCGCCGTTAGTCACCTCCTGTTCAACACCAGTACACTTTTACGTCATCGATTAGTGGTGCCCAAGCTGCAGCACGGGGGCCATTTGTGGTCCGTGGCTGTTGTTGAATTCCGTTGTTAGAATGTGCCAAGAAATGAAAAGAAACAAAAACGGGAGCAACAAAGAGGAATAAACAGCAGCCGTTTTAAAAGAATCACATGAAAAGTTGTAGTCTAAGAAGAAAAAGTCATAATTTGATGAGAGTAAAGTTTGGAATATTAAAGAAAAGTAAACAGTTGAACAGAGGGAAAAGAATGAAAAACGGTGAAAAGTGAGCAAAGGGTGAATCAGATATTTTTCATCAAGCTGAGATGTAGTTTATTCTTCAAATCTATTTTTTTAACACATCAACAAGTTTCAGGGAAATATCAGTTCCCAACTCTACCACGACATTAAAAGACTATAAACTATAAACACCATGAACTATGAAGTCCACCCTTTAATGTCCCTCCAATGTTCACGCACCTCCATGCTCCTCCATGCTCCTTCTTCCTGTGAAGTGCGTTCTTATGTGCAACATTCCCAATGAAAAACCTCCTCCAAAAGCACGTATTTGTCTTCTTGTGACCTGCAGACATCAGTGAAGAAGATCATCAGGAGTGGAGCTCCAGGATGGAGCTGGAGCAGCCCCCCCACGTTAAAGAGGAAGAGGAGGGCCACAGCATCAGCCAGGAGGGAGAACATCTTGAAGGATCGGAGGAGTTCCCAGTGATTTGCGTCCCTGTGAAGAGTGAAGATGATGAAGACGATGAAGGTGAAAGTGAGGAGAAGAGAGAGGCGGAGCCTCCAAGCAGCAGCTCAACTCAACACATGACAACAGAAGGCGATGGAGACCACTGTGGAGGATCACCAGCAGACAAGCTCTTAGCTCCACTATCAGATAGTGAGCACACGACGTCACACTCTCCTGACACTGATGATGATGATGATGAAGACTCTACAACATGTCACCCTGACAACACACGCCTGAAATGCGACCACTGCGACAAGACCTTTGGTGACAAGAAAAGGCTGCTGTCGCACACGAGATGTCACCCGAAGAGAAACAGGACGTGCTCTCAATGTGATAAAACTTTCTACGACCGTAAAAATCTGAAAAGACACATGAGACTGCACACAGGAGAGAAACCATACATGTGCTCAGTTTGCGGCAAAAGATTCACCATGAAGGCGCATTTGACAACACACACGAGAATGCACACTGGAGAGAAACCGTTTTCCTGTTCCGTGTGTGCTGCAGGTTTTGCACACAAACACGAGTTGAAAATACACACAAGAATACACACCGGAGAAAAACCTTTTAGCTGCTCAGTGTGTGATGCGGGTTTCAGACGAAGTCACTATTTGAAGAGACACATGAGAATACACACCGGAGAGAAACCATATTCCTGTTCAGTCTGCAACAAGCGTTTTGGTGACCGGACACATCTGGTGAGACACGTGAGGAGACACACGGGAGAGAAAGTGCTGAGTTGCAGCGTGTGTGCTGAACGATTCTCTTATAAGTACCAGCTCAGCAACCACACGTGTGCTGGGGAGAACAGCGGCAGGAAGTGAAGCTGCACGGCTTCCTGCTGGGGAGAACAGCAGCAGGAAGTGAAGCTGCATCGCTTGATTGAAGACTTTGATAACTTGCTAACATCACCGCATTTTGTATAACACGTGTGTAACACAATCTCCTTAAGATGTTTCTTCTGGTTAAATAGAATAAAAAGAGAGGAGAAACATGTGACTGCGTGTCAGTCAGTTTTATTTCATTGAATTTCACGCTTGAGCCAAGAAAATAGGCTAAAAAGAGACGTAAAAGTGACACACAAACGACACAAAAAGTGTCATCTAGTGAGGAAAAGCTGAAATCCTGAAATATCCAACATTTCCTGCAAGTTCCCAAGACGAGCGTGTAATAACACCTCCTCGCCTGAGGGAGGCGCTAATGCTAGAATGTACAAGCCGCGTCTTGCCTGCCGGAAGTAAATAAGAACAGTGGACGTGTTAGCAAGAAGGTCTTTTTTTATCCCCTGTGATTGCTGTTATCGCGTTTTTTTACATTTTTTTGTTCTGTAAGCATTTATAACACGTAAAAGAATAATAACCGACACATTCATCCTTTGTAAAGGATAAATACTCTCAGTTTAGCTAACAAAGAGACCCGGAAGTGAGAAAGACATCGCTAAACGCAGATCGAGTGAGAGTAGTGTGTTGTTACTGTGTGTTGCTACTGTGTGTTGTTACTGTGTGTTGTTACTGTGTGTTGCTACTGAACGTTTCCAAGAAGCCCCAAGTTGTGTTACACGGAACAGGTTTGTTACATTCTGACTCTAACATGTTTATTAACTTTATGTGTGATGATTACCGTGAAAAGGACATTGGAGTGCACTGATTGGGTAGAGGGGTATTATAACGGAAGGAATAAAAATGTAGGTATGGAGCTGGGGTCAGCAACCCACGGCTCCAGACCCACATGTGGCTCTTTTGCCTCTTTGTTGTGGCTCCCTTTGCAATGCTCGGGTATTTTTAACACCCAAATACGCATCTTTGAAATTAGTTTATAAGAAATGAATCTTTCTGTGAGACCCTGAATGCATCCTGGATGAGTTCTAACCAGTGATTGGATGAGCTTGAGGAATGGAGGGGAAGTGTTTGGATGCTGGCTTTGGTTGGGATGTTACAGGTCTTCCCCCGCCCGGTAAACTAAACACGAATATACAGGAGGGGGCTCAGCACGCAGCCCTGGGGGGAGCCAGTGCTCAGCTTATGTGCCGGGTTGGTAGATTGGGGGCGGGGGGCGGATGTCCTCCGAGGGCTTCATGTGTCAGCTGGAGGGACACTGATGAGATCCTCAGAGACATGACTGGACTTTCCTAAGGCGTGTCTTCTTCACTCCTGCAGGCGAGCACTGAGGAAGATCTCCCCCCTGAGTAGCAGGAGCTGAGCTCCAGGATGGAGCAGGAGAAGCCCCAGCCCCGTCTCGTGAATAAGAAAGAGGAGACACGGTCCCTACATGTTAAAGAGGAAGAGGAGGAGCACAGCATCAACATGGAAGGACCGGAGGAGTTCCCAGTGATTCATGTCGTTGTGAAGAGTGAAGATGATGAAGGTGAAAGTGAGGAGAAGAGAGAGGCGGAGCCTCCAAGCAGCAGGTCAACAGAAGGCGATGGAGACCACTGTGGAGGATCACCAGCAGACAAGCTCTTAGCTCCACTATCAGATAGTGAGCACACGACGTCACACTCTCCTGACACTGATGATGATGATGATGAAGACTCTACAGCTGATATGACATGTCACCCTGACAACACACGCCTGAAATGCCAACACTGCGACAAGACCTTTAACGATCGTAGTAACATGAGAAGACACGCGAGACTGCACACGGGAGAGAAACCATTTATGTGCTCAGTTTGTGGTAAAAGATTCTCCCAGAAGGCACATTTGACAGCACACACAAGGATACACACCGGAGAGAAACCATTTTCCTGTTCCGTGTGTGGTGTGGCTTTTGTACGAAATCAAGATTTGACGATACACATGATAATACACACCGGAGAGAAACCGTTTTCATGTTCAATCTGTGGCGTGGGTTTCGTAAGGAGTCAGTATCTGAAAAGACACACACGCATACACACTGGGGAGAAACCTTTCTCCTGTTCGCTGTGCGGTTTAGCTTTTGTTCGGAATCAGTGTTTGAAAAGACACATGAGAAGACACACTGGAGAAAAACTACATTGCTGTTCTATCTGCCACAAAAGCCTTTGTGATCGGACGACACTCACATCACACATGAGGAGACACACGGGAGAGAAAGTGTTTCGGTGCAGCGTGTGTGCTGAAGGATTCTCTTATAAGTACCAGCTTAGCAACCACACGTGTGCTGGGGAGAAGAGCGGCAGGAAGTGAAGCTGCACCGCTTCCTGCTGTGTAGAACAGCGGCAGGAAGTGAAGCTTGGAATGACCCATCAAGACTTCAACACGAGGTCGTTCATATGTTTCTGCAATAAAGAATCTGCGACAGTTTCCTCCATCTGTCTACCCTCCCTTTTAGTTGATGTTGAACCCATATTGTCCTCTATTTCGCCACAGGTCATAGGTCAAGGGTGTAATGACACTTTCATACCTGAAGGAAGCACTAATTTCCGTTTCTGATCGGATACTTAGTCCATGTCAGGCTGGTATCGATGAACCTGTCATAAAATCATAACATTTTGAATATATAAATAATTTAGTCATTTACATTTTTATTACAAATTTAAAATAGTATAAAGTATTGTGTTTTAAACAATACGTTCAATAATGAAACCATTCACAGAAATTATTTATTATGAAGAAGGAAGAAAGAAGGAAAACTTTCACAATTGACTGACGTAGCACTGCTATTGTGCATTACGTACCTACCAGGGCGGAAGAAAAAGTAGTTCCGGCCAGTCGTGTAGCATTTAGACAAGATGGGAATTATTTATTTACTTTCCACTGGGTTCCTATTAATCATATACCTTGCCTCGAATTACTAACTATGAAAGTATCGATGTTATGTTTTGAGACTCGATTTTCGAGCGTAAAGATTGTAGTATCCATCCGCACATCGCCAGTCGCTGCGTTTTACCGGAAGTAGTCATCGAAGAAATGGAAAAAAAAGATTAGCAGGAGTCGTCGTCTTTTAAGTCCTCGCTACAATCCTGCATTTTTGACGTTTGTATGTTTTTTCTAACACATTACAAACTACACCTTATGAATTAATTCTTCATGTCAGGACAAACTCGTCTGTGGTGAACGTTGACGCTTCCCAGACTAGCTTAGCTTGCGAGCTGCTAGCAAGGAGACCCGGAAGTTATCCACGCATCGCGAAGCAGAGATCAAGCGTGAGTGTAAAGTGTTGGGATTGAGTGAAAATGTGTCAAATGCTGGCAGCTTGGTGAATCTGCGGCTGTTGGGGAAATGTTTGGAGCCTTAGCGGGAAGGATAGCAGAGTACGAGGAGGAACTTTCGCGAACGAGCGACAACGTCAACTAATTGACTCACTTTATCGTTGAACATGAACCCCAATGGGACATTCTAATAGCGTTACTGGGTGGAGTGAGGGAAGGATGGAACATGAGAAGCTGGACTTTTCTAAAGCCTATACTTGTCCTCTTTTGTCCTGCAGACGACACTGAAAACCAGGAGTAGAGCTTCAGGATGGAGCCTTACGTTAAAGAGGAAGAGGAAGACCACCGCATCAGCCAGGAGGGAGAACATCTTGAAGGACCGGAGGAGTTCCCAGTGATTGGCGTCCCTGTGAAGAGTGAAGATGATGAAGACGATGAAGGTGAAAGTGAGGAGAAGAGAGAGGCGGAGCCTCCGATGAGCAGCTCAACTCAACACATGACAACAGAAGCCGATGGAGACCACTGTGGAGGATCACCAGCAGACAAGCTCTTAGCTCCACTATCAGATAGTGAGCACACGACGTCACACTCTCCTGACACTGATGATGATGATGATGAAGACTCTACAGCTGATATGACATGTCACCCTGACAACACACGCTTGAAATGCCACCACTGCGACAAGACCTTTAATAATCGTAGCAATCTGAAAAGACACACGAGACTACACAGGAGAGAGAAACCATTCATGTGCTCAGTTTGTGCTAAAGGATTCTCTCAGAAGGCACATTTGACAACACACACAAGGATACACACCGGAGAGAAACCATTTTCCTGTTCCGTGTGTGGTATGGCTTTTGTACTAAATCAGGATTTGAAAACACACACAAGGACCCACACCGGAGAAAAACCATATTCCTGTTCCGTGTGTGGCAAAGGTTTCCTGCGAAATCAACACTTGACAATACACACAAGAATACACACTGGAGAAAAACCATATTCCTGCTCAAGCTGCAACAAAAGCTTTCATGACCGGACTGCACTTGTAGTACACACAAGGACGCACACTGGAGAGAAACCATATTCCTGCTCAATCTGCAGCAAAAGCTTTTCTCAGCGAATAGCACTTGCAAGACACACGAGGAGACACACTGGAGAGAAAGTGTTTCGGTGCAGCGTGTGTGCTGAACGATTCTCTTATCAATATCAGCTTAGCAATCACACGTGTGCTGGGGAGAACAGCGGCAGGAAGTGACGCTGCACCGCTTCCTGCTGGGGAGAACAGCAGCAGGAAGTGAAGCTGCGGGACTTCAACTGTTAAGACTCAGCCAGTGTGTTTTTCCCCACACTTTCCAAGGCCCTTTAAGGCACCACGTGTCATGACTTGCTCACCCGGGTTCCACGATTCAATCACTAAGCCAACCGACCTAAATAAGCTGCCCTGACTTTATTCTCCTCGGGTGCGTGTGAACGGAGGCCCGGGACCTTAACTGCAGACTGTTTGGGCTGGGGACTTTTTATCTCAACTTTTGGGTGACATAACTGCCCCCCCCCCCCACACACACATACTGATGGCGAGCCTGAACGTCCAAAAAAATCATTGAAAAAATAGTTTCTGTAAACATTGAAGCGTATCCGGCTAGCTTACCTTGCTAGCTGCTAACAAAGATACGCCAAAGTGATCAACAATAAGTATCGCTAAGCAGAGATCGAGTGTGAGTGTAAAGTGTTGTGATTGTGTGGAAATGACACACACACAAAAATGTAATCTAGTGAGGAAAAGCTGAAATGTCGATTTAATCCTACATTTCCTGCAAATTCCCAAGACACGGGTCTCGACGAGCGTGTAATAACACCTCCTCGCCTGAGGGAGGCAGTAATGCCAGAATGTACAAGCCGTGTCTTGCATACCGGAAGTAAATATCAAGACGGTGGAAGCGTTAGCAAGGTCCATATTATCCCATATGATTGCGGTCATCACGTTTTTTTGTTTAGTTTTAATTCTGTAGGCATTTCTATGCTGTAAAAGAATAATACTCAACACGTTCATCTTTTGTGAAGCGTAATTCGTCTCAGGCTAGCAAAGGCTGCACTGCTAACAGAGAAACCCGGAAGTGTGAGTGTAAAGTGTCGTGATCGTGTGAAGATGTGTCCAAATGTCCAAATGCTGAGAGCGTTGGTGAACCAGCGACTAGCTTTGGCTGTGGAAGAAATATTTGTAGTGTTGGAAAGAACCATAGCAGAGTACGAGGAGGAACTTTGTCGAACAAAAGAGGAGAACGAGCGACAACGTCAACTACTGGACGCCGTTTTCAAGAAGCCCCGGGTTGTGTTACACAGAGCAGGTTAGCATCGTTCGTACTCACGTGTTTACTAACCTTATATTTGATCATCAACCTTCCCTTGTGATACTTAAAACTTCTTCACTTGAAGCAAGACGGATGAGATCCTCATAGGTATTGTCTTCTTGTGTCCGCAGTCATCAGAGATGAACATCTTCACCCTGAGCAGCGGTGGAGCTGCGGGATGGAGGAGGAGGAGGAGCCGCTGCTCCCCTGCATTAAAAAGGAAGCGGAGGGGCCGTGGCCCATCTACCTTAAAAAGGAAGAGGAGGATGACAGCATCGGCCAGGACGGGTTTGAAGTACTGGAGGAGTTCCCGGTGTTTGGAGTCCTTGTGATGAGCGAAGAGCCTCCGTGCAGCAGCTCAACTCAACACATGACAGAAGCCGATGGAGACCACCGTGGAGGATCACCAGCAGACCCGAGCAATGATGGGACACGTGACGCTGACAACAAACACTTGAAATGTTCTCATTGCCACAAAAGCTTTAAATGCATTTGGGATCTGACGAGACACCTGAGGGTCCACACGGGAGAGAAACCGTTTGCATGCACAGTTTGCGGTCGCAGATTCACCCAGAAGCCACATTTGGTAACGCACGCCGGCACCCACACCAAGGAAAAGGCCACCCCTGCCCGTCCACTGCGCGATACGGATTTTGGAGAAACGTTTTTGACAGACAGACATCCATGCTCGACCTGCAACAAAAGCTTCTGTGACCAGACACAACTGGTGAGGCACATCCGGAGACACACTGGAGAGAAAGTGTTTCGGTGCAGGGGGTGTGGTGAACGATTCTTTTACAAGTACCAGCTGAAGAAGCACGAGTGCGCTGGGTAGAACGGAGGCCGGGAAGAAACTCAACGGTGATGTCACCTGAAGAGACTTCCGGGGTGGGGCGTGGCTCCCTGTGGCCGAGCAGGAAGGGGGCGGGATGTAAGGCTTGGCGGCACCAGTGAAGGATGTAGGCTACCAAACCGTGGCAGACAGACCCTTGACATGATTGTTACTTGTGTAACACCGTCCTGTTCGTTTTCTACCACTGAAACGTAATAAAGACCATGGCGGCGTTGCATTGACCTCGTGTTGGCGTCTTTGCTAATGTGCTAATGCTAATGTGCTGTTGTCCATCGCCCACCTACATAAAGCAAAGATGCTGAGGTGGTCCCTAAATATGATCAACTCTGATCTGTGGGGGTTTCAATATCCACTCATGCTGTCCTGATCAAATGGCAAACGACTTTAAACGTCTTCTGTCATCATTTGACTTGACTTGACTGTGATCACCTCCACGGGCTTCCTGTTTCAATGGTGGACATTTCTGAGACTCCCATCTCGGATCATTCCCATTCCTTCCAGTGTTCCTGCTCCTCCACCTGTCAATCAGCCTTAGGGTCCAGGTCATCGCTGTGAATTAATAAATATTTAATATTTTAAATTAATTTTCATATACTAATTAAAAAAATAAAACAAATTAACCCAAAAAATTAAATTAATATTTTTAATTTACACAAATTATTTTTTTAAATTAATTTGTTTTATATTATTATATAATATTATATTATTTTATTAATTTGTGTAAATTAAATTTACACAAACTAACCTTCCATGAATGAAAAAATGAACTTAATTTCAATTTTTATTTACCCAAATTTTCAATGATTTAAAAAATAAGGAAAAATATGTAACATACATGTTACAGGGTGGTGATGTCATCACGGCGTTGTCTGGTTTTGGTACACAACGATTCGTTGGTTTGAGATCTGCTTCAGAAGTTAGGTGGAGAAACCACAGCATTGTCCTTGCAGCCTATCTCAGCATTCAAACCAGGTCTGTGATTGAGTGGGAAAAACTGCTGCGTTGCTCCTTTTTAGTTCGTCCCACGGGGAGTTTTGGGGCGTAACTAGGGGTGACACATTAACTAGCGTTCACACATTTGTACACTGCAGAAACACTGCAACAACAACAACAAACATACTTTGTTCTGCTGCTTTGGATTTTTTTTTTAAACGTCCCAAACAAGACGGACCAGCCAAACGTGAAAACAAAACATTGCGGCTAAAATGTTGGGTGCCCTTTTTCTATTCCTATATTCAATTCTTCATTCATCCTTTTTTAAAATGTCATACGTACGAAATTAGCCTACTGCACTCTGTTGACGTCACGTACACACAAAAAGGCATCCAAATATTTCAAGCGTATTTTACAACGTATTCCTGCTGCTGTTCCCCCCCGCACACGTGTGATTGTTCAGCTGGTACTTGTAAGAGAAGTTTTGAGAACACACGCTGCAAGTCAACGCCTTCTCGCCCGTGTGTCTCCTCATGTGGTTTTCCAAACATTGCTTGTTTACCAGCCCCACGCCACAGCTTGGACAGGAGAAAGGTTTCTCTCCGGTGTGCGTTCTTGTGTGTACTGTCAAATTTGCCTTTTGGGAGAATCTTTTACCGCAAACTGAGCACATGAATGGTTTCTCTCCAGTGTGGGTTTTCATGTGTAATTTCAAACTGGAATTTAGAGAAAAGCTTTTCCCACAAACAGAACAGGGAAACGGTCTCTCTCCAGTGTGTATCGTGGCGTGGACTGTCAAATCTCGTTTCTGTGCAAAGGTTCGACCACACACTGAACAGATGAAAGGTTTCTCTCCGGTGTGTATTCTTGTGTGGATGTTCATATTTGACTTTTTGAAGAAGCCTTTCCCGCAAACTGAGCATTTGAATGGTTTCTCTTCTGTGTGCAATTTCATGTGGCTTTTCAGATAACGATAATGACTCAAAGTTTTGTCACAGTGAGAGCATTTAAAGGCTGTGTTGTCCGTGTGGTTTCTCTTGTGTCGACACAGGCTACTGCGGTGTTTGAAGGTCTTGTCGCAGTGTTGGCATTTCAGGTGCGTATTGTCAGGGTGACATGTCATATCAGCTGTCGAGTCTTCATCATCATCATCAGTGCCAGGAGAGTGTGACGTCGTGTGCTCACTATCTGATAGTGGAGCTAAGAGCTTGTCTGCTGGTGATCCTCCACAGTGGTCTCCATCGCCTTCTGTTGTCATGTGTTGAGTTGAGCTGCTCATCGGAGGCTCCGCCTCTCTCTTCTCCTCACTTTCACCTTCATCGTCTTCATCATCTTCGCTCTTCACAGGGACGCCAATCACTGGGAACTCCTCCGGTCCTTCAAGATGCTCCTCTTCCTCTTTAATGTGGGGGGGCTGGGTCTCCTCCTCTTCCTCTTTAATGTGGGGTTTCTCTTGCTGCACCATGAAGCTCCACTCTTCCTGAAGATGTTCTTTGTTGATATCTGGAAGACAAACACATGCTTTAGAAAAGCCAATCTTTGCTCCGTGTCAGGAACAATTATGATGTTCATTTGTTATTGTAGCTTTGGACAAACTTCTATTGTTTGGAATTCAAGGACAATATGAAACATTTTGTTAGAAATGAGTTGGTTTACATCTACACATGGAGGAAAAGGAATATATTGGTGATGTAAAAAGATTGTGAAGTAGTTGAGGCTCAGGTGGTACAATGGTTCGCACCTCCTGCTGGTGGATGGTAGTAATTACAAGGATTTTTAATCTTTCATCAGATGCTAAGGTGATATCCGGCATGTGAGAGGAAGAAGGAAACTAACCTTCTCTGTGTAAGACAACTTGGTACCTCTTGGAAACAGCGTCCAGTAGTTGACGTTGTCGCTCGTTCTCCTCTTTTGTTCGACAAAGTTCCTCCTCGTACTCTGCTATGGTTCTTTCCAACACTACAAATATTTCTTCCACAGCCAAAGCTAGTCGCTGGTTCACCAACGCTCTCAGCATTTGGACTCGACACATTTTCACACGATCTCCGCTTAGCGATGTGTTCATCACTTCCGCGTCTCTTTGTTAGCAACGCAGGCTTCGCGCTGCCAAACTGTGAATTATCCTTGACAAAGTATTGTCGTATTGGTGGAGTATTATTCTTTTACGTCATATAAATCCGTACAGATTAAAACCAACAAAAACGTGATGGCCGCAATCACACGGGATAATAAATAACGTCTTGCTAACGCGACCACTGTCCTTATTTACTTCCGGCAGGCAAGACACGGCTTGTACTTTCTAGCATTACTGCCCCCTCAGGTGAGGAGGTGTCATTACACTATCGTGGAGACTTGCAGTTTATCTTTGAAATTTGCAGGAAATGTAGGATTCATGTACAAGTTTTCCTCACTAGATCACACTTGTTTCAGTTTGTGTGTGTGGGGGGGCGTGTTGTTTTAATTCCATTTATACAATGCAGCGGGTGTTAAGAAAGGGGGGGTTTCCTTTAGAGTTGGACCATTTAATGACCTTTATTGTACTGGGGGGGCTAATTTACAGTAAATGTTTGTCCGGAGAAGGGGGGGGGGGTCTGTCCAAAGAGTCGTACGAGTCCAGAGGGGTCACGTGTGTGTGGTCTAAACAATAGGAACACATGCAATCACAAACACTACAAATGAGAGCAGCCCAATAGCAAACACGTGATGAAGTAAATGCATGCACATTACACATATTGTACACATCATGTAAGTGATGACGTGTAAGCATCAAACGCTTACACATGGCGTAGAAGTGCACATCCAACAAAGTCGCTTCCATTAAGTCCCCCCAACACCGCTTCCTCGTGAACAGCACACACACTTCCTGCTCCGCGTGGGAACGGGATCAAACCAGCAAAGACATTGGTGCATTCAAGTGCATCACCTCCCTCCTCAGGCACAAGTGCTGCTGCGTTCACGGACACTTGGAAATCCCACGCAATCCCAACGAAGTGATATTTACACTCATAAGAGTAGGCAATGTTACACAGGTTCTCATAACAGACATAAGCAATAAACTGGAAAAAATAGAATATAGATAGAATATAGATAGAATAAATAGAATATCAGACAGGTTCATAAAAAGCAAGATGGCACCCGGGGTCACACTTTGATTCGCAACCCTACGCACACCTTCCCTCGTGTTCTGTTACACAATCCTGTACGACTTAAATAGTCAACACAACACAAGCTCATCACTTCCTGCTGCTGTTCTCCCCAGCAGGAAGCGGTGCAGCGTCACTTCCTGCTGCTGTTCTCCCCAGCACACATGCGGTTGCTACGCTGGTACTGAGAGGAGAATCTTTCAGCACGCACGCTGCAACTTTCTCTCCGGTGTGTCTCTCCACGTGTCTTTTCAAATTGCTCCTTTGTGTAAAACACATACCACACACTGAACAGGAGTGTGGTTTCTCTCCAGTGTGTTTTTTCATGTGTCTGGTCAAGGTGCGTTTAAGTGCAAAACTCATGCTACACACTGAACAGGAATATGGTTTCACTCCAGTGTGTTTTGTCATGTGTATTTTCAAATCATATTTTGTTGCAACACCGGCGCCGCACACTGAGCAAGAGAATGGTTTTTCTACTGTGTGCGTTCTCATGTGTACATGCAGATGATCTATTTGTTTGAAACCTAAACCGCACACGAAACAAGAATACACGTTGGTCAGACTACCATCTGGCACGAAACCTTCGCCACACACGGACATGGCAAAAGGTTTCTCTTCAAGGTGCAACATGGCGTGTCTTTTCAAATGGGACCGCTGAGTGAATCTTTTACCGCAAACGGAGCAGGGGAACGCTTTCTCACCCATGCTGGTTCTCAGGTGTCTGTTCATACTCTTCTTGTGAGCGAAGGTCTTGTCGCAGTGGTCGCATTTAAAGCGCGTGTTGTCAGGGTGACATGTCATATCAGCTGTAGAGTCTTCATCATCATCATCATCATCAGTGTGAGGAGAGTGTGACGTCGTGTGCTCACTATCTGATAGTGGAGCTAAGAGCTTGTCTGCTGGTGATCCTCCACAGTGGTCTCCATCGGCTTCTGTTGTCATGTGTTGAGTTGAGCTGCTCATCGGAGGCTCCGCCTCTCTCTTCTCCTCACTTTCACCTTCATCATCTTCATCATCTTCACTCTTCACAGGGACGCCAATCACTGGGAACTCCTCCAGTCCTTCAAGATGCTCTCCCTCCTGGCTGATGCTGTGGTCCTCCTCTTCCTCTTTGATGTGGGGGGGCCGGGGCTCCTCCTCTTCCATCCTGGAGCTCCACTCCTGCTGCTCAGGGGGGAGACCTTCAGTGATGTCTGCAGGACACGAGAAGACAAACGCACGCTTGAGCATGAAGACCCTGTCCACACGGGAACGTTCCTGGGATGCTGCACCCATCCTGTGTCGGAATAGTGACATCCAGACATCCAAATAGCGGAATGAAATGATGGACTAGCCTGGCCTAGTTGGATGCAGATCCTTAAATTGGACACAGCCATTATCTGCTGTTGTAGGTCCTGGTGGGGCTGATGATGAGGAGGATGGGGGCGGACCATTACCTTTGATGCCCTCACAGCTGATAAACCCTAGCTCCACCCCCTGACCCCCCACCACGCCCCTCTCTCATCCAGCAATCAGGGTACCGCTAGTTGAGCCTTTAAAGGTTATGTCTCCCCAATCTTCAAACAACCCACTTTATAGATACAGCACATTTTAAAAACATGCATGTTTTAACGGAGTTCAAATACAAATCAGAGGCAGGATAAAAGTAAATCAATTAAGAACTGTGCTACTGGATCCGGAACTAATCAATCAGGAAATACATGTACTACTGCCGCGTTCTTGATGACATATAAAGTTAGTAAACATGCGAGAGGAAGAACGGAACTAACCTGCTCCGTGCAACCCAACTTGGTACCTCTTGGAAACAGCGTCCAGTAGTTGACGTTGTCGCTCGTTCTCCTCTTTTGTTCGACAAAGTTCCTCCTCGTACTCTGCTATGGTTCTTTCCAACACTACAAATATTTCTTCCACAGCCAAAGCTAGTCGCTGGTTCACCAACGCTCTCAGCATTTGGACTCGACACATTTTCACACGACACGACACTTTACACTCACACTCGATCTCCGCTTAGCGATGCGTTGATCGCGTCCGGGTTTCTTTGTTAGCAGCTAGCAAGCTAAGCTAGCCGGAGTCATGGCGGGTTACTTCTTTTTCGGTTTTGTGGCGGTTGGCATCCCCGATTTTGGTGCAATACCGCCCCCTTCAGTTTAATCGTCATTACAGTCACAACCTAACTAACACCGTCATGGCAGCCAAGCCCGCGCAGGGCGTAATACGGAAGTCGCAGTACGGTCGTTGTTCACGCGATACTTCTTGGCCAATAGCGACCTTTCTTACTGGGGAGTTGGCAACAGTGTAAGAAAGCGGAAGTGTACCAACGTTGCAGCGAGGCAAATGGCGAACGCGCCAAATTGTAACAAAATGGATTTAAACCATCCAGAGACGCACTGCCGCTACTGACGACATTTCTGAGGTGTTTGAAAGAAGGATGGCGTCGGTCGAGGAGGAACTTTGTCGAACAAGAAAGGAGAACGAGCGACGACAACAACTGGACGTTTGCACGACTGACATCTCGCCACACATTCAAGGTATCTTTACATGTTCTATTTAAGTCTCCAACACTATTTCTATGGTTAATTTAAGAAATGCATTTCAAGCAATACTGTAAAAATCGAACGCAATATGGCGGCCATGAGCGACAACCAGGACAGTCAAATGAAACTCGAAGTTTAACAAAAGATGACTTGAAAACGACCCTTAGGATTCGCTACTCTTTGCTAACATCAAATGTGGAATAGACGAGAACTTTAGACGAGAAATTTAGCTTTGGGAAAAACATATTTTACCTCAGTAGAACATTTGGACACCCTTGGCGTACGGCAACCAAAGATAGATAGATAGATAGATAGATAGACTCCCTTTATTGTCATTGCACAAAAACACAGTAGTGAAATTGCCAACGAAAGGTTACATGTAAAATATTTCACCTGGTTGGCTGCACCGTACACAAAGGAACCACACAGCTTTGAACTGTCTGGAAAGTGACAGGTGACATTTCACCTTGTGAAATGTTTCACTTCTTCTGCAGACCTCCAACAGCTCATTGGTTATCAAGAAGAACGTCCTCCTCAGCCGCATGGAGGGAGCTCCATTTTGAAGCGGGCCCCCTTAGTCAAAGAGGAGAAGGAGGAGCCAGAGGCCCTCCACGTTAAAGAGGAAGAGGAGGAACTCTGGATCACTCGGGAGGAAGAGCGTCTTCTTGGGCGAGAGGACGCTGATCTCACCAAGTTACCACTGACCATCGTCTCCGTGAAGACTGAAGACCGTGAAGCCAAACCACCTGAGTCCTCACAGCTTCATCCCGGTCCAAATGGGGAGGGCGGAGGGGCGGAGCCGCCAAGCAGCAGGTCAACAGAAGCCGATGGAGACCACTGTGGAGGATCACCAGCAGACAAGGTCTTAGCTCCACTATCAGATAGTGAGCACACGACGTCACACTCTCCTGACACTGATGATGATGAAGACGAAGACGAAGACTATACAGCTGATATGACATGTCACCCTGACAACACACGCTTGAAATGCCAACACTGCGACAAGACCTTTAACGATCGTAGTAACATGAAAAGACACACGAGACTGCACACGGGAGAGAAACCATTCAAGTGCTCAGTTTGTGATAAAAGATTCTCCCTGAAGACCAACTGGAAGTTACACATGACGATACACACCGGTGAGAAGCCTTTTTCCTGTTCAGTGTGCGGTAAAGGTTTTGTACGCAAACAAAATATGACAATACACACAAGAATACACACCGGAGAGAAACCATTTTCCTGTTCCGTGTGCGGTCGAAGCTTTGTACAAATTCAGTGTTTGAAAACGCACATGACCGTCCACACTGGAGAGAAAACCTTTTCCTGTTCGGTCTGCAACAAAAGCTTTTGTGACCGAACAAACCTTTTACAGCACATGAGAATACACACCGGAGAGAAACCATACTCCTGTTCAACATGTGGTAAAATGTTCTCTCAAAAGCCAAACTTGCAAGCACACATAAGAATACACACCGGAGAGAAACCATATTCCTGTTCATTCTGCGACGAAAGCTTTTGTCACCGATCCACGTTTGTGAGACACACGAGGAGACACACTGGAGAGAAAGTGTTTCGGTGCAGCGTGTGTGCCGAACGATTCTCTTATAAGTACCAGCTTAGCAACCACACGTGTGCTGGGGAGAGCAGCGGCAGGAAGTGAAGCTGCACCGCTTCCTGCTGGGGAGAACAGTCCCAGGAAGTGAAGCTGCACCGCTTGAAATCAACTGTCAAGACTGTGAGAACTTTAACCTTCTAACAACATCAACGTGTGACATCATTGCTGTGTGTATTTCATGAAATGACAAACTTGAGGCTGAAAAGTTGTTCTGTTGTTAGCCTGGTTAGCCTGGTTAGCCTGGTTAGCAAGCCAGACTGTTAGCGGTTAGCATAGTTTAGCTCTCACCTGCTTTATTTATTCATGACATTCTTCATTGTTCATCCTTTTAGTCACTCTCCACAGTATTCCTGTTACTGCCAAAGAATCCATTTTGGAGGCTAAAGTATCGGAGGCATCGGTATTTCAGTGTCTTTCCGCCCGTCATTAGAAGAAAGCGGAAGTTAAGGCAGTCGGCACGAGGCAAATGGCGACTGCGGCAAAGAGTAAAAGGTATCCAAAAAGTTGACCCAAAAGAGCCACATTGCCACTACTGGCAATGGCTGCCTAAAAGACAACAAATGGATGTGAATAATGCCCAATAAAGAAAGGTCAACATGAACCAATCAGTGCAATGGTGCGTTTGTAATATTCAACCACATACTTTAGCTGGGCGGTGGCGGTAAGGATCGTCATGGCTGCTTTGCCAGCCGCCAAAAAAAGAGAAGAAGAAGAAAGAGAGTCATTTATTTAGTCTTATTTATGTCTTATTTTCTCCTATTATGTCTACTGTATTGGGTAATAGGAGTATAAAGGGAACTACAGGGGTGCTATTTTGTGGCTTAAGGGCTCTAATAATGTTGTAAACAATTTTTCTATGATCTAACTACCAAAAAATGTCCTTTTATAAATCACGGTTGGGAACCAATTACCCATGATAAATGAGGTACATAAAGATATGGTCCAACCTTATGGAATATTTATCATGAGAACACAAACCAAATGAAATTGTAAACATATCTCATAATTATTCCCACCACTAGAGGGTATTTTGGTGGGATGTTTATGTTCCAAATGCTTTTTTCTATGAGAACCAAGTTACCCTCACTTGACCTCCAACAAAGAAATATAACAAGCCAGACTTTTCAATGGTTCTATGGTTCTATGAAAGGAACTCCAGCTCAATTCATAGAGCCATAAATCCCATCTGTACATGGAATGTTTACAGGAAACCACTAGATGGCAAAGTTGGCTCATCTAATGCCTCGGAAAAGAATCCTTATTTTCCACATATGAATAGAAATACAGTATGTACTGTAAGTTACTGCTGCCACTGCTTTTTATTTGGCCGTGTCTGCTGCAGCTCCTGTTCCTGATTTCTCCAACGACTGGCAGGCATTGAGCCTAATGCATGTTGACAGAGACTGATTTACATCTTCTCCAATTTCATTTGTGTCCCAGCCTTCTCCTTTGGAAGCATGATGGAAGGGGAGGGACAAAGATATCGTCAGTGCAAAAATGTCAACATCTGAAAAGCTGATGCAAGTCTCAATCTGGGTGTTCTTTAGTCCAACAACAACTTTATGAATTATATGAATTCAATTATCAGCTGCATGCTGAATTTACCGCCAGGGGGGGGGGGGGGGGGGGGGGGTTGTCGTGGCCATTGTAGTGAATCCTTACATACTACAGTGGTACCTTGGTTAGCATCATCAATCTGTTCCAGAAGGTCCAAATCTCACCCAAATGGATCATAAAACATAGAAATATAAATGATGAATGAAAGGCGGCTTATGAATGACAGGTCACTTTGTGAACACGGTCCAACGGGAAGCTGGACTAGCTGCTGTTGCTGAAGTCCAACGCCTTTCCAAAGTTACTCGGTTGTGTTGAAGAGCCAGAAGAGAAGCTATAAATAAGAATTTATCAGGTTTGTTCTAATTACAAGTTCACCGATGTCTGGAGCTGCTAATCACCTTTGTCAACCACAATCAAATTGTACCGGCAAAATGAGGAAGTGTGATTTGGCAGCTGTCTGGAAGTCCTTGGGAGCGCTTTGGAATGTGACCAATCACAGGGGAGTGTGCTCAGCTGGAGGCATACCTGGAGGAGGGCAGGGGGTGGAGTAAATTCCACAGACCGTTTGGGTGGGAAGAAAACACAGCAGGAATGGGTGCAAAGTCTGGAAGCTCTATAAAGCTTTCCATGCGGGTTATCACCTGACAATGAGTCTAATAGGTCTCCTTTAAAGATAGAATCAAAACCAAGAAAAACTTTCACTCCTGAAGTCAGCTGGAGTAGACTCCAGCTAACATCTAACCTCGATGGAGATGAATGAATAATAAACATTGTAATGGCTATAAAATGTCACATTCAGATGGCCACAAAAGTCGATTAAAAAGCTTTGTTTTGGTTCGCTGCTTTTCATACCCCTCAGATTCTCTCCCAGTGAAAGCAAGCAGCCCTGCCTTTGCCGATGACCCACTTGCCTGACACACCGGAGGAAGAGAACCGGAGGAGTACGAGGAAAGGAGAGGTGGAGGTGAAAGCATGTGGGAGACTATGATTAATGTGCTTTCAGAGAGGGACCAGAGGAGAGAGAGATGGAGAGCGGTGAGCAAGGGCACCCAGGAAGTGTGGTGGTGGTGGTGGTGGTGGAATGAGCACAATCAGGCATCAGTTAAAGTTCCTTCAACAAATACATGATCTACAGCATATGTTCGTACAACAACAGACAACAAGCATGCTAACATAGCAAAAACTGGCCACATGCTGACACAACACCCAATGGTCACCTTTACATTTGGATCAGCCAATATACAAAGTCAGGCCAAATGTAGGTTAAATAAAAGGCAAATAAAGTAAAACAACATTGTTTTTGTTTTCAAAAAGTACATATAGCGCCATCGTTTTTTGTTTCTTTTTCAGTTGCCAATCTGTAACTGCAACACAACGAGCATTCCGTTTGCACTTGGATCTTGGTAGACATGATCCCGTACCAGCTCCAAACTTCTTGTTAAGGGTTACCAACTTCAGAGCTACTGGATCTGCATTGAAACCAAAATCACCTCGCACCGCCAGAACTGGTTTCATTCTTAAAAGATAATGAAACAGAATGGCATTATATGTACTTTTCAAAAATAAAAACACTTTCTTGACTTTATTTGCCTTTTATTTAACCTACAAATGTCAGATCATTTTGCCTGACCCTGAAGTCGATATCATTGGAGAAGCTAAGACATTCGTTCATTCATTTTCTACCGCTTATTCTACGTGCTTTTTCTTGACAACTTCCTGCGGTGGTTATCGTCTCACCGATGTATTGTAATGGCGACTTTAAATGGCTTCCAACTTGTCATACCCGATAACGGAAGATTTCCTCAGCTACCACTGTAGCTGTTGTGTTCACTAATGATGATAAAAAAACATCGAAAGGTTCACTGGCTGAGGGAAAATAAATCAAGACTGTTTGACACTAGAGGTGGTGAAAAGGATTTTTAGATCTCTCTGGAAGGATGCAGAGAAGTCAGTGGGGATGCAATCATCACTCGCCCCACTGTGATGCTCCCAGTTGGCTACCAGCATGAAGAGGCCTCCTCATCACAATTGAGGTATACTTTACGTGATTACTATGTGGTAT
Organism: Doryrhamphus excisus; assembly: GCF_037039965.1. Classification (NCBI taxonomy): domain Eukaryota; kingdom Metazoa; phylum Chordata; class Actinopteri; order Syngnathiformes; family Syngnathidae; genus Doryrhamphus; species Doryrhamphus excisus. The sequence goes on along the minus strand of NC_136357.1, from coordinate 29,340,678 downwards.
TTTTTCTGAAAATGACTTGTTGAGTGTGTAGTATATTTGCAGCATTTCAAAACAAGATTGACTATTTTCTGTATTGTCTGTGTTTTGGCCAAAAACAGCAACACAATTGAAATCTGCGAACCCCAAAGCCAAAAATACAACATTTTTTAATAATATAATAATAATAATAATAATAATAATGGTGACATTGGACATATGTGCTTGCTCTGGGTTGTCTCCAGTTCTCTTTTTAGCCCTTCTTTTTTTCCCAGACTGCCCTATATAGTGTCCCACTTTACAATTAGGTCTGCCGTTGGTGTGTATGAATATGAAGAGCCAACTAGCCATTCCCGTGTGTGTGTATGTTGCGTAAATATTTCAAGCAGTGCAATGTCCAGCCTTTTCTCAACAAGCAACCTTCTGACGATTGAGTATTGTTGGCTCACAAGATGTAGTGACAAAAGCGACCTTATTAAGTGGACGGACTGGGGCGTTCCATCAGGATTCTCTACTAATGATTTGTCTACTTAGAGTACATGAGTGAGTTTGAGATGCTGCTCATTAGAATGAAAGAAGCCCCAATGGCCCGCATCAGCAGTTCACCGGCATCAAGGAGGCTGCTGCTGGATAGTGCTCTCCCAACATGGTTCATTAGTTACCAAGGCAACAAGGTCTTCCCTGCTACGAGCTCACCCCCCCCCCCCATACTCCTTCAGCCATACATGATACAACACTTCCGGATCCCTTGCTTTATTTATACACAGCTTTATCTTGCAAAGCAACTTATGTAGATATGCTTTTTAAATGTGTGTATTTAAAGCTTTGTGGTTTCGGTGGTTTTTGTGGTTAAAAAGTGCATTATTATAAACTTTGCTCTTTGCTCCTTTTTTCACATCATTTTTTCAAATTTTCAAAATACATCAACTTTTATCTGAAACAATCTTCATCTAATATTATAACTTTATTCCCATGATATTGTCACTTTTTCTCATAATATTTTGACATTATTCCCATAACATTATTACATATATTATATGCATATTTATTATTTTACAAAAAAGGTACAAATTTTTTTTCCCTCAGAATACTTTCTTAATATTTGAATTCTTTTTCTCATTAATTTAAAAATGTTTGTCTTTTGACCATACTCTTGTAAAATCAGTTGTTTTCCCCCATTTTTAATTTTTTTTTTTTTTTACATTTTTTGGTAAATTTTCTTCTCTTATTTATTAATTTATTCTCAATATTTTGTTTATTTTTCCCATAATATTTTAGGTTTTATTTATTTTCATAACATTTCCGGCAACCTAATTTTCAAAACTGTCATAATATTACAACTTGTAAAAATACTACTTACATAATTTGGAGTTGTTTGGAGTTTGTTTTTACAGGCATGTGTCATGCTAAGATGTTAGCATGGCAACCATAGCGCAGGACACTTTGTACGCTTTGAGAGTGCATTCATTCCTAAAGTGCGAGGTCGTGGCCTTGCAGGGTGACAGTGTTGATGGAGCTGGCAAAGATGAGCGCTCCCAGCCTTCCGTGTTGGGGATGAAGCGGCGGTCCAGGCTGAGAGAAGACAGCTTGTTAAACAGCTTGTCTGGGTTGATGGTGTTAAAGACACAGTGGAAGTGGACAAACAGTACACATAGGTGAAGAAATTGATTTGGTTCTTTTAATACCACTCTTCTTGGTCACTGGAGCACACCCCGCACTGCTAAGATAGTCATGAAGATGAAATCTAATGATGAATATACGTATTGCAGTCATTTCAAGCCAGGTGTAGTATTAGAGAAAGGACAATTAGTCTGCCACATAGGCACTTAAACATGCATAAGTACGCTGTTGAATGGCTAATAGATTTCTTCTTAGCCAATTAGAGATACTGATGTATGATGCGGAAGGGCATTAGGTACGCTAGCTGGGATCATTCTAACATGCATGCATGAACACAAATGCAATTTCATATCTCTCCTTGGCTTACGTCCGACTTCAGTTTTGTCCAAGTTGCATCTTATACCTGAATTATAGGTCATATAAATAGACATTTTTACATATATTTTCTCAAAAGAAACTAGCGACAAATCTGGCCACTTTTTCTGACGTCGTTGAGGAGTTTTCTAATTTGTTGAAAGTGCATATTGTGTTCTCACTGAGTGCTGTTGACAGGTCCGCTATGTTCATGTCAGTTATAGTATAAACACAGCATAATATGTTATTTGATGTTCAATTGTGCTCATTTCTTCAGTTCTCAATGGGAGAACTTTGAGAGGCGCTCAATAAAATATCTTATTTTGTTGAAGTGATGACAATTTTAAATTAACAAACGTAGATTTGAGTTTATTTATAGTTTTATACAGAATTTAGGTGTTTTTACTCTTTTTTTCTCTCTGAGGGGACGATGCTTTTTTTCGTAGCATATGCAAATAATATGCAAATTAGACAATGGCGTCATCTAGGGACTTCTGGGACAGCCAATAGCTACTTTTCTTACTGAGAAGTTGTCAACCATGTCATATAGGATGGACTTGTAATAGTTGCTTTATCCTGAGGTACTTATCCCTCCATTGAGAGGAAAAGCCAATAATTGTATGACGGCAACACTAGCTAAAGCAGCTGTTTAGCAACAGCCCACTGCCCCATCAGCGTTACTAACGCCGTTACTTTTTCAGTAAAGGGTAATCGAACGAATTACTTTAACTGTCATTTTCGACACCCCGTTACTGCACGTTACTGAAGCCGCCTAAAAATATATCACCAACTTAATAACAAATTTGCAGCAGTAAGAGTGTTGCAGAGTGACAAGTAAAATTGAGTCTTCGGCCAATCAGAGAACTTGAGTGGGCAGGTGTTTAGAGCACATTAAGCAATGAGGATTGGCTAAGGTTTAGTAAGATTGCATTTTCAGCCAATCAGAGAACTTGGGTGGGCGGGTGTTGAGAGCACATAAGCAATGAGGATTGGCTAAGGTTTAGTCAGCTTGCGTCTTCAGCCAATCTTTAAAGTAAGGTGCTCAACACTGTGACCCATACACCTCTCCACAGACTTACGATGGGCGGGACAAAGGCCAGCATTCATCCAATGACCGTTCAGTTTCGCACAGTGGACCCACCCACTCTACGCTTCCCAATTAAAGTTGGTAGACTCTCAGCGTCGACAACGTGAAAGTGTCGTGGCGCTGCGGGGATGAACCACAAGGAAGTCTTGCCAGTTAAGATTGCCAGATTAAGGTATTCTAACGCATATTTAGTCAATGAATTGTACACAGCACAGCAGTACATATTTCACCACTTTTGGGGGCATTTTAGGGGAACCCTTGCCGTTTCACATTAATCGCCACTGATTCTTCATAGTTATAGTGTATGTAGCTAGGGGCGACCAAAATGAAGTAAGTTAATTTGTATATATAAGTTATATCTAAGTTAATGAATTCATGGGAATGTGTAGTAACCATAAAAACCTGAAGGCCACAAGTATTTTGTTTTTAATACCTGGATATATGTATATATTTGTTATTTAGAAAAGGTCTCACAACACCTGGATGTCGCCATTTTTTTCATGGCTGTTTGTGGTAGGAAATCAGAGGTGAAACTGGCAAAGGACACTGCTGGCTAGACAAGAAAACAAAAAACAACTCTTTTTTGGGGGGGGGAGCATGTCCAGTGGCAGTCTGGAACAACCTGCAGTGCTGCAGCTCCACTGCCAGAGGGATGCTTGGACAGTGGCGTGAAATGGGTCATTTGAGAAAAATGATCTTTAAGGGTAAAAATAACTGTGCCACCTTCTGAGGGAAGCTAACTGGCAACAAAGTGTACTGTGACGTGAGCCCACGGTCACTGAGGAATATGTTGGAGGTTGGAACATCCGAGGAAGCTGAGAGAAAATTATTTTAGGAAGGGAGAGGGAAAGCAGCAGTTCTTCTCATTTCACTTGGAATTTTCTTTTGAATCCAACCATGAAGGAGATCCGTTTTAAAAACTGAGGGTGAATGCACAATGAATCTTTTTTGGCCCTTAATGATTTCTTGCATTATTACCCCATATAGAGAGTTGTGTTTACAGTATGTGTGATATGTCCCAGAGGTGCTGAGAGGGTGGTGGACAGGAAGTGACGTTGAGTTTTAGCTTGGTGTGGGTTATATTGGGGATTATTGTACAGTAAACCATGACCTCTTTATATGGAAATCCTCAGGAGCAATTGGGAGTGTGACCAATCACAGCGGAGTGGGCGTACCCGGAGTAACTTCAACGGTCTGAATGGGTCGAAAGCAGGAAGTCCATTGAAACGCTGCAGAGAGAGGTGCTGAATCTGGAAGATCTAGAAAGCCTTCTGAGCAGGTACCATGTTTACCAGTGTAGCTGTTTTGTGGTTGAATATGGTCTATTTCTAGTTTGCATATTTATGAAAATTTTACATATTTTTGCCTAAATTAAGAATTTTCAATCATATGATTGGCAACAGGCGGCACGGCGGTCGAGTGGTTAGCGCGCAGACCTCACAGCTAGATATGTTTAATTCAACTACGTATATTGGGTAATAGTAGTGTTTTGATGACTATAGGGGGTGTTATTTTATGTCTAGAGGGCTGTGATAATGTTAAAAAACGTATTCAGAAGGTTGCAAACAGGCCTTCTATGCTGTAAATATGATCATCTGGAAAGAATTATCCACTAAATGACGGATTACTGTATAGTGCAGGGGTGAATGGATGACTGACTGAATGAATCTTATCCTACACAATCATGTTCCTGGAATTCCAAATAAACTCAAATCAAAATTCCACCCTGATATCCATCACAACACAAGCGTTCCAAAGACACCGAGTGACACTTACATGGACACATCTGAGATGCAGTAATTGCTGTGCATATTTTTGTACAGGATTAGCCAGAGAAATCAAAGTTATGCCGGAAAGAATGTTACAGTGTAGATAGCATAACACAACACAATAAGAAGAAGATTTCCCTCATCTTGCGTTCCAGATCTTAATTGTTTATTTACCGAGATATGAAGGCACCCAGAGAAAAAGTGTTTATCAGCCAGTTCAAAGAGAAAATGCAGGGCAGCGCCTCGCTGGGTGGAGATCCTACTGGTAATTACCATATTTTGCCCTGAGATTAAGCCACTTCTCTTCATTATTTACTGCCCAAAGCAACTTCTTCTTAATAATAGCACGGCACCGCAAAGACTTCATACTTCTACAAAAGAAATCTTTTATTTCTGTGAGATCAACGAGCGCTACATACGTTTAAACACAAAGCATCCACTGAGATTGTGAGAAACAGGAATGGAACGTTGCCGAGGCTCGGCTTTCAATTCTCTGTTGGTAACTCATTTAGCTTTCTCTTTACTTCTGACATGGCTTCCATTCGTTTTTGACACATTATGCTCCACCATTTTCATCTATTTAGTCCTCTCCTCCTCCTTATTCAGTCTCATTCATCGTTCGCCAACTCCTCACACGTTTTCTGATTCAAAACAATCCGAGATCAAAAAGCTCATTCAGGACTTTTCAAAATATTCCCGTATTTGCGGACTTCAATTTCAGATTTTCTGTGGCAATTTTCCCAGCGAAAATGAGACGCTTATTTGCAGCTTCCTACTGGTGTCAAATCATTTAACAGTTTATATTAGTGCCCTCAAATAGTGGGGCGGGCCCCCCTAAAGTGGGGGGGGTCGTGAGAGGCAAGGAGTACTTTCAATATTAGTGCCGACTTTGTTGGCCATTCAGTTTCAAGCTCAGTCAGAACAGTACAGATAAATAAGTTGATATTATCACTTTCTCAATAATTCAAATCAGGGGGGCGTGTGAAACCATTTCTATCCCTCAGTGGGAGGGGGGGGGGGTGACAGAAAATAAATAAACCACTGCTCTACAGGGTGCCATGGCTCAGGAGGTAGTGGGGATATTTCCAAAGCTGGTTCCATCCTCCATCCCGCTGTCGTCATTCAACTTATTTATACATTTCAACATTCAGTCTGCATTTTTTATTTTCCGACACTCCAAATTCTGCCATTTTTGGGCTGCTAAAAACAAATTAAATGGCGCCCCTGACTGTTAAATCACTGGAAAATGCCCAATGATTGCTGGTTCCATCCTCAGTCTTCATATATTGTGTTATATTTCATGATTTCAAAAAACATTCTGGGCACGGTGGAGGAGTGGTTAGCATGCAGGCCTCACAGCTAGGAGACCCGAGTTCAATTCCACCCTCAGTTTGCATGTTCTCCCCGTGCATGCGTGGGTTTTCTCCAGTTTCCTCCCACATTCCAAAAACATGCTAGGTTAATTGGCCACTCCAAATTGTCCATAGGTATGAATGTGAGTGTGAATGGTTGTTTGTCTATATGAGATATAATGTTCTGGTGACCAAATCTGGTACTTGTGTGTCTCACTGAACTTTATACTAACATTACTGACACCTGGTGGCCAGTGTAGAATACTACTTCTGAATGCCTTATATTTCTATTGTACTTTATTTAGACATTTTTGTCATTGAAAAGGATTCATTTAGGCAGAAAACAGTAAAATGCTTTAAATATACACATCCCTTAAGTCTTGATAATAAGCCATATTCAACCACATAACAGCATGATGTATCATTAATATATTTTGAAAGTGAAAGTGTGAAACTCAAATATAAAAATCTAATGTCGAGACAAATATACAGACTATCAAATCCTGGATCCCGGAGTAGACACACATTGTCACCCCTGGGGTCGAGCCGGCCTGTTGGACTGGCTGCCTGCCACTGTTGCCATGAACAGCATCTTCCAATTCCAGCTTGTAGTGTGGTTGTCATGGTGATGACCATTTATTTGCAGGGGGCACCCTTGACTCCAGCGTTTCTGGGACACACAGACAGCGAGCGGAAGCCAGCAGAGAGAAAGAAGACAATGTTTGTTGAAAGGGCAGGTGCTGTCTTGGACCTCACCATAAGAACACTCTATTGGAGCCTCTCTGAGCTCTAATTACACTGAGGCTGATTCATGAAGTAAGACACAATGGATATTAAGTCACACAACTTTAACACAACATAACTTGTAGTGGAATGTCAAAAAGGAACTGCGCAAACACGAGAAACTATCGAAAATAATGCGGGCACTGCTTTAATATCATAAAGCCAACACGGACACCACCTTCCTGTTTTGCTATGAGTTATTTCTGGAATACAGTCGTGTTTCTGAAGTCTCTTCTTTCATCCACAGCTGCAAAATCATCCAAGAGGGAGCCAAAAAAAAGTTGGAAGGTGAGAAATATTATTAAATTCAAGAAATAACTCATGGCAAAACACGAAGGTGGTGTCCGTGTTGCTTTTGCTGCCAAATTGTAACCTTAAATGTTCATTCATCATTTATATGCATTTTGCATTATTTATGCATGTACAGCTATAACTGCATAGCTATGAAAATGGGTTTTGTGTGTTTTTTTTAAAAACTTGTATTTGCGTTAATATCGACCTTTGGAATGATCGCTGATGACGTCATAGACGGTTAATGGAGCTGACTTCCGCTTTCTGTTTCCATGTATTAGCAAGCTGCTAACCATAATGTTTTGTGATAAATATACATTATGAACACAGTTGTGCAGGGCTGCACGGCGGTGAGTGGTTAGCACGCAGGCCTCACAGCTAGGAGACCCGAGTTCAATTCCACCCTCGGCCATCTCTGTGTGGAGTTTGCATGTTCTCCCCTTGCATGCGTGGGTTTTCTCCGGGTACTCCGGTTTCCTCCCACATTCCAAAAACATGCTAGGTTAATTAGCCACTCCAAATTGTCCATAGGTATGAATGTGAGTGTGAATGGTTGTTTGTCTATATGTGCCCTGTGATTGGCTGGCCACCAGTCCAGGGTGTACCCCGCCTCTTGCCTGAAGACAGCTGGGATAGGCTCCAGCACCCCCCGCGACCCTCGTGAAGATAAGCGGTAGAAAATGAATGAATGAATGAATGAATGGGGAATATTTGGTTGGCACTTAAGGACTTAATTAGTTGGACTTTTAACATTTAGAACCTCAGATTTTTAATATGAATATTTTCCAAGTATTTGTTGTTGTGTGTTGAGGTGACCAAAATGGAGTATTTTCCTCAGGCACATATCCACCTGTGTAATCCAGATGGGGCTTGTCTGGTCCCCCCCCTTCCCTCTCCCCCTCCCGTCCTTGGCCGCCACCCTCCTGCTCACTGCTGTTTGCTCACTCGGAGCCGCGCCGGCTGGCAGCCAGTTGGTCTCCCATTCAATCTCAGCCTCGATGCATTCGGGTTTTCTCCCGGAGAAGGAATTTCAAGCACCGCTTCGTTCTCTCTTCTTTTTCGCTGCTCTCGGACTGCAACATTACGGCACTGCGCTTTCCATCCACAGGGCACCACTTTCCCTGGAAGTTTGTCCGGGTTCCGGCGGAATGTGAAGGAAGTGATATTAGAAACAAGACAACAATATTGGAGAGTGGACAAAAAGACGAGGAATTCAAACACAACCAGAGGCTCAAAGACAACGGCCGAGGTGAGAATACTTTCATACCCAGTAATACAATAACGCTGTGATGGCAGTAACGTCTCCTCAAGTTGACAAAGTGCGAATTTTAATTTTATAAACAGGGGTGTCCAAACTGCGGCCTCGGGACCATTTTTTTCTTTACTCTAAAAATATAATTTAACTAGAAAAAAAACCTCAGCAGAAATAAAATTTTTTACAAGAATAAAGTCAGCGTTAAGTTGTAAAAAGTCATAATTTTACGAGAATAACATTCTAATAGTTTGAGGAAAAAATTATAAATTTTAATAAGAAAATAATAGTTATAATCTTACAAAAATAAAGTCCAAATATTATGGGAATAAAGTCATAATCATGAGAAAAAAAATGCACAAGAAGAAAGTTGAAATAGTTGGAAAAGTGAATGACTCTTTTTCATTTCATTTTCCGGGTTTCGGTTTCAATTTCAGTTTTCATATAAATGAATAAATATTCCCACTGTAGTATTTCATATATCCAGAACTACTGACCTGCTGTATATCACAAACCCTTGATTACTTTTTTTTTCCAAAACATCCAAGTGGATATTGGAGATTGTATCCTTACTGGAAAACGTTTGCCCCCCCCCGATCTCCAACGTGTCACCTAACTAGATCCTAGAACTGGTGACTTTTTGGAAGGATGCTGGGTGGGGTGGTTGTGAAGTGGACTGATTGTTGGGAAGGTGTCACACTGATGTACTTCAAACTTGTGTAAGATGGATCTTCTCAGAGCTCTAAGACAAGTAAGATGTGTTTAAGGAGTGTTCAAGAATGAAAGTCAACCATCAAAACATAATCTGCACAGTCCGGTGTCGGAAGACTGTAGTGTGTGATTGTCCCAAAAAAAATCTATATATTTTTTTTCTGTGAAGGGATTGGTTGGCTTTCTTTATTGACCTTGATATGTCTGGGTTTTGCTCAGACATTTAAAAATGTCACCTGGGAATTCATGTATTATTAGATTTTCCCTGACATTTAAGAACACTCTCCATCAGATGGGAAAACATTTTGAAGATTCAGCGAAAGTAATCATTAGTTGCAGCTCAGGTTGTTTTTAGGAGGATTTCATGGAGTTAATGAGGTTCTTAATACTTGACCTTCTTAAACGGCAAAAGCAAAAGTGAGAGAGAGCCTGTATTTTGTTTCCTGGTGGTTTAGTCTCCGTAGTGTGGCGGTGATTGGCGGTGATGGAGTGATCTCACAAAAAAAACAACCCATACAAGCATAAGGAGAACATCCAGAAACTCCATCCAGATGTGTTCCAAATGAGATTTGAGTCCGGATGGCCAGACTGTGAGGCTGATGTACTTAACCTGTTCCACTGTGCAGCCCTCATATAAAGCTCCTGAAAAACAAAACAAAACAAGCATATCATATAAACAAATCATATTTATGTCTTCATTTCTGTTATTATGGGTGACTATAGGGGTGTTATTTCACACCCAGAGGGCTCTAATGTTAGTACAAACAGTATGTAGAATGTCTTAAACTGTTGTTTTTTTGGTGTAGTTATGAATATATTGACTATATAAATAAGGGAATAAAGAAATAAGGAAATGTAATCACAGTCGGGAACCAATTAACTGAGATAAACGAGGGATTACTTTACAAGGAATTGTATACTATAGTTATGATCCTTTGTTCTGTAAAGAAAAGAAGTTCTGTCAAATGATTCCAAATGATTTAATTAAGAGGACCTGAGTGATACTTTAAAAAAAGGAATATACAGTACCTACTACTTTTTAAACACATTTGAGAATCAGTCGTCACTTTTAATATGCCTTTCCAAGAATAGACTCTCATCTCTTGGTTAATGTCTGCAGGATAATAGATAGATAATCAGCAGATGGATGATTAATTGTTCAGAAATATTCATTCTTTTTGTGAGATGCCAAGTTCAATTGTTTTAGAAAGATTTCTGGAGTGGATGGAAGAACTCGATGACTGTTGCATTATTTCTGTAAAAACAGAAATATGCGTTGCTGAGAATTTTTGCAAGAAAATCATGAAAAAATGAGTAATATTTCAACCATGACATTTTATGAGAGCGTTTTAGAGTGGCATTTTTGTCTCCTGGAGTGTGGATTTCGATAGCCATGTCTTTCATCGTCTTGTGTGTGGAGCGTGTGGTTCCCCACGAGGTTACGCTGAGGCCGACCCATATTCACTTGACTTGCTCAACTTCATTGTTGTAGAAAAAAATGACTGCTCTGCCAGTATTTATTGGGTCAGGGAGGGGTCAGGGGAATAATCCTTCAGCTGTTTTCTTCACCTCCGTGTGAGGTGTTATCTCAGGAGCTTCGCTTTGCTTTCCACTGGCGTATTTCTCACATCAGGCCAGTGAAAAGCATATTGAAGTCACTCTTGGATGTTGTCTGGAGGAAACTAAGGATAAAATAATCAATGAATTATATATGTCCATTATGTCATTGTCTGGTCATATCACCTTGTACTTTGGTATGTGACAAAAAATAAATTAAAAAAATGTAAAAAAGAATTACAAAATAACTTCATTTATATTAGGAAAGCAGGAAGTGAACAAATGTAACAGTTACTGATTTTAAAAGTACCAGATAGAGGGGTAGGATTTAATAAGCTTTGCTTCTTCCTACTCCTTTTGGACAATAATGGATTCGGCGGACCGAATAGTACATAGTTTTACTGCATCCTGAGCATTTATCAATTTATTTGACAAAGAATCACCTCCACTATCATCACTTTACTGGACCTGAGTTCATTTCTGTGTAAGACTGGTTTTCTTTCTTTGCTCATTGGTTTCCCAACTTATGCCAAGGTCATAGCACTTTCTCCAATGGCATATCCGTCCATTCTTTTGTATTCCCAAAGCAATACAAGTGCATAACTCATTTGGATTCCGTCCACATATCTTGAACTATATATTGATATCTTCCGTATACGTACACCGGTACTTTGTGGGTCTTAGTCCATTAGCTCTGGCCATACCATGTCACAAATGAAATGACGAAGGCTGCTAAAATGACCTTTACCAAATGCAAATCGTTTCTCGTTGATGTGCTCTGCCTGTCCAAGTTATGAAAGCGGTGATTTCACACCAATCATTACCATCCAGTCATCCATTTTCTATACTCATTGGGGTCGCAGGGGTATGCTGGAGCCTATCCCAGCTGACTTCGGGCAAGAGGCAGGGTACACCCTGGACTGATCGCCAGCCAATCGCTATATACCGTATTTTCTGGACTATAAGTTGTTCCGGAGTATAAGTCGGACAAGGCCAAAAATGCATAATTAGGTAGGAAAAAAAAACATACATAAGTCGAAAATACGGAATATAGTGGTATTTTTGGTGTGTATTTGGTGTATATTATGTATATGTAGTATACATATTAAGGATGTCAGAGTTAAAGTGTTACAAAGTGTGACAAACATGCAAAAAAAAAAAAAAAAAAATCAGGAATCAGGGGCAAAGACTTTTTCACACCACCGTACATATAAACATACGTATTGCTTTGAATTGTATGCATTTAGCAAAACAATGAATGTTGGCGCACTTCATGATTAAGTCAGAGCCTTTTAAAGCAGTACCATGTCGTGTTTAAATTATTAACATTTTCAAATAACCACAGGCATCACATTAGCATGAATTATGTGTTTAGAATCATGATCAGCCCATCAACCATTCCATTCCTGAGTATGATTATATTATTTTGCCACTATGGTTTTGTTTATCTGTTTCAGGCATGGGGGAACTGCAGTTTTTTTGATTTTTTTTGGAACGGTACATAGCATCTGCATCCTTCATTGCAGTAGTACTGCAATGAGAATGAATGAGATAGAACAGGCGTGGCCCAATACCCTTGTTTGTACGGTGGATGTACTCAAATACAGAGCCACCATGCATTTGTGTAAAATAAAATATTTATACCCCAGTGGAACATTACATTGCTGCGTATTTATACTCTTAATATGCGCGTCATCAATATTAATCCACTTCATTGTATAGTGGAGTTATGCATACGTAGGATATGCACGGCCGCTATTATGCCGCCGCTTCAAGAGCGTACCGTAACCAAGCGCCTGCGATGATTAATTGATGCAAACCCGTGTTTCCTGGCGTTACTGTGGGCCTTTTACACTCTGCCAGTTGGGTTTCCGTCACATTTTTAAAATGTGTGTTTGTGTGTATCGAAAAGTCACGCTTTTTGTTTTCCACAGGCACTTCAAAGAACCATGAAATTCCAGCATAATTATGAATGCATCTTTGTGTAAAATGCTCATCATGGGTGAAATATAATACCGTATATACTGTAAGTATGTCAAATATTGCATTATGTCTTATCATTGGACAAAGTTAACGAACAGAAGTAAGTACAACACTAAGTGAAAATATCCAATTGGGGTCCAATAAGCTGTTTTCCCTCCATGGTTCCATGGTACCAACTTATTTGGTTGGGATGTTAAGCGGGTGTGGAAGCAAGCAGGCGAGGCGTACCGAGACAAGCGTGTGTAGTCCACAGTCAAGCATGGCGGTGGAAGTGTCATGGTATGGGACTGCAACTATTGCCGAAAAGTTTAGTAGTCACAAAAAAAAAAAAAACCCAACATACATTTTTCTTTCTTTTCCATGGCAATCAAGTCTGATGTCACAGAAGAGCCAACATCTCGTTTGTGTTATTGTCCGCACTGGTGTTGGTCAGAAAAAATAAGGTCTCCATTAGTGAAACGTCCCAACTCATCCATCCCTACAATAAAGGTTGGTAATCCAAGCCAAGGTTAAACCGCTGATTGTCTTTTCAATTTCAGTCAGTGGAGGACTGCAGGGAAATCTGCTCTTGTGTGTTTTGTGTGTCGCGTATGAGTAGCGCATAACCTCATATTATGTATGTTTTTCCACAGCCTCTGATGGCCGTACGCATGTTGATCAAGAGCCATCCTGCTACTTAAATAGGAGGGAGGGTGTCAGGCCTTCAATGAGTGCAATCATTCTTTGTCAGTGCTGTTTTGGAGATAAAACTGCTAGCATGCTTGTTAAGCTACCATTTCCATTTCATAGGAAAAATGATTCAACTGCAAAAATCACTGAAGAACTTGATCATGAAATGATTAAAGTCTTCATTATTGATAAGCAGTGGAATATTCCTTTCGCCAATCCGATTGAGGTATCTTGTACCCGCTCAAACGGAAAGTTGTCAGGCTGCGTTCTTCTTCCTGGTGTTTTTCTTCTTCTGTTGTTTATTAGTGGTTGGCAAGCAGCTTTGGTGTGCATTAGCGCCATCTGTGGAACAGAATCTAAACCCTTCTATACGCCATTCACAAGTCCACTATTATTCAAAAAGAAAATACATATCTATATAAAACATGTGGCCAGCTTCATTATCAAATATTAGCCTGTTCCCGGGTGCGTTCTATCAGCCAATGCTGAGATATGACGTAACACGCAGCTCCAGACGTTCTTCCATTTAAAAAAAAATGGAGGCCAGCAATCGGCACTGGACTGCTAAGGAAAGTTTGTTTTTGATTCAAACTAAATTTCAAGACTGGACGAAGGAAAAACTGGCAATACGGAGTTATTCCAACAAGGCAAAGAAAAACTGGAGGAAGTCGGTATCATGTGATGTTGGTGTTTACGTTTTACTGGGCATGCCCTATTGACTATTCTGGTTGATTATAGCGCCGCATGTAGACACGCCATTGGAATATTCCTGTCCATGTATACCATTGCTTTCGGAAAGGTCATTCGGAAAGATTCCATTTGGAAAGAGGAAAAACTCCTCATGTAAACATGGCTAATGTTGGGTATTACTGTACGGAATGGAGTCCCCTAAAGAAAGCCCCTCATGTGACGTTGACTCACTGTCCCATGCCTTTCGTATTGAGAGAGACAGCAAAATAACCCTCCACAGACAATCAGTGAGTGTCCTGGCAGATGAACAACATAACTGCTCGCTGTCGTCTGCCTCTTCCTATTGCTTTTTGGTGCCTGGGTGATTGTTTCTGTCATAGACAACATTTGGGCTGTCTAGTGTCTGGCTTGGATTTGGTGCTGGAAACCGCTTATGCACGTCTGCCAAGTCGACCGGCGAGACAATGCCCGCTGATTAACCACGGGGTAATTACAATGGTGCTTGGCATTACTCCATCTCTCAGCTGCTGGGTTTCATTTGGTGCTTCTCTCCAGCTTGTATGCCGCTCATAAGACAGCTCGGACGTCTATATCGACCCTGGAATATTCACAGAAGCTCCCTGGGACATTTATTTTGTTTCATTACTCGCCACCGAAAGGTGGTTTTGTCACTACGTGAAGACAATCACAACGTAAATAATTGATGCGGGTGCATAGGCAACTTCATTCTCAAATGTTTGCTCAATTTTAGGCTGACATTCAGGTTTTGACATGGATGTGCTACTGCTGTCCTAAAAAGAAAAAATAAGACGTGTGAATTGAACGTGAATTTTTTGATGATGCCATTGTTATAAGCTAAACTTTATAAACTTTATAGTTAACATTTGGACGGATTTGCCCATCACCATATTCCTTATAGTCATAGCAGTAGGTCCTTAGTCTTAATTCCCGATGGGAGTTGTTTTTAGACCAGTCGAGTTTCTCGGCTAACGTTATCACAGTGGAACCCCAGTTAGCGTGTTTTTAAAATTTATGGCAAAGGTTTGCATGCATTTTCCGATTTGCATACAATATGACGTGTATCTTGTCATCTTGTAAATACACTGTGTGAGTCAAACTGGGTTCTTATCAATGAACATTTAAGCTTAAGATATAAGGTTAAGAAAAAACTCATGGAAAAACAGGAAGGTGGTGTCTATGTCACGTCAAGGATTATGCAGGTAAAAGTAACTTTAAATGTTCATTTATCATTTTTATAATACTCTATCATACTCTCTGAGAAGTACATTTCAGGACACGGGGTGATGCTATCGGTTCAGTAAATAGCAGACCATAATCTGCCTGTTTCTTCTTCATTACTTATTTATGAATACACTTCTTCAGACAGAAATTAGTACCCCTGGTAAGGCTTTAACTCAAAGTTAGCTTCATTTGAGCTTCCCCTTACATCCTTTACATCCATCAAACCATGCCATAAGATAATCATAAACAAAACGGGGACGTTTGATTCAATGCACTTTGTGTAACAAGTATAAAGTGTGCGCATAACAAATAAAATCACAGTACATATATTTTTATTTATAAGAGAGGATAAAGCTTTTGGATCATTGATTAACATTTCTTTCCCTTTTGGAGCATCATTGTTCAATCACTCACACGAGCAGAGGGCGGAGTGGAACACCGACAAGCAGATAAAGAAGAAGAAAAGGAGTGTGGTTTGGTACGCTCCATTTAGGCTCGTCTCATTTGGGAAGCCCGCTGTGGGTTGGCCTCGGAGCGTGTATCATCTCAAGATGTGAGCAATCAAGGAAAAAGAGGAGGAGAGGCTGACAGTTGTCATCGTTATCATGACTCAGGAAAACAAAGATGCAGTGCGGAAGACACATGAAGTGGTGCCTCGGTTTTTGGTACTAATTCGTTCCAAAGGGTCTGGAGAAAAGTCAATTGTGGGTCGTTTTGCAGCCGTGTAATTTGCAATGAAGTGATGGCAACAGGGCTGGGGGACAATAACTTCCAGGGGGGAGTTGAGACTAGCTGTGAACACATACGCCTAGTGTCGCCAATATGGTACCTAGTGACTCGCAGTGGCTCAAACTGCCTCCCAACTGGCTCGTGGTGGCCCCGTAACGGCGGAAACAGATTTAGTTTGGCGGCAAGAACATTTCAAAATGTTTACAATTCTGGTCACTCCACTTGCATCAAGCAATCAGCGCAAAGTGTCCACCAAGTGGAACCAAATGTGGCAAACAATCCGCCTATTGGAATCCACTGGAAGGTAATGGCACGAGCCAAGTTGCGCCAACAGAGGCTGCTATTTTGTCGAAATTCGGCACAGCTTTTTTTTTGTGTGTTCACAGTAAAAATGTAATGCTCCCAAATCCAAGCTGATTTATCTTTTTCTGATGATTATTAGTGCTGGTATGAGCACCAGGCCTGAAACGTGAGTCATTGTTAAGTCAAGTGTTCAAGGATTCAGTGTGAAAGAATGGAGTTGTAGTTGTTGGTAGTTCCTTTGGGCTTCACCGGAGTAGCAGGGAATCAATCTGTGACATTCAATTAAGGTTCAGTGAAGCTGTCAGATTCAGTTTGTGCTTATTTTCCATGTGAAATGCAGCCTGATTCATTTCACTGTAATGTTGTCATGGATTCTTTATGAAGACGGCAGCTTGGATGCGAATGAAGTGAAATTGTAATCACAGCTGTCCCCGACTCATTAGTGGGTAATCAGAGTTGGACTTCCTGACATTTTAAAGGAGTACTGCCAATATGGGAGTTGTAACGAGGCTAATGAGCGGCATTCAGTACTGCTGTCCTTGCTATTCGTTTGACTCGACAGACACGCAATCATCGCAGATCATATGGCTCTCAAGTAGGGTTGCGACTAATGATTATTTTCTTCCTCAATTCGTCTGAAGCTTGTTGTCTCAATTAATGGAGTAAACGGTTACACCCAAAACATTCATTCATTCATTCATCTTCTACCGCTTATCCTCACAAGATTAGTGAAGATTAGCAGCAGCAATACGGAATATATGTGTGTGAATGAGAGGGACCCAAGTGGAAGAGTGAGGTTACAGGGAGAAGAGAGCAGCCATGTTGTTTGTCCTAGAGAGTCGTACCACTGAGGAAAATACATGAAGCCAAACTGGAGGTAGCAGAGATGAGGATGCAGAGGTTCTCATTGGGAGTGACCAGGATGGATAGGATCGGGGGGGAAAGAGGTGGGGTACACCCTGGACACGTCACCAGCCACCATGTCAATTTGAAACAAAATCTCTTATGTTTTTAAATGATTGTGGATATTGTAGCTTGAAATATTTTGGTCCTTCGGATGCCTCCATCTCCTTCCGTCTAATTTTCAAGAGTGCAGGGAAGGCCCACCGTGTGTTTGAACTCCTCCCAGCTTCCAGGAATGAAGTTAAAAGGAGCTTCTTTTCCCATCGGTTTTCTTAAAGCTAGTAATAAATATCCTTTGGTCGGTAGCTGTTTATAAATGACAGGCTTGTACAGCTTGGAGCAACTGAATATGACGTCTTGACCTCAAACACAAAGACTTCATACATAAGGGTTTGAAAAAACCTATGGGTGCTGTTGGGCTCGCACACTCAGACTAAAATGCACCATGAATTTCATTGGCCGCTTACCTTTTGAACACGCATGTTGACAGTTTCAGTACTTTTTGCATAGCGTGCTGTTCTCTGACAGGCAGCTGAATGACAAAATGTGTGATCCATGAATGAAGCAAGAACAGTACCTCACCATGACGGGGAACAGAATGTTCTCAGAGGGAAGCGGTCACTGAGATGCTAATTTCTCCTCTTCAGTCAGCCACTGTGGACACAACCTGGCTTCCTGCTCAGATCTGACGGAGGGGTGTCCACCCCTACAATGTCAAATTAATCTCGATCTCACTGTATTTTCACTTCCTCTCAGTCATACAGTATATCCTTTATCCTTTGGGGCTGCATTTTCTCTTGTTACTCAATATAGTTTTGTCATGAATATTCATGGTTTGCAGACAGGCCTCAGATGTAAGCATCAGGCAAAACTGGGCCATGTTTGTATAATGTAACATTTCCCATTAAACATACTTTGGTTAACATTCAACTTTGAAGGATGAACCCTGTTAGAATGTGGTTCATCAATTGTTTGAAGGCGAGATTTGGAGGTCATAAATATCATTATCTACGTAACGTGTGGACGAAAGCAGAATCTGCTCATCATTCACATTATTTTTCTGGGTAAAATTGCCACAAGATGCATCTTTTTCAATACAGTAGATTTTGGAGTTCAGCTTTTTTTTTTATTTTTTTTTTTCCAAAAAGCGTCAAAGCTTCATCCAGGGGAGCATGAAAGGCTTGGTGATTGCTGCTGTCACTCCGGCTTTCAGTCACAGTCCTCGTCAGAAATTGCCATTTAAAATCAGAAGGAAAACATGACAGTTTGGTTATTAATTTGCATGCATATGAGCCTTAATATATTGCACTGAAATACCATCCCCATTTGCGTCCCCCAGGGAAAAATACTTGATTAATGTGTTTACACAAGATTTGACTTTGCACTGTCCATCAGATAAAACCTGTTTTTAAATTGGAATAAAGATTCTTGAGAAACGCTGTCATGCACACAACAGGGCACTCAATCACATCCTCATCCCAAGACAGAAAAATCAATTATGTGGCAGTGACAAATGGCTTCTGCAAAATGCAAAAAACTTGCAGGGACAATAACTCGGGGTAACAAAGAGAAAAATCAAGTGCCAGTAGGGCCAAATACTATAATTCTACAACTCTGGATGACAATCGGTCAGTAGTACTGAAGAGCAGCAGAATCATCAACACTTTTCAATATTAGTAGCATAAAATCGTCTCTGGTTTATTGCGGTTTGAATTTCGTGGCTTGTGGATGAATACAACCTATCATTGTCTGTGTAGCATTATAGCATAGAGCTAGCGGGGTTGCTAATAGCTCTACCCAAGTTTTTTACACACTGGTAGTCCCACAAAACACAGTATACCTAATACTAAAATGCTAACGCTACTTACCATTGAGAGACGTCAGGAAGACTTCAGAAACTTCAGACTGTCCAGTCTCCACTTCCAGATCGGATTCGGGATCCAACACATTTTAAAAAGATAAATCGATAAATCAACTCCTATAAAGTTAGCGGTTCTTATGGGTTCTTACTAGCCTTACTGTGTTTGGCTGGGATAGGCTCCAGAACCACCAGAGACCCTCGTGAGGACAAGCGGGAGAAAATGAATGAATGAATAAATGGATAAATCAACTCCTTTGAAGTTAGCAGCACAAACCGTAAGTGTTTCTAAGCACCCGGGAGTGGGACCAACCACAGCAGAGTGGGCGTGTCCCGAGGCGGCACATTAAAACAGACCGTTTTCGCTTGAACCACCAAATTCAAAGAAATACCGCTGAATAGGTGCAGATTCTGGAAGAACTAGAACACTTTCTGAGTGTGTTATTGTGTGTAGTTGCTCTATAGGAGTCCACAAGTAAATACAAGGGGCATAAAAATTAGCATAATAGGTCCACTTTGACAGCCGCAATACATAATACATAGTAATACATTCACACAATTATCTGAAGGCGTTGCGTTGCGAGTCACTGCAGACGATGCGGTTTTATTGTTGGCCAGTTTGCTGAAAGCCTCGTCAAGAAGGGAGTGCACTTCCATGTTGGAACCAGCATTTGCACTCCAGCAGGCACAGAAAGAATTCGCTTGGACAAGAGGTTGCTGTTTTCTCTCCTTTTAATCTTCGCTTACTTAGGCGTGCAAACTGTGTTTTCCTTTTTTTTTATAGTGCAATAAACCATCTGCGTCCTCATCTGCCTTTCATGTCCCATTTCTTCTGAAGATACAGAAGAAAGGGAGAAGAAAAGATATGTTTCCGGTGCAATCAGACCAGACGCTGCTCAATTGTCACTTTGTTTCACGTTTATGTGGTGACACATGAAAAATGATGCTGCTTGGGGATTCTTCAGCTGCTGTGAGAAATCTGCTAGCTCGTTTGGGATGGACCAGAAGCGTCCCAAATGAAGCCTGAACCTTACGTTGATGTACGGGAATAGGTCATTTACATCTGCCTCCTTGCCTCCTTGTCTCCTAGAAACAGTAGGAGATGCTGATGGGAGAACGATGGTCTGAGGAAGTTGATGAGTTTCATCATTGCTGTTATTGCATCAGGGGACTCTTCCTTCAGATTGGCACATAGGACGGTCTGATGGATGATACGTAGCTACGCTATTAGCTCTTTCATTTGATTAGCCCCCTTCTGTATGCCTGCCGTGGATGGGGCAACAATCACCTTTTTCATATCAATCCTATTCTTTCTCTCCATCTGGTACTTTTACAACCACTAACTGGTACATTTGTTCACTTCCTGCTTTCCATAATACAGTTTAAGATTTGTATTTATTTTTTTTAATAATCTACCTTGTACCAAAGTAGGAGGTGATATGAGCATATGTGGGCCATGAGAGGTCATTAAAAATATGATTTTTCATTTTTATTTATTTATTTTTGTGTGTGTGTTGTTGATCTAAATGCCCTTACACGCTAAACAGATTTGCTCTGAGTACAAGACCGCCGTGCAGCCCATTTTTGCATCTTAATAAACATAACTGTGGTGTATCCAAGGGCCGTGAAATCAAGTGTGAAAAAGCTTTTTTCGACTGAATTCATGCAAATAATTAGTCTTTAGCAAGGTTACGAGGGCCTCTGTCATTTTGTGTGTGGTTTATGTCCATTCTTGCATCTACTACTGTGTGTGTGTGTGTGTGTATGGGGTGGGGGGCAGAATTTGGCGCGAAACCCCTAGCCACCTTACCAGTTCATGTCTTACTTCATAGAAAGCATCCATAAATCTGCACATCTTTTCTGTCCCATGTGATTTTTTGGCAAAAGATACCGGAGAGCTTTTCCGTCCGCCATTTTAACATAAACTTCCCTGAAAGTCACTCGTTATTTCTCACTTTTACATGAATCTTTAACAATCTTCCCCGGAATGTCTTTGGAATGTCTTTTCCTGTAAACACTGATTTCATTTGAAAAGTTCCTCCGCCTCCAGCTTCTGTTGCTAGGCAAAGTCGCTTTTACACCACACCCCCCATGTGAGGGTGAAAAGGCAGCAGATGTTTCCTTCATAGAAAACGACACCACGGTTAGAGGCATGGGGTCAACAAATTTAAGCACTGATATGGTTTCTTGTTGGGGAAACACTCCGGTTTCCTCCCACATTCCAAAAACATGCTAGGTTAATTGGCCACTCCAAATTGTCCATAGGTATGAATGTGAGTGTGAATGGTTGTTTGTCTATACGTGCCCTGAAGACAGCTGGGATAGGCTCCAGCACCCCCGCGACCCTCATGAGGATAAGCAGTATGAAATGAATGAATGAATGAATGAGTGAATGAATCTTAAATGGTAGATTTTCACTCGTGACGTTCTTACCCGGAACCAATGAACTGCTTTAAACGAGGGATTACTGTACTGTCAGTTTGCAGTGTTATAGAGAGCACCGTTGAAGCTATTCACATCTGCAAATATTATATATTCATAATTGTATAAATGTCTTGACTCTAATCAGGCCGATCATGAATGCAGGACTCCAAGCTGTGACTGATGAGACGTTGCATACTTTGTTTTTTTGGGTCGTTAATCATGCTGACACCTCAGTTTATAACAGTTCAGTCCAATTTCTGATACCTGGCAAAGGCTGATACCTCTCTAGGTGTCGGCCTTTGGTCTGAGCAGCTGACAGGTACGCCTTTGCTAGCATGTCGTTTCATTGTGAGGCATTTACTGTACATTCCTTGGGGAGATAGTTGTGACGGTGGACAGGATGAGAGTGAAAGATCAAACCAGAAAGGAAGCGACCGTGTCAAATTGGGAGAGCAGGAAATTCTCCAAATGTACGACATACTGACTTACTAGCTTTCTGTCCTTTTCCAACCCAGCTTAATCTGCCGGGCCCCATGACTATGCCCCGGAGCCCCACTTCCAGTGAGGATGAGATGGCCCAGAGCTTTTCTGATTACTCCGACGACTGCGCTTCCGAAAGCTCCCGTGAAGAAACCATTTATGAAACTATAAGGGCCACCGCCGAGCCGTCGCCGCATCGCATGGATGACATTCACATCAACTCACTGGTCATCCGTGTCATCATCCCCGACCTGCAGCAGACGGTGAGTGAGTTAGCGAGTGAGTGAAGAGGAAGTGGAATGGCGGCTGGGATGTATAATACACGCTTCATTGTGTGGAGTCTATATGAAATATTTCTTCAAATTGCTTTTCAATATGAGTATGAAGAGCATTGTATAATATATTCATTTTATTCTGACCTTAGTGGGATTCTCCAGGAAGCTTAAGATGCTGTAAAACCTACTTCTTTTCTTTTGCTTTTTTTCCTGGTCCTTTGGATCGTTTTGCTATTGAAGATGTAGTCCATGATCATGCAATGCAAAAAAAATGAAGAGCAATATCTTTGGCTACAGTGCTGGACTCCAGCATCCACAGCAAACATTGGTTGGTGAATAGCCACGTTGACATGGACCCAAATATTCCAATTCCATTCGGTTTATTTGTTCAAAACGGAAAGAATGTAACCTTTGTACACACCTCATTCCCAAAGAAAAGTGCCAATCCGAATGAACATATAATGGGATTCCCAGGGGTGGAATATTCCTTTCCTTAATCCGATTGAGGTATCTTGTAAGTCAGACTGTGTTTATTTTTCTTCTTCTGTTGTTTATTGGCGGTTGGCAAGCAGCCTTGGTGTGCATTAGCGCCATCTGTGGAACAGAATCTAAACCCTTCTATACTTTTTGTAATGACATTCCGTCACGATTGAGCCACCCCCCCAATTCCCCAATTAGTAATAAAAAAGTGACTTGATGACAGGCTTATTGGAGCACATCTGGATCAAAGTGACTAACTTAATCAATGAAACATCCGTTTGTGAAATAGGTTGTCTTATTTAAGCTAAATTGATGAGAAATGCATGAAGTCATTAATAAGGCAACAGCTGTGACTGTGGCATATTGGAATAGTATGCATCTTTTAATCATGTCAGCTATGGGAATCCTGCTTGTATTATTTGCATAGTGTCTTCACAACGCAATTAGTTTCACATATTTGAATATCTTCCATAGGGTGGTATAACATGGGTATGGACATGTAATTACAGACTGTGCCATATTCCCAGTATAGAGACAATGGGATTATAGATCAGGGGCCAGTTCATAAAGATTTTAAAAGACCTCCTATCTTAGCTTCACACCAGGATTGCAGATACATTCTCAAATCTTCATTTTATCACCCAGCCGGCTATTTTCCTTATTTCTATACCGCCTATCCCAGCTGACTTCAGGGGAGAGGCGGGGTACACCCGATCACGCATATAGAACAAAAAACATTCCCTTTAATACCTGTGGACAATTTGTAGTGTTGGCTTGGCAAGGTTGAGGACACACAAAATTATCTTTTTAAATGATTTAGCATAAGAGGTAATTAAGAGAGAGAGCAGCCGGACGTTTTATTTCCTGGTTGCGTCCTCCCAGGTGGTCCAGATCAGTGCAATCAGGATGGATGTGCTCTATGGAAACCTCAGCAAGAGAGAGCACGTCAGTAAATGTGACACGGGTCCCAAGGAGCATCATTGCACTGCACACATCATGCATTACCCGCTTTGGTGGAGGTCCTGGTTCCACGTGGTCTGGATGTACCGGCCTTTGGAGACGGTTTGTGGTTGAGAACTGAGTAGTTCAGCAGCTCTGGTGGACATTCCTGCAGTCAGCATGCCTTTTGCACGCTCCCGCAACACATCTGAGGGATTGTGCTGTGTGGTAAAACTGCACATTCTGGAGTGGCCTTTTATTGTGGCCAGCCTAAGGCGCATCTGTGCCAGAATAATTCAGCATCTTGATGAGCATCTTGTCAGGTTGTGGATTAGTTCAGCTCAAGAAAGATGGGAGCAGAAATAAAAGTGTCGGGTGTATATTTTACACTTCCATGTGGATGCTATCTTCTTAAATGGTAACGTCCAGTTGTCTTTGTTGTTTTTGTTTATTTCTTACATATTTCCTCCATTTTTCAAGGTCAAGAGGAGCTGTCTGTATGCAGTCAGCCCGGATGGGGACATTGCTATGGAAAAATCGATTGCTCTGTGTACGTTATCTACCTGTATAAGTCGATTTTATTGACGCCGCTAACAAGATATAGCATACAATGTTTGACCACAATAAACCATGAAGGCGGCCATTTTTAGGAAGTATAAATAAATAAATAAATAATATTTTTGTTTGTTTGTTTGCAATATAGGTCAAACAATATGTATGTTAAATAAGCTACATGTGCTATAATCCACTTTGTTTTATTTTTGTTGAATTCCCCCTCTATTTATGTAGTTTGGTGAGCTCTGGCAGTCCATATCCAGTCGGTCCATTTGCCAATATCATAAACACACAGAAATGACAGACATGTCGCTGCCAACAGCCATGCCAGATTGCAGGCATTCGGAAAACCCTTCATCTTTCCATCCACTCGTCTTTTTCCCGCTTCATGCCAGGCGGGAGGATTTCAAGGAGGCAAAGTTCACACGCTGCTCTCCCCAGCCGTCTTTATCACCGAGGAAGGGTTGCTATCGCTGGCTGAGCAGCACATCCAGCTGGAAACACTCATTTCCTGAATGCTACGCTGCAACGCTCGTAATCGCTTCATATTTGGACCAGGACCCATATCTCTAATTGCATTTTTTTTCTTTATTTTAGTTTTTATTTTCCCCATGAAGTATCTATGGGAACCAGTGTGAGCTGAGTGTGGTCAGATGTTGTTTCCAATAAGAGAATGGGAATGTGGCTTTACAGTAGCGTTGTTCGGAACAATGCCATTGTCGTATTATTTCCCAGTGATTGACTGGCAACCAGTCTTGGCTAGTTGGTTAGGTGCCGAATCCCTGCAAGCCTTGACAGGACAAACTGGATGAATGTTGGATTTTGCACATCGCATATTTCTTTAGGCTGCACGGTGCTCAAGTGGTTAGCACGCAGACTTCACAGCTAGGAGACCAGAGTTCAATTCCACCCTTTAATTGGTTAATTGGCTACTCCAAATTACCCATAGGAATGAATGTGAGTGTGAATGGTTGTAGGGTGGTTGTTAGTCCAGGGTGTACCCCGCCTCTCGCCTGAAGACAGCTGGGATAGGCTCCAGCACCCCCACGACCCTCGTGAGGAAAAGCGGTAGATAATGAATGAATGAATGAATTAACATATTTGTATACTGCCTTCTAAATATGGCTTTTTACATAATTAGAGCCCTCTAGACATAATATAACACCCCTATAGTCTACACTTATATTTCTTTGAGTAGTTGACATATTAAAGGGGACCTATTAGGCTTATTTTTTGACCCTTTTGTATTGAGTTGTGGTATCCTATAGAGCAGCTACACACAATAACTCACACAGAAAAGTTTTTAGGTTTATCAGAATCTGTACCTGTTCCAGCTGTATTTCCTTTGATTTGTGCTTCCTGACAAAACGGTCTGTTTTAATTTATCCTGCTGTGATTCGTCCCATGTCCAAAGTGCTTCCTAAACATGAACCATATAAGGAAGTCCGCCCCTCTGTGACATCACAAAGGAACAGTTTTACCACGCCTTTTCAAACCGAGCATTTTGAGCCATCCCAAACTTCTTTCAGGGCTCACTTCCAAATGCGCTAAACCTCATTATCTGAAACTTTGGCATGGTTTAACACGAGAATAGTACATTCTAACGAACTTTATAGGGCAGAAAAGTGGAAAAAGCATCATCGGTCCTTTTTAAGAGAAACTAAGCCCTTTAGGCGCTTGAGGAATCCTACTTTATAGAAATATGTCAGGAACCAGTTAACGACTGAATACTAAAAATCAAGCCTTTGTATCTCTAAGTTGGTGAAAAGTCGGTCGTTCCACTGACAGATTTTATCTCCTGGTATGTTGATTGCCATGACTTCAATCTTTTCTTCTGTTTGTCTTTCTGTCACTTCCCAAACTAGAAATGCATGCGGTTCAACCCTAATGCCACAGTCTGGGTTGCCAAGCAGCGGATCCTCTGTACGCTCAATCAGAGTCTGAAAGACGTGCTCAACTACGGCCTTTTCCAGCCTGCCAACGGCGGCAGAGATGGCAAGTTCCTGGATGAGGAACGCATCCTCCGGGAGTACCCTCAGCCGCTCAGCAAAGGTGTCCCGTGTCTGGAGGTACACGGTTTTTCTGGTTACATTCATTTCATACATGTCTTTAGTTTTATATTGTTTATGCTGTCATTTTGTAGTACCCCAAATGCAGTCCATTTTTCTGGGATAGCAGTGAATGCGGGATGCGAGTAATTGATGTTGTGTTGTGGAATATGAAATACTAACTGTACTCCGGCACAGATTCATGTTGACTGACAAGAAAATTGGTCCCTAGTTTATTGTACATTTATTTGTATACGACTTTGACCACATAACAACGACAGGGACCAGCAGATAATGATGTGTAATATGTGTAATATCCATCAACAGTACATTCTTCATATTTTAGTGTATGCTGTCCGTATATGTGTTTAGTTTCTTCTTATCTAGTTTTCTGGCCTAGTTTGCAAGACATTCTGTTATTTAATACCTTTAAGTGTCCTTCGACACCCCAAATAATTGACTGATGCAGTTCATAAATTGAGTTCACGGTGCATGTTTGTAGGAGGGGAGGTTGTGTTGTTGATTTCTGTAGGAATCAATATCGCTAAAGCGAATATTTATGACGTTACAGCATAGAAAACCTGTTTATATCCGAAATAATAAATATGTTTTGTACCAATATTAGAGCCTTACTTACATTTCCATTTGCTTGTACTCCAAACAGTTTCGCTACAAGAGCAGAGTGTACCGGCAGCCCAATCTGGATGAGAAACAGATCGCCAAACTTCACACAAAGGTAAGAAGTACATGTTTTAGTATTTGTAAGGATTCAGTTTGACAATTCATGTTTGTATTATGACATGAAATCATACAAGACTACAGCAAAAAGAAGCCAAGCCATTCAGTGGCACCAAAAAAATGATGGTTGATCATGGTTTTCGTTTTCCTGAATGAAGTACATCGCCTCTGATGATATTATGAGCTTCGTAGCGAGTACTGTGGTAGTGGTACTTTGGTACATGCGGTATTGTTACAAGCAATGAATGTAAGCCATTAAAAACAATAAAGTGGAACGTTACCTCGGTTAGCATGCTTTCCAGTTAACGTTGAAAATGTATGCAAAAATCTTGCCTTGGTTTACATACATTTTCTGGTTAGCGTACAATACGGTGTGTCCTACTGTGTTCTTAATGTACTTTTATTGGGAATTGTCTTTAGCGGCTGCACGGTGGTGGAGTGGTTAGCGCACAGGCCTCACAGCGAGGAGACCCAATTCAATTCAATTCCAGCCTCGGCCGTGAGGATAAAATGGATGGATGCAAACCAAGGCATACGCTAACCAAGGTTCCACTGTGTATAAATAGCTAATAACTCCATTTAGATTACTATTGGATTTGTGTGGGTACAAAAAAATGCTGAGGGATTCTCGGCCTTTTGTTTTTGTCCTCCATGTCCCCGCTTTTATTCCCAATCTAGGAATTATTGTTAGTCATTGTCTTGATCTGATTTTGCTATCTCATTCCTCTTTCCTCATTGTATCCTCTCCTTCAGGGAGCCGTTCTCTTATCTATTTTTATCATGCGGCCTGGAATGAAAGCAGATGGGAACAGAAGAGAAAAGAGCATCCATTCCACCAGTTACTATTCCCATATCCTCCCTCTCTACGTTTTATGCTTTCAGTTGCATTTTATTAGATTCCCCAGCCTCGACAAGAACACTTCTGTAGTTTCCTCATTCGGAAACGCAGGCACGTTTCGCCCCCACTCATCCTTGACCAAATACGTCTTTCTTTAGCTCAGGGCTGTCCAAAGTGCGGCCTGCTCGTTCGTAAAAATACAGCAAAAATGGGAAAGACAGAGGCCATTTTTTGTCTTTTTACAAAATGGAATAATTCCAATTATGCAAGTCTAACCCCTTTGGACGCCCACCACCATTTCTTTTTATATTTATTGTAATAGTCGTATATTTTGTGGCTCTGCAGGGCAATCTGAGGAAGTTCATGGACCTCGTACACCATAACCAGGTGGACAAAGTGTCCAAGATGTTGGAGAGAGGCCTTGATCCCAACTACCATGACAGCGACAGTGGTGGTAAGGCTGCATTCTGGGGGTGTCGCAACATGAGGTGATCCACGAAATTGGGTCTTGGAACTTTTAAGAAAAATTCTATAACAAAAATATAATATAAAAAATACATTTATTATATTTTTATATAATATATATATATATATTTTGTTACATTTTTTAAATGTTATTATATTTTTATTTTTTTATATAAATATCTATATATATTTTACTATTTTTTATATTAAACCAAAATCTTCCTTTTACAAACACGTTGCATTGCTCCTCACAAGGCTACACTCTTCAGCTGTGTGTATGCTAGCGGCCCCGCCACCACCCACAGAGACAAAAAGACTGTATGACCGACAAGAGGTCTCACTCTCTTCATGCTGTTGTTTTATAGCACACGTGTGCCCAGGGTTTGAATCCAATACACTGGATTGCAATTTAGCTTGTCCATGAATTGTGAATGATTAGTGGAGTCTTAACGAGGATTCAATAAACGCTTCATTTGCTGTGTTGCCCCTAGAGAGCCCTTTGACCTTTGCAGCACATCTGGATAGCGTGGTGGAGATGATCAAGGTTTTAAAGAACGGAGGAGCTCACTTGGACTTCAGAGCCAAAGACGGCATGACGGCCCTCCATAAAGCTGCACGCTCCAAGAACCGTGCCATACTCACGGTAAGAGAACGTATCCACGTGAATCCGTGTCCATTCTCAGCCATCCGGGTCACGGAGGTCTGCGATGGTAGGAACGAGGCAACCGGAATGCTTGTCGTTGAAGACGTTTCACCTTTAATCCAAAAGACTCCCATCGCCCAAAGGACCGCAAGCGAGGAGTTGTTGAACATCCATCCCAGACCAGGATGGAAGACAGAATGAGCATCACAGAGAGGCTCTTTCTCCCTGTGGGAATTCTAACAGAGATGGAAATATGAGAACTCAGCAAAACATTCCGAACTGAAAAAAGCCTTTTGGATTAAAGGTGGAACGTCTTCAACGGAAGTAGAAGTCCAGTTGCCTCGATTGGATCCTGCACTCCCTTCGCATCTTTTATTCAAACCCTCTCACATGTTCATCAATGACTTGTGGTTGGAATCACAGTGAGATTATGGCAACACTCTTCCTGACGCGCACACACACACACACACACACACACACAACTAAAGTAGAAATGCTAAATATCGACATTCACATTCACAAAGTACAAAAAAATACTGCAATATGTGATATAGTAATCCCTTGTTTATCGCAGTTAATTGGTTCCAGATCCGACCGTGAAGTAAGATTCCTTATTTATTAATGTAATATTTTCATAGTTAAAGCATTGAAAACATGTTTATGACCTTCTAAATATGTTTTTTTTTAACATTAGAACCCTCATTAGGGTTGGGGGGGTATGCTGGAACCTATCCCAGTTGGCTCTGGGTAAGAGGCGTGGCTACCCTGGTTAAACTATTTTATATTGTAATAATTCTTACACATAATCCACTTCAATTTGTTTTTTTTTCCGTTTTTTTAATAAACCTGCGGTAGTGACCGGCTACGATACAGAGGACAAGCTAACTTACCTCATACTAGGAAATACTATATTGTAATATTGTATTAATCATAATCCTTACTTCTGCTAACTCACACATAAGTTGTACTAACGTATTTGATATTGTAATAATTCTTACACATTAGTGATTTTTATTTCCCCCCAAATAGCTGCTATGATAAAGAATGGTATGGAATTGTCTGTGAAAGAAATGCTGTAGGAAGAGAAGGCCTAGGGTAAAAAAAGTGTTTTTCCTGGTATGTATACCTTGTACTACTGTAAACGTGGGATTTGTATCCCTGAGTCACGACATTGTTGCTCAAGTATTTTGGAGATTGGTTGTGTGTTGTCTTTGTTTTGCACGGCCACATGCACCAATCCTGAAGACGCTGCTGGAGTTGGGAGCGTCTCCAGACTACAAGGACAGCCGAGGTCTGACTCCGCTGTATCACAGCGTGGTTGTGGGGGGAGACCCGGGTTGCTGTGAGCTCCTGTTGAAGCATCACGCCTCCGTGTGCTGCCAGGATGAGAACGGCTGGCACGAAATCCACCAGGTACGCCGCTGCTTTTATTTGCAAAGAGGGACTTTGGGCATTGAGATGTTTGGAGAAGAAGAAAGACTCAGTGTGGCAGCTGCTACCCAGCCAAGAGTCTAAAAGCCGCTTTGGGCGCGTCGCCCTGCGGCTATGACAACACTCCAAGCATCCGCACACACTGTTTGTGTATTTAGACCATCGGTTTTATCAGACTGCTCATTTCTCACTCCGTCTTCTTCTCCAAACGAGACGCCTTCTCCCATCTGTCCCACTTCAGACGTGACGATGATCAGCTGGTTATGCAATAAGAAATTGATTGCTGCCATTCCTTCTCTTCGTGCAGGGGTGTCTAAATGTTTTCCATGGAGGGCCAAACAGTGAAAAATGAAAGGATGCAAGGGCCACTTAGTTACAGTATACTATACTGTATATTTCATCTCTGCTTTGGATTATTAGTAGGGACGTCCCTCTTTGCTCTTTTTTACCATTCAAAAATATTTTCCACATAGTTAAACATAGTCTTCTTAAGTCATCTTTGTACATTTTCTTTTTTATAATATTTTAACATAATTTTAAAAAACATTATTTATTTTTTTCTCATATTATGACATCAAAAATATTTTTGTGTAATATATGAACTATTTAAATATTTCAAATATTACGCTGCTAAAATGAAATTCATTTGTGTAAAATTTAACCTTTTTATTTTTTTCTCTTCATATTTTTTATGTACAAATGTGAAATTAAAAATATATGATTTCCACACATTTAAACATAGTCTTCTTAAGTAATCTTTGTAAAAAAAATTGTAATATGATGATGTTATTTGTATAATATTTTAACTTTTTTCCTAACCCAATAAAAAAATAACATTATTTAATTTTGTTTCTCATATTATGACATCAAAAATATTTGTGTTTAATATATGGACTATTTAAATATTTCAAATATTACGCTGTTAAAATGAAATTTATTTGTGTAAAATTTCATTCATTCATTCATTTTCTACCGCTTTTCCTCACGAGGGTCGCGGGGGTGCTGGAGCCTATCCCAGCTGTCTTCAGGCGAGAGGCGGGGTACTGTGATTGGCTGGCCACCAGTCCAGGGTGTACCCCGCCTCTCGCCCCAAGACAGCTGGGATAGGCTCCAGCACCGCCCATGACCCTCGTGAGGAAAAGCGGTAGAAAATGAATGAATGAATGAATGAATGAATGAATGAATGAATTTATTTTGGTGCTCCCTCCCTATCTCCCTCCTTTTGACACTTGAGCATGTCTCCCCATGTGCTCCACACATGCCATTTATTTCCACGGACCATGGGTACAGTACGTCATGTTACATTTTGATTTTCACACTGAATGAAAATGCTTTCATCTTGTGCCTGTTAGCTCCCGTGTATTTCCCCATCTTGTGGAGGCTGGGTTCAAACTGAGGGTACGCTGCGGCTTCCCATCCTGATCCTTATCTCCTTTGCAGCACACTGACATCTAGTGTTCAAGTCCTCCTACTGCAGCATCTGCTTTGTGTCCCAAGGCTTTGACTTGACAGAACGCTATCTTGTGTGTGCAGGCTTGCCGCCACGGACACGTGCAGCACCTGGAGCATCTCATGTTCTACGGAGCAGACATGAGTGCTCAGAACGCCTCGGGAAACTCCGCTTTACACATCTGTGCACTGTACAACCAGGTGAGGTTTAAGTTTGCTCCTTTTTGGACGTCAGCTTCAAATGAAAAGCATTCGAGTGGTGGTCAAATGGACACAAGTGATCTGATTGCGTCATCAATTTACAATGCTTATTTACTGCATTGTGATTGGACACTGCCTTGTTACAGGCAGTGTCATTGCCATGGCAACCTCACATCATCCGCTTAGAGAAGGCGTGTCCAAACCTCTTCCCCCAAGGCCCGCATGCTGAAAAATAAAAGGACGCAAGGATGGGATATTTTTTAAAGCAACACATATGCTAAAAAGTTATATTTTTACTCTTATTATTTTTCTTTTTTTATCTTATTATTTTTACTTCCCCCCCCCCATTTTGGCCTTTTATTTCAACTTTCTTCTTAAGTAATCTTGGATTTTTCTTGAATTTAGTCCCATAATAATTTGACTATAATTTTTTTTTTGCAGTATATTGACTTAATTCTTGTCAATTTACAGCTGTTTTTGTTTTTTTATATTTTTTAAATTTCCCAATCATTCCCACTTTCTTCTTGTAATTCTGACTTTATTTCTGTTTATTTTCTACTTTATTCTCATAACGTCATCTTTCTATCCGAACTGTTGTTTTGTTTATTTTTACACAATATGACATGTTTTTCTGTAAATATTTGAACTTGAGGCTAACTAAATTATTCTCTTAAAGAAAAAGAAGAGAATAATTAATTCATTCATTCATTTTTTATCGCTTATTCTCACAATTCTGGAGCCTATCCCAGCTGTCTTGGGGCGAGAGGCAGGGTACACTCTGGACTGGTGGCCAGCCAATCACAGGGCACATATAGACAAACAACCATTCACACTCACATTCATACCTATGGACAATTTGGAGAACATGCAAACTCCACACAGAGATGGCCGAGGGTGGAATTGAACTCGGGTCTCCGAGCTGTGAGGCCTATGCGCTAACCACTTTGTCTACCATGCAGCCCGAGAATAATTCAATTTTGTTACAAATGTTGTTTGTAAACATTAATTATGCCATTTCTTCTCTTTTCTTATGAACCAGAAGCTATGGAAACATAAAAAAACACATATTGTGTTCTTAGCGTTCACCCTCTCCTTCTCCACAAAAAGTTCTTTGCTGAGATGTTTTGTTCTGAAAGTAAGACCACCTTCTGCTGAGTTTGACGATATCATCCTCCATCTCGACAGTGGAATTCAGTGAACAGAGCATAAAAATATATTTCATGCATTTGACGTTCCAGCTGGTTCTGATGCAGCCAAAAAAAAACCCACAGCTGGCTGTTCTTCTTCATGGAAAAACTACTCCTGCCGACTCCTCGCTAATCAAAGTACTTTATACTTTATTCATCTCTCAGAGAAATTCACATTTCGTATAGACGTTGCTGGATGACATCATCAGCGACTTTCCACTTGATTTGCATCGCATATTGTAACAGACGGATGCTTTTAGTGGGACACGGGAGCTTACTGCACACGAGCCGAGTGGGGCAGACCCCCCCCCAGAACACAAATCGCAGTACATTCCGTACAACGATGACAATGTATTCCATTTGTCACTAGTCGCTTTTGAGAAACTATGTCACCGAGTGACATATTTAGCTACAAAGTATCTGAATTGGAACACTGGGAAAGGTGGCAGTGACAAGCACCGGCCAGCTCACATACACCCCCAAACCTTCAGGATGAGGAGAGTACTGCATGTGCCTCCTGTATCACATCTCTATTATTCTTTATTATTCGATTGTAACTTGCTGGTATGATACTAGCCTTGTGTACTAGCCTTGTGTACTAGCCTTGTGTACTAGCCTTGTGTACTAGCCTTGTGTACTAGCCTTGTGTACCAGCCTTGT
Source organism: Doryrhamphus excisus (assembly GCF_037039965.1). Taxonomy (NCBI): domain Eukaryota; kingdom Metazoa; phylum Chordata; class Actinopteri; order Syngnathiformes; family Syngnathidae; genus Doryrhamphus; species Doryrhamphus excisus. Next base: position 29,306,736 of record NC_136357.1, on the reverse strand, counting down.
ATACCAGCCTTGTGTACCAGCCTTGTGTACCAGCCTTGTATACCAGCCTTGTGTACCAGCCTTGTGTACCAGCCTTGTGTACCAGCCTTGTGTACCAGCCTTGTGTACCAGCCTTGTGTACTAGCCTTGTGTACTAGCCTTGTGTACTAGCCTTGTATACTAGCCTTGTGTACCAGCCTTGTGTACCAGCCTTGTGTACCAGCCTTGTGTACCAGCCTTGTGTACCAGCCTTGTATACTAGCCTTGTGTACCAGCCTTGTATACCAGCCTTGTGTACCAGCCTTGTGTACCAGCCTTGTGTACCAGCCTTGTGTACTAGCCTTGTATACCAGCCTTGTGTACCAGCCTTGTATACCAGCCTTGTGTACCAGCCTGGTATACACCACACAGCCAACTGCGTGAGACTACAGCTGGCATTTCAATGTTACGTAATTCCTCGCGGCCACAAGCCGAGGTTGCCCTGAAGAGTTCACCCCAGGAAAAGTCACCCGTGTTGTCGGCTGTCTGCCACCACCATAAAAAAGTTGTGAGCTTGAAGTCATGATGAGAGGAAACGTCTCCCAGTTGTCACCCAGCTGACAATGCCACCGCCGACCTAAATGAATGACGATATTCCCAGGCAGGATGGTGTTTGGAAGTAGTAAAAAAAACCAGTGTGCACTTTAAGGTGAAGAGCGACTGAAACATGAAAAAGCCCCCAAATCACTTTTAGTTATTGTGTGTTGTCAGAGTTCGCCAACATCAAGTCACCGCATCAAATAAGTGCTGGTTTAAAGCATGAAGGCGTATCTCCGTGTGTACGTACGTACGTATGTTATATTCACGTAAATGACGTCAGTCATTTCATTAGGTGGTGTTGAGTGTGAGTCTGAATGTGTAGTTGTGTATGAATATCCGCACAGGAGTCCGTATGAGCCATTTTCCCAACCTCAATAGCTTGTTATGGATCTAAAAAAAAGTCATTGTGTTCATGTGTGCGTGCTCAGTCCATGCGTGGTTGAGCACTTTGTGGGCGATTTGTGCAGCAGATTCAAACCCCTCAGCAGTCTCCAGCTTTCTCTTCTTTTCTCTCTCTCTCTCTCTCTCTCTCTCTCTCCCCCCCTCTTTCTCACTCTTTTCTACCTTTGGAGTGGAGGAATAGATCCACACTTAGCAGCCAGCGAGGCTCCATTCCTGCCATAGGTGGTAGATGTTGTGTTTTTCCTCTCCCCGTGCGAGGGATGAGATGATCTCCAGTCACGGTGGTCCGTTCCTTTTGCGTTGGACTTCTCATGTCAATGGAGGACTTTTCTCCTGAATAAAGTAGGCTAGCCTCAATGTTGTCTCCTAAGCTCCTCTGCGTTGCTTCAACACGTATCCTTTCCTCCCCAGGATAACTGTGCCAGGGTGCTGCTCGTCCGTGGAGCTGATAAAGAAGTGAGGAACTACAACAGCCAGAGTCCTTTTCAGGTAGAGTTTCAACAACTCACTTTTGCATGTTCATCGTTTCGGAGGAGCTTGAAGAATATTTGGATATCACATATACTGTATATATATATATATATAGTATATTCATATATTACATGGCATATCTGTTTCCATGGCAACAGTGCAAAATGGTCAAGGCCAGCTGGAACAATGGATTGCAAATGTCCTTCTATGTACAGCATATTATATTAGGTTATTATGTCATTTTTCCAAACTCTTCTTAAATGATTTGATTTATTTGAAAACGATAATAATCATCATCTGTTTTTAGTTAGTTTTTTTTGTTTAAAATGTTATGTTTTGTTTAAAATAAACAATAGGACGTTGTAACAAACGGGACATTTAAAAATAGAGCCGCACAACAGTTGAAGTCGTTTTTCGGGGGAAGCGCATAATCCAAAGGAATACAGCTGAATAGGTGCAGATTCTGGAAGTTCTACAAAGCTTTGTGTGCTGGTTATTGTGTGGAGTTACTCTATAGGAGTCCACAGCAGGGCTGAAAAATTGATCTCAAAATGCTAAATGCTATCAAAATGATGCTATTTTTCCTCATAAAATGTTATTCTTGTAGAATTTTGACTTTTGCTCATTAGATAAAAATGTTTCCTTTTAATATTTTGACTTTATTTTTGTAAAATCTCAACTCAAAGTTTAAGCTACACATTCCCTGTTATATGGAGTATTATTATTATTAAGTTTTTATGTTTTTGCTATGCAAATTTGGAGCAGCCGGAGCAGGAGGTGATTGAAAAGAAAAAAGAAACTAGAAGAGACTTAATGAACACCATTTTAGCTTCAATTGCTTCAAGACGCAATCAATCATTAATCAATTCCAAAGATGACTTGTGATTACATCCAACCTTAGTGATATGATACAATCATACTCGTCCCAGTAGTTCAGATGTAGTACATAGGTGTGGAGATACGTACTGTATATGGGCCAGTATATACTATACATTATACATGTGTACATTTTTAGTGCTGTACTGTAGATGACCATCCCAGGGAAAACCCCCAGTTTGTACGTCCATCAGAGCCGAGTTGACAAGACGACTCATAGCCTCCGTCTGACTTCCAAACGAGCCTTATTTAGAGTCCATCATTGTCCTCTCCGCTTGCCCCTAATTGGAACGCTTCATTAGCACCAGTGCTTCATGGCGGGAGCGAGACCGGGCAGATTGCTATTTGTCCTGGTCATTAGTCACAACCTTCCGTGACCTTGTTGACGTGGTTCCGTCTCGGCATGCAAGTAGTAAATACTGTAGGATTTTGGAGGTGGGAACCTTTCTCCTCAATGCAAATTCAAAGCTAGAATTGTCTTATTCTCTTCCAGTTGACCAGGTATGAAGTCACGATATATTATTAGGCGGCTTCAGTAACGTGCAGTAAGGGGGGGTCTAAAATGTAACGGCGTTATGCTGACAGTAAAAGTAGTGAGTTAGATGAGCCGTTACTGGAAAAAGTAACGTTTATTTAAACGGCGTTATTCCAATCACTGATGGGGCAGTGAGACCAACACCTCCCTCGTTTTGTTATTGCTTCAATTCAGTAGTTTCTCACCTCATTAACACCAAAATGGAGCCAAAGAATGTTGCAAATGCCAGCATTTTCATGAAGAAGGTGAGAAGCACCATTGAATTCAAGAAATATTTCATAACTAAAACACAGGTGTTACATTGTGTTTTTTGGGAACAGTAAAGGTAAAAAGTTCATTCTTTCCTTTTTGTATTTATTTTGTATTTGTATATCTCAACTCAACCCACGGAGCCTGGGTTCTGTCCAAGCTGCCATGTGGGGTCTCATCCCTGCTCTTTGCGGACGATGTGATCCCGATGGCCTCTACCGGTTGTGACCTTCAGTGTTTACTGGGACGGTTTGGTCACTGTACCGGACCATCGTGGTGAAAAAAAGAGCTGAGCTGGAAAAGGAAAAGCTCTCAAATTCCCGTTGGATCCATGTTCCCAGCCTCACCTATGTTTTGGGTCGTGACCGAGAGAAGGTGATTGCGGATGCAAGCAGCTGAGTTTCCTCCGCAGGGGAGCTGGACTCACCCTTGGAGATCTCAGTCATCTGGGAAGGGCTCAGAGTGGAGCCTCTTCTCCTTAACTTCTCCTTCAGGAGCCAGTTGAGGGGGCTCGGACACCTCCCTGGCAAGTCATGGCAAGTTGAAACCCACCTTCTGTCACTTCCTGTTCCCGCTGCTCTCCTACCACAACAAGTCTCATTTATTTTGTCTCATAATGGCTACTCTGTTGGGTAATAGGAGTGTAAAGGCGACTGGAGGGGTGTTATTTCATGTCTAGAGGGACTAATAATCTTAAAGTCCATATTTAGAAGGTCATAAACAGGTGTTTTTATGGTCTGACTAAGAAGATATTGAATGTATACATAAGGGAATGGTGTTGTATATCAACAAATCAACCCTTTCTGCTTCTGAGTGACATTGGTATCCAAAAAGGCATTTTCATTGAAGCAGATTATCATCTCCTCGTCACTATTTTGAAACATTGCAAGGGAAAACAGCTTGACGTGACAGCATGAATGACTTTTTTTTTGTGGCAGCATCATTGCTCGCTCCATATCAGCAAGCAATCAGGGTGAAATGTGTCAAAGCGGCACAAACGGCACCTCTTCTACTGACGGCGGCGTAGAAACACAAGCAGCCACTCGACTGACGAGACTCGATGCTGTGGACTCTCTTGTTTTTTCAAGATGAAAATCTTGCTCTCTTGCTCTTGCTATCTTTATCACAGTTGCACACTCCACCTACATATGAAGCCCAAAGCCCCATCCAACACTTTTAAGCCTCCCTTCCGAGTGCGTTCTAGAAGATGCTAGAAGATGTTAAAAATGACTGTGGTAATTGCAGATATGGGAAAGAATGATTGGTGTACAGGAAAACCTCGTTTATCACGGCTAATTGGTTCCACACCCGACTGTGATACGTTTCTGCAATGTAGGATTGGTTATTTACAAAGGGAATATAATCATAGAAAGAAAAGCTGTAGAAAGAAAACCTTCTAAATAGAACAATTTTAGAGCCCTCTAAACATGAAATAACACCCCCTCAGTCACCTTTCCACTCCTATTACCCAATATGCTAGACATAATTCATAAAAAGAAATAAATAATGTGTGTTGAAGGGGCTGCACGGTGGTCGAGTGGTTAGCACGCAGACCTCAATCCCGCCGTCGGCCATCTCTGTGTGGAGTTTGCATGTTCTCCCCGTGCATGCGTGGGTTTTCTCCGGGTACTCCGGTTTCCTCCCACATTCCAAAAACATATTATGAGCTTGGTAGCGAGTACTGTGGTAGTGGTACTTTGGTACATGCAGTATTGTTACAAGCAATGAATGTAAGCCATTAAAAACAATACAGTGGAACGTTACCTCGGTTAGCATGCTTTCCAGTTTACGTTGAAAATGTATGCAAAAATTTTGCCTCGGTTTACATACATCTTCTGGTTAGCGTACAATACGGTGTGTCCTACTGTGTCCTTAATGTACTTTTATTGGGAATTGTCTTTAGCGGATTCACGGCGACCGTGTGGTTAGTGCACAGGCACCACAGCTAGGAGAACCGAGTTCAATTCCACCCTCGGCCATCTCTGTGTGGAGTTTGCATGTTCGGCTGGCGCCATTTTTCATGATTCTTATCCAAATTTTAGATAAATTAAAAGTCAGATGCATGCACAAAACAAATACAATTAGAATCCTTATTGCAGAACCTTAGAACCTTAGTGTGCCCTTTATGAAATCCATATGGAAATATATATTTTTGTATTTCCTTGACTTTGGCTATGTTGTCATTTTGATCATTTTTTAGCTTTATTTTATAATTGAATATTTAGTAGCAAACTGAATGTCTTCTTGAACTGTGGTAAATAATGAACACTACTGTACGCTAATCGTAATATTATCGAATTTAGGAAAAGATTCAACCGCCAACATTTTTGTTGCCATGTTTGATTGGTCAGTGGGCCCAAAAAGTTTGAGACGGGGACAGACTTGACTGTTGTCACCATCATGCTGGTCACTAACTGTATGGCTAGGGTTCTACAGCCACAGCTGCCCGAGGCACACGTCCGTGGTCACCTTGCGTGTGCTTAACTAGGCCACCGTGTGGGCGTCTGGCCTCACCGTTTGATAGTATCGATAATATCATGTGTCAGTTCAGGGTCCCAAGGTATGTTTGTACCGCAGCCTACAAACCGGAAAGAGTTCAGCATGGCATTGCAACAGAAAATAGCCACCACGGGCCTACTTCTCTGTAAAGGCTATTTAAACGCTATTTAGTGTGGTGGAACGTCACGCTTCATCTAATTCTCTCCATTTTGTCTTCGTGGACAATACGCATCTCCTCCATCTTCCCTCTGTGGTCCTCTAAGCTTTTCTTATTCTCTCCAGGACCTGATTTCATTCAACTTTCCATTCATTGCCATCCTTTTCATATCTCAAACTTCTTTTCTAAGCCATTTTACTAATCTTCTGCCTTCCCTCCGAACCTGGATGTTATTCATTATCTTCATTCTTTTCCATTTTCCTCCTCTCACACATAAAGGTTTTGGTCCCTCTATCGTCCTTGGCGTTATTCAACGTCAAAAACGATTCACCTCTTGCTCCTATTTCCTCCATACTGTCTTAAAATCTGTGAAATAAATTAGCAATAACTTTGACCAACGTTGCCATCGTGTCAAGGTCAGTGGAAAGTTCAACTCTTTGCAGATGGATTTAGAATTCGGTTTGGTGTTTGGAAACTTTGTTCCTTTTTACTCATAACACTTCTTATGAGTAGCAACGGCGTAGATGATTGGCAAGCACGTGTGAGTCTTTATCGTCAACCCCGTCAGTCATATTCAAGTCTTTGTGGAGTACCACAAAGTACCACTTTGTGGCTCGGGGAAAGTCCACTTTTTCTCTAGTATCTGTGAATCAGTGAAATTTGAGTCTTTTTTGAGTAACTGCGAGTCAGAGAAACTTCAGTCTTTCTCAAGTATCCATGAAACTTCCTCGAGTACCCGTGAGTCAGTCAAATTTGAGTCTTTGTTCAGTTCCCGTGAATCACGGAAAATTGAGTCTTCTTCAAGTAACTGCGAGTCAGTGAAACTTTAGTCTTTCTCGAGTACCCGTGAAATGTTCCTCGAGTACTCTCAGCTGCCCATCAATCAGTGAAATTGGAGTCTTGCCAGACCACCCATGATTCAGTGAGTGAGTCGTGTCAATTCAGTCTGAGAGGTTTTTGTTTTCAGGCCACTTTTACCAGACTGTAAGTCCTTTTCAGTTTCTTATCTTTATGATGTTCAACTTCCTCCTAAAAATAACCAATCTTTTGAAAGATAAGATGTCTTGATATTTTGTCCGTGTAAAGACAGATGTTTGGATCCTTGCAATACTGACTTACTATGTCACGGTTAGATATAGCAGGCTACATTTTCATTGCCATAAATATGCTAATTATACCATGGTTTGTTATGCTACTTTTGGCCCGTTGACAGGATAAGCCGTCTGGTGATTGGTCAGCATCCCCTCCACGGTTGACTCGTTGTGATGTTCTAGTCAGCTGCAAGTGCCCCACTATCATGCGACTCCTCCTTCCCTCCCCCAACACTACATTTACCTCTGTGTTATACACAACCATATGTCTCCATAGCAACCGGAGGGGAACAGGAAAAGAATGGATGTGAGGGCGGCGATGATGGTGTTGGCAGTAGTGGTGGTAATGGTGGGTGGTGGAATGATAATGAAGGATGCTTTGTGACTCCTGTTTCCTGTTGCTTCTAAGTGGTCGTCCTTTCAATGTTTCAGTTGTTTATGATTTAAATCAACCTTAGACAACTTTTGACAAGCTCACCCAAATCACACCTCACCTAAAATGTAGCCGCGCGGTGGGCGAGTGGTTAGCGGTGGTGGACGCTAAAATGTATAGCACATTTGTACGAATGTTAAACCCCACCCCTGCAATTTCTACACGTCTATGTCTTTAAAAATCGTATTTAGAAGGTCGTGAGTAGGTTTTCCATGCTCTAACTTTGTAAGTAATCAATTCATACATCATTTCTTTTAAAATAAGTTTCATACATTTTGTTCTTGTAATGTAGAAGTACTTTTTTCCCATAAAATTTTGAATTTGTTTCCCATAGCTTTATACATTTTTTTCCCAAGCTAATTTATTATTTTTTTCTTTGGTTTCTTATAATATTTAAAAAAAAACCCCAACCATATAATGAGATTATTTTTCCTTGTGATGTTACAAGTTTTTTTTTATCAAATTGTGCCTTTTTTGTTGTCCAAATATGACTTTGATTTTATTGGCATAAAATTGCAGCCATGTTTTAATTCCTTCAATTCAATTCAATTCGCTGTTTGTTTATTCTTTTTTTCATTTTCCAGTTATTTCAACCATCTTTTCGCAAATTTTCTCTGACTTTAGGCCCATATTTTGACTTTATTTTTGCAACACTCTATTTCCGCAAACTCATTTTTCAAACATAAATTAAATATTAAACACTAAATATTAAATCCTTAAATATTTGTTGTTTTTCATAATATTACAATTTAAAAAAAATAACTTTTTTCTTTAATTTATCAGCTTTATGCTACTGAAATTACTTAATTTCTTTCTTATAATATTACAACTTTATTCTAGTAACATTACATCTTATCATTAGATAACATTTTTTTTAGTTTCCTTGTTAAATTATATTTTGAGAATGTGCTATGGGCCAATAAAACCACAGCCATAGGCCGTAAATGGTCCCCAGGCCGCCCTTTGGACACCCCTGTGTAAACGATACCCAACCCTAACGGCCACATCCACCCCCGGTCTGAACATTCCACCATTAAGTCATACATACAGTACACAACATTGGTCCATCCAGGCGCCGTACAGTTTTTCCTGCTGGCGGGGTCCGTGTCAACCATTACTTGACGCAAGTTCATCCGTCACTGTTGTGTCCCTCCACCTTACCCCCCCATCCACCCCATAGCCCATGGAGGACGTGTCACACATCAACGCATGTGGAGCCATATTTTTAGTTAGCATTCACCCGGCCCCGGTCCCCCCACGGGAGGCCTTCCATTTGCTCTGTCGGAACTTGACATGCTTGCACATTTCACCGTCATTTAAGTTCAAAGTAAGCTTTTTTTTCATTTCCCACTCCATATTGTATATTAATGCACCATGTTATTCCCTACTTGTGGAAAAGCATAATCACAAGACTCTCAAGTGCTCGTTCTGCCACATGCGATGCTTCTGAAGAAAAGGTCATTTGTGGAGGAAGGGGGCAGAGTACTGCAATTCAAGCCAGCGCTGCTTTAATAATGCACCTGCTCTCCATCGCTCCCTTCCTCCTGATATTTCTTCTGCAGCGTTCAGAGCAGGCATGCTTATATAATGCTGCTGGGGCTCCCTCGAGGTGTGTGTGTGTGTGTGTGTGTGTGTGTGTGTGTCTCCATATATGTGTGTGTTTGAAAGCGTATGCGTATGCATCACATGAGGAAAATGAAGCATACTGTAAACCCTGTAACACACCACGAGCAGTCAGTCGGCCGGAACCACTGGAAGCAGCAGGAATGTGACAGCAGGAGATCTGGGTCAATGGCAGCACTGGAAGAAATCTCTAGTCTGCCCCCCAGTGGACACAAAGAAACATGCATCACATCAAATATAGCTACTGTTTACCCAACTAGCTATATATTTATATGGTAGTGTAGATAGTTGTGCTTCTTTTTCAAAAGACGGACCTTCCATTTTACCTCAAAGAAACACTTATTGTTCAACATGATAGGAAAAATACAACAAAAGGACAAATTAAATGTAAAAGTTATTCAATTATGCAATGGATTGATTAAAGTGCTGCACCAATCTACTGATGGGATCCATCTGAAGATGAAGATACAAGCAATTGGTGTTTACAAGAACCATCTAGTCATCATATGATTTTAGGTCAGATATGTTTGTTTTGAAACTGCAACAATGGTAATGGTAATGGTAATGGTAATGGTTTTATTTCATTTGAACATGCATCAGATTCCAATTGAATGCATCCCATAATCAGTTCCCAGTTCCACATGTCCAAAAGGAGTAGGAAGAAGCAAAGCTTATTAAATCCTACCCCTCCATCTGGTACTTTTACAATCACTAACTCTTACATTTGTTCACTTCCTGCTTTCCTAATATAGTTTTTTTTTAAAATTTTTGTCACGTACCAAAGTAGTAGGTGATATGAGCATCCAATGCCATAATGGGTACCATATATAATATAGGTATGAATGTGAGTGTGAATGGTTGTTTGTCGATATGTGCCCTGTGATTGGCTGGCCAGTCCAGGGTGTACCCCGCCTCTCTGGGATAGGCTCCAGCACCCTCCTTGACCCTCGTGAGGAAAAGTGTTAGAAAATGAATGAACATAATATATACTATATCGGGTAATCACAGTGTAAAGGTGACTATAGGGGTGCTAGTTCATGTCTAGAAGGCTCTAATAATGTTAAAATCAAAGGTATTTAGAAGGTTGTGAACAGGTTTTCTGTGCTCAAACTAATAAAATATTCCATTAATAAATAAGTAATCCTACTTGGTGTAAATGCGCTTATCTTGATCGGGTCTACAATGAACCAATTAACCGTGATAAGGTGCTGAACTGTTCCACTAATTGTAATGCGTGTTCCAAATAAAGCAACAATTGAACGGCTTTCTATTCTACAAAGTATTTGCAAATGTTGATATTAATGTTGATATGAGCGGTGCTCATCACACGCTGGCGTTTCCAGCATCCCACCAATGGCAGTCAGCTGCCGTGATCAATGGACAGAAAGCTTCAAAGCAGCAGCTTCCGCCCTCTCGCTGCCCCCCCCCCGCCCCCCCATCACATGAACATGTGACTTGTATGTTCATGCCGGCTGCTTACCACGGCGTCATGCGCATATCTTGACGTGCGCACGTGTGTCCGCCACAGATGATTAGACTCGGGCTACAGATGGTTAAAGCCCCGAAGATTAGAAGTCAGACCAATCCCTGACTTCTTTCATTTCATTGTGTTCACATTCAGCGAGTGACAAGCCCAAAGAGATTAGAGCAAACGCTATCAGCGCTTTCATTTCTTTCCTCAGCTTTTCAATAAATATGCTGACACACGTGTAGTATTTTGTTTGTTTTTGCATTTCAGTCAAAACCTTTTCTCTCTGCAGGTCGCTATTATAGCCGGGAACTTTGAGCTCGCTGAACTGATCAAGAACCACAAAGAGGCCGATATCGGTGAGTGATCAAACTATGTATGGTTTGTCTATCCCTCCCTCACCTGTTCTTTCTCAGACGTCCGTGTGTATTTTCCAATCTCTGCGGGGATACATTACAAATCCTCCATGCTATCTTTTTATAATCTCCCTGTGGGATTAGGAGAACGATGCCAAGAGGATGAAAGTTTATGTTTACACCAGTACAATCTCTGGCCGATTAGGCCCACAAAGAAAAGACCAATGCCTGGGGGGCCACAAAGAGCATCTGTCCACTAGTGATGGGTTGTTTGTGAACGAACCAGCTCTTAGGGTTTCATTTATTTTGGGACTTTTATCAGATTTTTTCATGTCACTGTGAAAAATACTATTCTGATATTTTCCAAATGCGACCCGGTTGATAGAAATGGAAAACGTGTCCGATGCCACTGCAATGTGAACGTTCAGGTCCCAAATATCCAACCTATAGATGATGGAAAAGCTTGTTTATCCAAATATAGGCAAAAGTTATTCTACTCATCTGAAAATGATTTTAAAATTCACTTCCATTTCACCTGCACGGTGGAGAGTGGTTAGCGTGCAGGCCTCACAGCTCGTAGACGCGAGTTCAATTCCACCCCAGGCCATCTCTGTGTGGAGTTTGCATGCCCCGGGCGTTCTAGAATAAAAGACGTGATTGTTGACAAAGAAACAATATGGCGGCGGCATCAACACGGACATCCACAAAATGTGAAAATGGTGACTCCATGTTTGGACAAGATGGACAACAAACCTTTACAAGGAGACATGTCATCATGACATCGTTATGGATTGTTTGTAAGTCCGTCCCTTCATGGAGTCCAGCTTGAGTTTAATATATAATGGCTCTCCATGCAGTAAGTATTTCAGCAGCAAAAACACAACCTGGAATCATTTAAAGTCACTTGCTGAGAAGACTATTTAACCAGGCTCTTAAATGGAACCGATATGAACATCTGATGAGGAAATCCAAACAAAAACATCCAAGCTATGATAGAGAGGAATACTAATACTACTAATATGATTCTAACAAGCTGAATGCATTTCAGACAATGTACTTTAAATAATTTAAGAGCGCACAGAGTGAATGTTCCAACGAATGCGATCCCAAATCACATAAGAACATTTAGCTCAGGCTAACGTCCATAAGGCTTTGTAGCGCACTGCATGAGAGATGAACATACACCGCATCTGAACGTTTCACTGCATCCGTGTGTGAGCGGGGATGAGAGGGAGGTGAGAAGACTGGGAACCATTTCGCACAAACACCCAGGTTGCAAAGTTCCAACAAGGGCAGCTTAACAATGCTAATTGTTCCACCGAGAATGTCCGTCATCGTATAGAATATGCTACACTGTTCGCTAGCTGTCAGTAATATTGTTGGAATATTTGGTGAGACAAACAAACACCAGATTCATGATCACACAGGAGGCGCAACAGTACTCTCCTCCTGTGTGAGGCGCAACAGTACTCTCCTCCTGTGTGAGGCGCAACAGTACTCTCCTCCTGTGTGAGGCGCAACAGTACTCTCCTCCTGTGTGAGGCGCAACAGTACTCTCCTCCTGTGTGAGGCACAACAGTACTCTCCTCTTGTGTGAGGCGCAACAGTACTCTCCTCCTGTGTGAGGCGCAACAGTACTCTCCTCCTGTGTGAGGCGCAACAGTACTCCCCTCCTGTGTGAGGCGCAACAGTACTCTCCTCCTGTGTGAGGCGCAACAGTACTCTCCTCCTGTGTGAGGCGCAACAGTACTCTCCTCCTGTGTGAGGCGCAACAGTACTCTCCTCCTGTGTGAGGCGCAACAGTACTCTCCTCCTGTGCGAGGCGCAACAGTACTCTCCTCCTGTGTGAGGCGCCACTGTGACATGAAGACTCATTCATATGGGATAAAACAGCTTTTGAATAGCTGTCCACAGGTTCGAATCAAAGCACATTCAAACACTTTCTATTGTCTAAGCAAATGGACGTAAGGGTGATAACTAACGCTATAATTATGGTATATCGTACATTTTATTGTAACATTTAAAGAGAACAGACATTGCCATACCTCCACCGATCTTTACCAAATGCCCCGATGTGTTCGTGGTGAAATAGACACAGTTGAGCTAGTTGTGCAAAGCAAGCTGGGGGATTACTGGGCCTCGGAAAAATGAGAAAAAGATGATTAAAAAAAAAGTACACATAAATAGATTATATAAAGATGATGTAAAAAGATGAGTTTAAATGGGGAACATCAAATCTATTGGAGCCATGTAATCCTGGAAATGTCTTTCTTATGGACACTATGGACCTGGTGGAGGGCGAAATGGAACACAAAGTTATACAGGATTACCCCCCCCCCATACAACCCCTCTCTCTCTCTCTCTCTTCATACCACACAAATGCTAGAAGTGGAGCAAAAGGTGTTGACTCATTGTGCTCTTTTCTTGGGACATCTTTTATGGGTCTTTGTGGAGGCATCAGTTTTGTATCCTGGGATGGGACGCTTTTATTTCTGGATCTTCTAATGGCTGTCATGGGCTCAGCCTGCTGCAGAGGTGGGTACAGCCACCATCTTCACCCTCTTATTGATGAGCACGTGAAGGTTTCTCACGCTTCGCCTCTGCCTGAACCCTTTGGGTCAATGTCTGCAACTAAAAGTAGTCACGGTAGCGCTCGCTATCGTGTCCGCGTTGTCATCTGTTGAGCCTCTTGGCTGATATTAGACATGATATCAGACAGTTTTAGTGGCTCGGAATCTTAATCACATCAGACAACATCGAACGTGTCAGACCGAGCGAGACGCTGATAGGTTGAGATGAGAAACTCCATTAGTTCCTCGTTTTGTTCATAGTTTGAACAAGAAGGTTTCTGGTGCTACCTGCCCGATGTGCAGATCCCCACCCACTTTCTGAACATGCTGGGACATACATATGGTACTGGTAATGGTAATGGTAATGGTAATGGTAATGGTTTCATTTCATTTGAACATGCATCAGATTCCAATTGAGTGCATCCCATAATCAGTTCCCAGTTCCACATGTCCAAAAGGAGTAGGAAGAAGCAAAGCTTATTAAATCCTACCCCTCCATCTGGTACTTTTACAATCACTAACTGTTACATTTGTTCACTTCCTGCTTTCCTAACGTAGTTTAAGTTTTTGTTTTTTTGTTTTTTAATTTTATTTTTGTCCCGTACCGAAGTACTGGGTGATATGAGCATCCAATGCCATAATGGTACCATAGTAAGTGTCAATATAGTGTCTTTTGAACACTTTTTCACTTTTCCGTCACTTTTGACAACCACGGAGGGCACATGTGGTCATTAAATATTATATAATATTATATATATTTATATTATATATAATACATTTTCAAGTGGTAAGTTTCCTAAAATATGTTTAAAGGCCAAGATATTTGAAAAGCAAACAGACGCTGTATCTTAATAACTATAAACTCCCTAATTAAATATGCAGACCTCGTGTTACACACCCATAAATAATTCATCTACAAAAAAAGGAACTGGTTATGCAAGTGTAATATGTGTGTGTAATATGAGAAATAAACAAAACAAAAAACTAACGCTGACATTTTTTACATCCACTCCAAGAGAGCAAAGCATTTTGTGATAGATATAAGACCAGATCCTTTCCTGCCTGGTCTGCAGGGATCCCCTCGGATCCTCCGCCTGTCTGTGCCCGAGTCTCCAGCTAATAGAACCCAGACTAATCTGCACTAATCTGATATGCTCTCATATGCGGATATTGCATATTGCCAACTTCAGTTAGGATCAAATTTGCTGGAAGACGGCGACTTGCTTACTCGACAGCACGTCTGCTTTCTATCAAAGGTAGAAACATACTCGGGTCTTTGGGGCCTTGTTGAACTGGGAACCGGGACTGTAGTTTTCTGGGTCACATTGTTATGCCAACATGTGTCACGCACCAAGCGGCGTTTCCTTGTCCGCTCCCTCTCTGATTAGTGTCTTGTTTTCACCTTCCCTTTAAGGCCAGCACAGCATGTCTGACTGGGACACAGGATAGGCCCCCCAAAACCATTTCACCCAGGAGGACTCTTTAGCGGGACTTTTAAGTGCATTTTAATACTTTTAATGCATCCTTGAGGTACTTGACAGAAGTGTGTCACATGTAATTAGAACGCCTGGGAACTATTTAACCTAATTTTGGGATTACTCCTATGTGGCTTTGCTTGCACTTTGTAAATATTTGTCCATTTGACCATCCAAACGGTTCCCACACAGAAAAAGGTGAGCTTAATTGGATCGGCATAATATGGTCGCTGGAATGGACCGTTGTTATACATAAATAATTATATATATATATATATATATATATATATATATATATATATATATATATATATATATATATATATATACGTATATATATATATAATTATTTGTATGTATATATATATATAATTATTTGTATGTATATATATATTAATTATATATGTATAAATAATTATATATATAATTATTTATATATATTATATAAATATACATAAAAATACAAAATAATAAATTAAAAAAAATGTATATTATGAAAGCAGGAAGTGAACAAATGTACAAATGTACACATGAACAAATCATATCACCTAGGAGGTACATTATTTAAAAAAATAAACAAAAAAAACCCTTAAACCTTATTATGGAAAGCAGGAAGTGAACAAATGTAACAGTTAGTAATTGTAAAAGTACCAGATGGAGGGGTAGGATTTAATAAGCTTTGCTTCTTCCTACTCCTTTTGGACATGTGGAACTGGGAACTGATTATGGGATGCATTCAATTGGAATCTGATGCATGTTCAAATGAAATGAAACCATTACCATTACCATTACCATTACCATTACCATTACCATATTTGAAGCCGATATTTCCTGTAACGTTGAAAAAGACTGCCTCATCTGTGCCGTGCCGTCAAACTCTGAGGTGAGTGAGATGTGATGTTTATTTGTTGTGCACCAGGGTAGGACCTGCGCCAACAATTGGCCTTTTGGAGGATGAATCAGTTTTCTGCGTTCGGAGTGTTTGTGGCTCAGGGCTGTGCTCTCTGCAGCCAAGCACATGTAAACATTCCGAGCTGCAGTCGGCTTCTAATGGGCAGGGATCCTAAACGCAATTTTGGGCAGAGATGCTGACTGCTGCTAACGGGCCGCAATGTAGAATATGTATGAGTATGAGTATATCAGGTCAGGTCTCTTTATTAATACGTGTAGATAAAAGCGTGGCAAGGTGGTTTCTGGACTGTATTTGATCAGGAAATGTGCAAATTAAGGGATTTTACTTTTTGGGTATTTTGCCCATCATCCACAATTCTTATCTGAGTCCTTTTTGCGTGTGTCCTAGTTAGCTGTCGTGTGTGTTTTTTCCACTGACAATGGCCTTAGTTATGTAGCTATTCTGCTTAGATAGCCCTTTAGAAAAACCTCCCCAATAAAAGTTAATTACGCCAAAAAATGTAATTAATGAAATAAATTTGTTACCGCTGTTGACGGTAATATATATTAATATATTTAAAATATATATAAAGTGTCCCTCGCTGGAAAAAGTTAGGAAATCCCTGGCTTAGTAAATGAAGCGTGTGAACAAGAAATCATGCATATAACACGTATAACGAACAAAATGATCATTTCACATTGCATATGGAAGACCATTGGCCACATTCGCCAGGGAATGCTGTGACGTTCCTGGAACTAAATTGGGCCCATCAGTTGTGTTAAACAATAGAACAGTTTTTGCAAGCAATTACAAAAAATCAATTCCAATGATTGCACGGGCCAGGCGTCATATGCACGTGGCATATTGCCAGGAAGACAATGATACACACACACGCCTCCAAAGCAGTGAAATCACGCCATTAACGACAACCCTGAAACAAAACACGTGACATCATGCAGGCTGCGTCATACGGTGATGACTTTTGGACCGTTATTGTAAAATTCGGGGTGCGGGGGTCGTGAGAGTAACGGGGCGATGTATAGTCTGGGTGTGTGTAAGAGATTGCTGTTGTATTTCAGCATGCGGACTTAAGCCTGTCTAAGAATGATTGACAGATGGCATATTAGACCATCCTCTGCCACTATGTGATAATCCAACAGGGAGCTATATTGACAACACTTGGAAACACACAGAAAAACACACACATGCATGTGGCAGATACACACATATACACACATGCACACACACACACACACACACACACAAACCATTTTTTCTCGTCTATTTTGAGACTTTTTAGTAAGTTAGATGGCCCTTGAAGATGACTTCCTTTAAAAAAAAAAATCAATTTGGCTTACGCACAGCGGGGTTTCTACTCCAAGATGAGCGAGTCAAAAGACACACTCAGCAGATGGGAGTGGACATTTTGATTTTTACGGTTAGAGGATTGACCCAGCAACAGTGGTTACTTTGCCGTAAAGGTGAACTGGATTCAGAGAGGACAATTTGGAGTGGCTAATTAACCTAGCATGTTTTTGGAATACCCGGAGAAAACCCACGCATGCATGGGGAGAACATGCAAACTCCACACAGAGGTCCTCAAAGGACCCTGCCGAGAACGTCAAGCTGGTCCACAGTTCCACGACCAGGACCAAAAAGTGATTGCCTCATCTGCGGTTTATGACTTTGATGATTCATGGTTTTGGGTTGTTTGTGTAGCAAAATGCTCATCACAAACAGGAAGAAAATACATTTAAATGAAGAATAGTCAAGTTAAGTTGTCAATCTTCCACAGCAGCACAATATTGTTATGTTTATATGAATAAATTATGATTTATTCATTAATTCTGATGTTCTTTTCTCTCTCTGGCCTATGCTATATTTGGCTGCATGGAGCAGAGGAGACACAAACTGATGGCAACAAAATATTTTCTTCACCCGTTTGCCGACTGATATCTTTTTTCAGTACATCGGTACTTTTTACATCGATGGAGGATGTACTGGACTGTTACATGACTGTTACATCGGTTTCATTTCATTTCAACATGCATCAGATTCCAATTGAGTGCATCCCATAATCAGTTCCCAGTTCCACATGTCCAAAAGGAGTAGGAAGAAGCAAAGCTTATTCAATCCTACCCCTCCATCTGGTACTTTTACAATCACTAACTCTTACATTTGTTCACTTCCTGCTTTCCTAATATCATTTCATGTATTTTTGGTCAAATAAATATTTGTATTGTAACAGAGACAACTTTTTCAGAAAACACACACAAAAATGAGTATAATGTAATAGATGTAAATGTAATAGAAATTATAATAATTTTATAATAATAAAATATTAAAATAAAAATAATAATTTTTTTTAAAAAGTGTGTCAATAATTGACATTTTTTATGGGTATATCGATTATTTGCACATTTCCTGACAGGATAGGGACAGTGCCCCCACAAATCTATTGTATGTGACATTTGTAGTTATTGAATATGGTTTATTTGTATGACTGGATTGGATAACAAGGCGAGGGACGCTGCTAACGCACATGAAATCTGCATAGTTTATGACAACATATGCTTTACATGTCGCCATCTGCTGTGTGGATTGTGTTTTTATGCTATATGGAGTTATCGATACAGCAAAAAGCGACATGACAAGAAGCCGTTCCACAGGTCAAGATGAAGTCCGATGGCATCAAACTACAGTCCGACAGCAAGTCCAAGCATATGAATGTGCATTACATCATACAGTTAGTGCATGTTGGTGTGCTTTAATGATGTATGAAGCCACCCCCCCCCCCCCCCCCCCCCGAGTTGCTTAGCAACACCAAGGATTTGTTTCACACAGAAGATCCTCACCAATCCATCGTTTCTGCGGATACCTTTGCTCCATCTCCTGGTTCCTACTAGCATCCTCAGCCCATATCAAGACACATTGTCACAGTAGAGTCCATCATGTCAACAGAAATCTACTGTGGGGTTGCCCAATAGCATCACACAAAAAATGTTTGATATGATAATGGTAATAATGTCAATTATGTAATTGAATTCAATCCCGTTTCCTCCCACTTTCCAAAAACATGCTAGGTTAATTAGCCACTCCAAATTGTCCATAGGTATGAATGTGAGTGTGAATGGTTGTTTGTCTATATGTGCCCTGGGATTGGCTGGCCACCAGTCCAGGGTGGACCCCGCCTCTTGCCCCAAGACAGCTGGGATAGGCTCCAGCACCCCCTCGACCCTCGTCTCCAGGGACTCCGGTTGTTTCCTCCTATGCTAGGTTACATTAGCATGCTAGGTTAATTGGTTGTTTCCTCCTATGCTAGGTTACATTAGCATGCTAGGTTAATTGGTTGTTTCCTCCTATGCTAGGTTACATTAGCATGCTAGGTTAATTGGTTGTTTCCTCCTATGCTAGGTTACATTAGCATGCTAGGTTAATTGGTTGTTTCCTCCTATGCTAGGTTACATTAGCATGCTAGGTTAATTGGTTGTTTCCTCCTATGCTAGGTTACATTAGCATGCTAGGTTAATTGGTTGTTTCCTCCTATGCTAGGTTACACTAGCATGCTAGGTTAATTGGTTGTTTCCTCCTATGCTAGGTTACATTAGCATGCTAGGTTAATTGGTTGTTTCCTCCTATGCTAGGTTACATTAGCATGCTAGGTTAATTGGTTGTTTCCTCCTATGCTAGGTTACATTAGCATGCTAGGTTAATTGGTTGTTTCCTCTTATGCTAGGTTACATTAGCATGCTAGGTTAATTGGTTGTTTCCTCCTATGCTAGGTTACATTAGCATGCTAGGTTAATTGGTTGTTTCCTCCTATGCTAGGTTACATTAGCATGCTAGGTTAATTGGTTGTTTCCTCCTATGCTAGGTTACATTAGCATGCTAGGTTAATTGGTTGTTTCCTCCTATGCTAGGTTACATTAGCATGCTAGGTTAATTGGTGACTCCAAATTGTCCACAGGTGTGAGTGTGAATGGTTGTTTGTCTATCTGTTCCAATGTGTGTGTTTGACCACAATTAATCCAATTTTAACTCAAAATTAATCAAATTTAATCACAGATAAAATATGTTTTCATCTATAATATGTAGGGGAAATCCAGGGTGTCCAGGGTGTACCCCGCCTGTCTCCCAAAGACAGCTGGCATTGACCAATTTTTGCCAGTGTTGTATCCAAATCCAGTTTCCAAGATAATAAGAGACTAGTATATACGTACAATATTAAAGTCATAGTAAAGTACAGTATGTGCTTTTGCACATGCATGTGACGTCTATAGTGTAAGATTTGTGTGGTGGAGGGTGGGAGGGGTTGGGGGGCGTGTGATGGGCGGGGCCATTCAACGTGTGCATGCCTCTGTGCGCGTGCGCGTGCGTGTGACCCGTGCTGGTTCTGATGCTCCTCGCCAGTGACGGTAGAGGAAGGTGGAAGGTGGGAGGTGCGGCATCATGACTACGAGCAGGAGCCCCGCCGCGGGTCTTCTCTCCCCGACGTCCTGAGCCAGGAACCCGGGGACAGTAAAAGGATTGTACCGCGAGTCGGAACGGCGACGGAGTCAAAATGAAGTCGATCATTAATGCCTTAAAAAAGGAAGGTAGGACGCTTGGTTACTTGGTCTTGTAGTCCTGGAGGTTTTTTTAACACCTGTGAAGTTTGTCAGGTCCTTCTCCGTGTACTTGGGTACTTTTACCGTCTCTGTTAGTATGGCTAGAGGTAGGTCGCTGTATTTAGGTTACTCCAGAAATCCGCTAATTGACTTTTTTTTTCTCGGACAAGAAGCAGAGTGAGTAGTTTTTTAGGTCACAGCCAGTTTGAGATGGAAGAGAAGACAAACAACAGGAAGAGTGAAGGCGTCTTAGTGCTTTGACGTTTGGTTCACCTGCTGCTCATTTCCTCAATCAACATGTTGGACTGCTTCAGCTCAACATGGAGCCGAGACTATGGAGGCCCTCATTAGTTCAACCTCATTCTTACATTTCATGCATACATATTTACTGTTATATATTGTTTTATCTATAAAGGACAAATGAACACAATGGGATAAGGATGTTCATCATGAAGGTCCACTCGGGTCCCAAAAAGTGAGTCCAAACATTTTACATCAAAGGCCACATAGTGAAAACTAAAAGGATGCACTTACTGTATACTACACTTACAATACAAAGTTATATATTTTAAGGGGAAAATATGATATAAGTTTTCTCATATGAGTTTATTGTTCAATTGTCCATAGGTATGAATGTGAGTGTGAATGGTTGTTTGTCTATATGTGCTGCCAGGGTGGGATAGGCTCCAGCACCCCCCCACGACCCTTGTGAGGATAAGCGGTAGAAAATGAATGTTGAAATCTGGACTTTTTTCTCTTAATATTTTGACTTCATTCATGTAAAAGTACAGTTGTTTTTTCATATTATTTAAACATTTTCCATACATTTTTCATCTTCTTTTTCCCATTTTCCTCATAATTCTGACTTTATTCCCATAATGGTTTGAATTTATTCTCATTAACATTAGAACTTTTTCCCTTTTTTTGTTTTGTTTAATTTTCATAATATTATATATTTTTAAGTAATATTAAAATGCCTTTTTTCCTTCATATTTCAACTGTTAAGCTACTACAAATGACATTATTGTGGAGTTTATTCTGGTAAAATTGTGACTTTTTTCCTCATTTAATGATGACATTTTTGGACTTCTTTCTTGTAAAATTTTAGTTGTTCTTTCCATGAAATAATTTTCCAGTGATTTCAATTTTCATATTTTTTTTATAACAATATTTTGACTTCATTCTTGTAATATCATAACTTTTTTATCCAACCTTATTTGCAAAAATGTGTTTTCTTTGATTCTCATATTCTTTTAATATTTGAACTGCATGCTACTAAAATGCCATTATTGGTCCTCAATATTACAAATTTTTCATTTTCTTCCAACTTATGTCTCTTAATATTTAGACTGTATAAATTATACCTGTTATTTTTTTTTGTTTGTTTTAGGTATTTCAGCCTTCCTCTTGCAAATTTTCTCATAACATTATAAGATTTTCTACTTTGTACTTCCGATGGCCAATCCGAACCCTTGATTGACGGATTTTAAAGTCTAAAATGTCAAGCTCCTCTAATCACTAATGAATAATAATGTAAGATCATCAAGGAAAAGATGGAATGGGAGGTTATATATAACTTTCACTCCTGCGTTTCACAGCAACTATGGTGTGTTCAAGGACCGCTGAACAAAGTGTGAAATCTCAACACTTTGGGGGGGGTTGAATATGTGCTGTACATTTGACCTGTATTGTATCTCGTACCCAACTGGTGAATGAAATCCGTCATGGAACAGAGTCGGATGACCCAAGAGGAGGTCAAGTTATGCTTCCAGGCCACAAACACTGGACTTTCCAAGGATAGCGCTAGCTCATTAGACGTTAGCGCCTCTTCCCTTCATCAACACTTCTGTTCCATATAGAGAGATAGCGGTCTTAGATTCTAGTCTGGGAAACTGATAATGACTCAGTAAACCCCCCCCCCCCCCTTTTTTTTTCCGAGGCTCTTTGCTAAGAAAGCGAAAAGCATGAAACTGCACCGCAGCAAACCGCAGACGTGTGCTGGCAACAGTCGTGCTAATCAGCTCATTATCAAGAGCTCCTTATCGAAATAGCTCCAGGCTCTGTTCGGCTTCTCCGGGACCACTGCAGTCGTCGCAAGGAGAGCTCGTTGCGACGGCTCGTCATCTGGCAGCGTAATGGATGGAAGTGTCCGTGGGGAAATCAATGGCTGCCTCCATTATTGCTTCCATATGACACCATAGCGCAGGAAGCACAGGCCGCTGGAATGTTGTAATTGGGATAATCACGCTAATAATGATTGGTGGCGAGACGGCCAATCACCTCGCTCTGTTCAATACCTGAGTCTGCATGCGTCTCCATGAGCAGGTGACTTGAGATGAAATATTAGATTGGTATGGATCGAAGAAGATGTTTAATAAGCCAGGAAGGGAATTATGCTGGCGACGACATTGATGTATGCCATGTATGCGTACCAAGAAGGTACGTGGGGGCATTGGTGGGGGGTGCCTTCTCAATGGCGGGTAATTGAACCTGGACTGATCCAGCCTGGGCTATGCCAGTGGTCCTACTGTAGCTAACTTCAGCTAGATGGAGGAAGTGAGGCGAATTAGCTTGGTATTTACACCCAAACCAACAGGAGGTCATCCAACTGCACCATGGCCGAGTGGTTAGCGAGTTCAATTCCACCCTCGGCCATCTCTGTGTGGAGCTTTTCTCCGGGTACTCCGGTTTCCTCCCACAGAATACCAGAAAAAAACACTGGATATGTTATAATAATTATAGTTATAATTAGGGATGTCCGATAATATCGTCCACCGATAATTATCAGCCCGATATCAGCCTAAAAATCTGATTTCGGGATCTTGCCTTCAATGAGAACCATTTCATTTTAACGCAGACCTACCAACATGTACACATTTATAGTACTCGACATCCAATTCGCCCGAAGACGGCTGGGATAGGCTCCAGAACCCCTGCGACCCTCTTGGGAATAAGCGGTAGTAAATGAATGATAGGAAATTACCCAGCATGCCTTGAGGGTTCTACCTTTTGTTTGTTTCCTTCAGCTTTTTCCTGATTACAAAATCACCACAGCTAAGATTTTAGATTTTTGGCTGAGCCATCTATATTCCGGATGCCCTTCCTGACGAATACATGATGCTTACTAGTGGAGATTGGAACCCGAACCCTTGAGGGTTATACATTGTTTAAAGTAGTTTGGGCCTCGGCCCTGTGGTTAAGAACCACCATGATAAACCACTCACTAACATTTCCGTCCAGTCTCGAAAACTCACACACGACTCGTGATGTTTTCGGCATCAAAGAGCCACGTTGAGTTGGTCACAGGAAAAAGCTTTGTCAACAAAAGGATTTTGACATTGTCAACATTGGCCAAAACAATACTGGCTGTCTATTGGTCGACTACATCATGTGATTGGATTACAACTTGCATGCATTTTAAAGTTATGCTCACATTTCTCTTTGCTGTTGTTTCTAATTAAGGAAGAGTAATGCAGGATTGGAACATTTTGTGGCGTTGGCCGCTCTTAAAGTTCTTCATGATTGAGTTGTTGAAGCAATGTGGGTAGCTCCAGATAGCTGCTTGTCAACAATATCCCTCATGGTCCTGACAGTCGTTACTGTGGTGGCGTCAGTGGGGACAGAGATGTCTGTGGGAGGGAATGTCTTTTCATTCAATTTAAGCTTTGTGTCTCAACTTTGTCATGCACAAAAATGCCCCCCCCCCCCCCACGCCCCATCCAAGGGTTCGGGATTGAGTGGTGCAACGTATATCCTTGTTGCAGCTCTGATGGGACAACTGATCAGAGAAAACATACGTGGACTCAGCATTGAGTCTTGTGGCACCCCCAAAAAAGTGACCAACAATGGTAATGGTAATGGTAATGGTAATGGTTTAATTTCATTTGAACATGCGTCAGATTCCAATTGAATGCATCCCATAATCAGTTCCCAGTTCCACATGTCCAAAAGGAGTAGGAAGAAGCAAAGCTTATTAAATCCTACCCCTCCATCTGGTACTTTTACAATCACTAACTGTTACATTTGTTCACTTCCTGCTTTCCTAATATAGCAATGTCAAACATAACAATGTCTTGTATGTGCATGGATCCAGTTTTTCAAGAGTACTTCAATTTCTGTGTTAAAATGGGTATAATGACAAAGTACCTAAAAAAAAAAAAAACCTTAAACTACTCCAATAGATAAAGGATTCTTGATTGGCAGTTTGAACCAGGAAGTATAAACCAAGAGTTTTATTCTTCGGTCCCCCGAAGTTAAAAAGAACGTTCAATGGAGGAAAGAGAGCAACAATACGTGAAAATACTTCATTGTAATTTGTAATTGTAATTTGTCCTCTGCAGTGCCTTTCCGCGAGGCTCCATCGTACTCCAAACGACACCGAGGTCCGTCATCTGGCAGCCACAGCCAGACCCCCACGTCGTTATCAGCTCCACGGGTCTTGCTGCGCTCCAACAGTGACAACAACCTCACAGTCAGTCAGTACCAGCAGCACGGTTCACCCGGCAACTGGGGGCCCCATCTTCAGCAACATCCAAACAGGACCCCCCAGCAGGGTCACTCGCAGTCTGGCTCGTCAGCATTGCATCGCAGCCTGTCACCCCAGCTGCTTCAGCAGATGCCCAGCGGCAGCCCCAATGGCAACGTGGTGGTTCGAACCATGGGACGGGGGGCAAGGAGCCGGTCACCCTCCCTCAGCCGGCTGGGGGAGGAGGCCCGGCGGGCCGTACCCTCACAGCGACAACCCAGGTAAGCTTCATTCATTCATTTTCTACGGGGGGGGGGGTGCTGGAGGCGGGGTCCACCCTGGACTGGTGGCCAGCCAATCCCAGGGCACATATAGACAAACAACCATTCACACTCACATTCATACCTATGGACAATTTGGAGTCGTTAATTAACCTAGTGTGACTTATGTATGTTTTTGTTGCCTTGTGCGACTTATACTCCGGAGCGACTTATAGTCCAGAAAATATGATATATTTAGTTATTATTTGTGGTTGCCTGGAAGGGATTATTTGAGTCTTGGGTTTTTGTTTCAGTTTTTGTGTGACCTTTGGAACGGATTAATATCGAAACCGGAGGTACGGCTGTGTATTTGTTTGTATCCCTGCAAAATCTGCGGCATGATTGAGACAATGAGTGAGACCATGAGTGAGACCATGAGTGAGACCATGAGTGAGACCATGAGTGAGACCATGATTGAGACCATGATTGAGACAATGAGTGAGACAATGAGTGAGACCATGATTGAGACCATGATTGAGACCATGAGTGAGACCATGAGTGAGACCATGAGTGAGACCATGAGTGAGACCATGAGTGAGACCATGAGTGAGACCATGAGTGAGACCACGATTGAGACCACGAGTGAGACGACGATTGAGACCACGAGTGAGACCATGATTGAGAGCATGTGATCAGCCAAGGATTAAAGTGTGACGGGTGTTTATCTTGGAGCCATGTAACTGTCAATCCCGATTAAGACACATGCTCATTGCCCTCTGTCTCCTCCTCCTCCTCCTCCTCCTCCTCCTCCTCCTTCAACTTGGCAGATGGACTCATTTGGAGGCACTGTGAGCACCAACACTACCCACTCCTCTGTGCAAAGTCACAGAGGGGCGGGAGATAAACTGTACATTATAGAGAAGATGTGAAAGTACAAGAGTAAAATAAAGAAAATAAGATTCATGAGAAGAAAACAGAAGCAGGAAGAGTTTTTTTAGGGCCGAGATCAGACTAAAATCTTTGTTGGTAACAAAACAACCAATCATGTCTGGCGTAACCTTTCTTCTGGTTAATTGAGAAAGGAATGCTAATGTGCTAAGATGCTAAGATGTCTACATCATCGCCACTGCATGACTGTTGGGATTCCAGTCATGATTTATGATCATATGTTATATATCGTTTGTTCACTTTGCTGCAACTTTTGAGGCCGGATTGAGAGTGGAAGCTTGGGCTTCGGTAGCCAAACTTTGTGTCTCACAGCATATAACCGTGGTGCATTCAAAGACCACTGAATGCAGTGCAAAATCTCAACTCGTGAAAAAAAAGCATGAATACAGGTACAAATTTCAGCATAACTTAATAATAATAATAAAATATTGTGAATTTTCTAGTTTTGCCCAGTCAGTGGCTAATTTGTCACATTCACCTTCCACAGTCCCCCCCCCCCCCCCCCCCCAAACATGTGTACTTGACATGGCATTTGCTGGGTGCAGCACTCATGCGTGCACATTTGAGCCCCCACTTGTACATAAGCATGCGGCGTCCACTCATTCCCTCACACTGACACACGCCGCCACTCACGCCGCCAGTCAGTCATGTGGCGTCATGGCAACAGCTTCCCGCTGAGATGTGGTGATAAAGAAAATGTGACATTGTTCCATGGAGCAATAGATTGGAAATATTCAGTGGAACATAATGCCACTTTTACCAGAACTCCCATGTAACAAAAACAAATAGTTGACCTCAAAATACTCATAGAGTACATACGTATGTACATACTCGTACAGTGGCGCTTTACACTTATGATTTTCATTTGTTCTTTATTACCAAAGCTTTCTTTGGACAATTATTCATTCATTCATTTTCTACCGCTTATCCTCACGAGGGAAGCGGGGGTGCTGGAGCCTATCCCAGCTGTCTTCGAGCGAGAGGCGGGGTACACCCTGGACTGGTTGCCAGCCAATTGCAGATTTCCCCTAAAATATTATAGATAAAAACATATTTGTACCTGGTTGATTTCATGTATTAAGGGCTCTAAATAGTCTAACTACAAAAATATTCCATTTCTAAGTAAGGAATTGTATTTTTGCTAATTCACTTAACAATTAACCGCGCTAAACGAAGGATTACTGCATGAATAAATAAATAAAATTAATTTCTGGACTGGATGCCTAACAACTTTTCATCCCTGTACTCTGCATGTGTAATGACGGGAAATGTGTATCCTTATCCTAATAATGTAATATAATTAGGGCTGTCAATAGATTAAAATATCTGATCACCATTAATCACATTTTGAATTAAACACATTTAATCGCAGCTGGAATTAAGCTCTGCAGCCTGGTTCACAATTCATTGACCACATAAATAATTTTATTCCATTAGAAACTTCACAAGACCTAAAGCTAAAGTGAAAATAATAAAAGGAGGTATGCACTTGTTGGGACCCCAAACCATGGCTTGATGCACCGTATAGCATCATAGCATCCATTTTGTTGTTCCACCGTTTATGAAGGCAATGATGATGCATCATGCGTATGGACGTATGAACACGCATCTTTGTCTCCCCCATGTGTGCCTTTCTCCTTCCCCAACTTCCACTCCACAGTTTTGGTTTTCTCTTTCATTCCTCGTCTCTGGTGGTCGGCCAATAATAGAACGAATTATGCACAGTTGGTACTAATCAACACTGTGTTAATTAGCACCTCAAAGCCCCCTGGGAAATTGGCGAAAGAATGGCTGATGGTTTCTTCATCTAGCTGCTACCTGCTGACCCTGCACACCTAATTGACTTTCATCTCAAACAGAAGCAGCTCGACTGGGAATGCTGCTCCTGGTGTGCGGGACGCCACGGAGCAATGGATGAGGGATCTACGCCGTACGGGCACAGTACTTCCATCCATTTTCTATACCGCTTATCCTGACTTGGGTCACGGGTATGCTGGAGCCTATCCCAGCTGGCGAGAGGCGGGGGCCAATCGCAGGGCACATATAGACAAACAACCATTCACACTCACATGCATGTCCATAACCACACATGGAATCTTCCCAATCTCCTGACTGTGTGGCCAACATGCTAACCACTCGTCCACCGTGCACCTATGTCCTCTACTATATTTGAAATGTTCTTTTTGGATGTATTACACATGTTAATGTATATTTTTGGAAAATTACTTTGTGGAAAAAGTTATGAGAAAGTCAAAACGTAATGGGAAGAAAATCTAACAAAATACATATCTAACAAAATAAATAAAAAAATCTTAAAAGTAAAAAAAAATCTTAGTAAAATTAAAAAAATAAATATAAAATAAAAACGCATTTTTGCGCAATATTACGGGAATAAAGTCCAAATATTATGCAAATGTCATTCATTTAAAAAATGACAACATATTTGGAAAATTATAAAAACACAACAGCAAAAATGGGAAAAAGGGACAGAAGTGGTGTCAGGTGTCAAGACAGCAGGTTTGATGTTTTGTCCATCTCTTATGGCTTATCCTCGTCAAACCGCACATCTGGATAAGTTCAAGTTTCCAAATAACATTGAACTCATCCTGTAGTGATAATTGTATAGTTATAGATAGTAGATATAGTGCAGTATTTCCCCCATCCATCGAAGCGTCCATGTGCTGGAATGTCAGCAAAGTACTACATAAGTATTATACCTTTGCTGTAGTTTATAAATTGCCTTTCCGCATACAATTGGTTCAGAAAAATTCCAAGTACTCACACGCTTGCTTTTGAATGGGGTTAGCTCTCCAAAGGCCCACTTTTGACAAGAAAGGCATTTTACAGGACAAGGTGACCCACTTGCTAGAAAAAAAAAATCACTTCTTCTATCTCCGCTCTTCAAGCGCTTCATTTCTTTTTCATTCTCCTGCCGTTCAGAAGAACTAGATGGCCTTCTATTGAAACCCCAAAGGAGTTTTCCTTTGTTTGCCTTTTTTAAGCATGTAAATAAGTGTACAATGCTTTCACATTTTCATTATTTTCATTCATTTGAGACTTTAAACTGTGACTGAGCAAGTGTATTCACTGTCAACGCTCGTTTTTTTTAAATGAAAGGCATTTTTTTATGTTTTGGTTCACATTGCAACTCCTTTCATTCTATTTTTGTGGCCTCTGTGGTGTCGATGCGAAGATTGACCACTAAGTGGCGCTGCAGTATCACATCTCCTCCACCAAGCAGTACTATTTGTGGCCTAAATATTACCATCACAGCTACACTGGGGACCTGACCAAATTGGCATTTATGTAACTAAACTAACCTGAATCCATATATTCAAATGAAGACAAATGAAGAAAAAAAAAATAGCGATTCAGAGGTCGGTCCTAATTTCACTAATGTCTCTCGTGTCACACAAATGTCCTAAGAGGTTGCAAGAATTTAATTTCCTACCCAGAAGCCATTGCGTTAGTGGCTGATATCAGGCAGAATGAAGCCGACGTGTGGTGTTTGTCCGTTATGCACAATTAGTGCTTGTTTTTATTGATTTATTTAGACACATAATGAGGTTATTACATTGAATTTGTTCATAAAGGGCCAATACATATTAACGACGTGTAAATAAGTGACATTCTGGCTCATTTCCATCTCCAGGTTGACGTTAGAATTAAGGATGAGCACATCCAAAAGCTAATAATTCAAATAATACAGCAGTGTTTTGCGCCATGAATCCGTTCCAGGAGGTCACACACGAACCGCAACGTACGCTCACCATTTTTCTCGTGATTAATAATCTAAATCCAATGAATCCGTTCCAGAAACCCAAAATGTTAACACAAAGCAGTTACCATTTTATTGACACGTTGGAAACCATTGTGCATATCATATCAATGCATATCAATGATGATTGAAAGGGATACATGATCATCTAAGGTTAGTTTGAAGACGTGATGGTTGCCAAAGACAGGATGTGGCAGCGAGATCAACACGGACACCACCTTGGTGTTGAGTTGTGAGAGGAATGAACGGAATATATGTGTGTGTGTGAATGACAGGGACCCAAGTGGAAGAGTGAGGTTACAGGGGGAAGAGATACAGAAACATGAATGTTAGCGTTTCCATCCATTTTCTATGCCGCTTATCCTCCATGTTATTTTTTGAAGATGCAAAATGAGGTGTGAACGTGAGTGTGAATTGTTTTCTGCCTACCAAAGTAGCAACAAAGTGTGTCGTATTGCGTGTGTGATGGAAGGCACCTTAGCAACAGCGGTGTTTCCTATCATCCTCTTTAGCCCCGGGAGCCACGGAGAGGCGCTGGGCAGCAGAAGGAAGCTGTACAGTGCCGTCCCAGGGAGACACTTTGTGGTGGCTCGTCCTTACACGGCCCAGGCTGAAGGAGAGATCAACCTCTACAAGAACGATCGAGTCAAAGGTGCGCCGTTCAATGACTGTTTCTCTTTGTTTTGTGTCACCTCTAGATCCTCCTCTAAAAGCATTTTGGAAGATTGCCATTGGTTCTTAGCTTACCGATGGGGGGGCCGACATAGGATGCAAGGGCCACGTTGATGTTGATATAAAGGAATACATATAGAAGAAGTTGTGCATAAATATATATATATATATATATATATATTTCAAGAAAAATCATCTCAGCTTTGTCATATCTATTTTGCTGTTGCTGTTCATTTTGTAATTTTGACTTTATTCCCATAATACTTTGCTTTATTCTCATATAAGAATTTGTTCTTAAATTGCTTGCCTGGATAAATAAAGGTCAAATAAAAAAATTAAAATAAATTATAACTCTTTTTGTAACCTAATCATCCAAAATTACTAGTTTATTTGTTTGTTTCTCATAATATTACAACTTTATTGGGTATTTTTTATTTAATATTTCAAGTCCATGCTGCTAAAATCAATTTATTTTTCCTAATATTACAATTTTGGTGCCAGTTGGCGCCAAAGATCATGTGACTGGCGCATCGTGGCGCCGAGCGAACATTAATTACTCACATTAATTAGTTACTGTAATGTTGGTTGCGACACACAAGCACCAGACTTGATCGGCTGAAAAACAAACAGGTTTGAATGATGTCAGTGTACATAAGTGGGGGGGGGGGGGCTAAAGCTGAATATGCAGGACTGCGTAATAAAAATGTATTTTCTAGTCCTGTTAGTGTTGAGTAATACGCTCATGAAGATAATATCCTATTTATAATAAAGTCATCTTGTTTTGTTGTGGAAACTAATGTCCTTTTCACCCCCCCACCCCCACCCCTCCTTTTCCCTTGACCCAGTTCTGAGCATCGGCGAAGGGGGCTTCTGGGAGGGTAGCACCCATGGCCAGATGGGCTGGTTCCCAGCCGACTGTGTGGAGGAGATCCCCGCCAAGGCCACCGAGGAGAGGAGCTGTAAGTCGAATGACTGGCGGCTGAGTGTCGGTGGGAGGCGGGACATTGACGAATAGGGCGTCGAGTGTGTAGGTCGTCTTGCGTGAAGCCGGCTGGTAAAGTCAAGGAGCGACGCTGGAAGTTGCGCTGGCACGTGGCTCCCCCTTTTCTCGGGCGGCGGTCCACAAAGCCACAAAGCTAAGTGCTGCGTTGCCCTGCTAACTCAGCTGAGGGCAAGCTAATGAAGGTAGCACGCCATGCTACGTCCCCGTGAACATCACATTCGTCCTTCTTCTGGCATTCCTGTCTCAAAGTTGCACGGTGCTGCAGTACGGTAGAAGAACCTTCTGGACCCCTACGCTCTCGCTGCTAGCATTAGCACAAAGAAATGTTTCTTGGATCAACTTCCTACCCCCGATGTTGGGCTTTTTGCTTTTTGCTGTTTATGTCCAAAAACATTAGCCACGTTTTTCTCTTTCCGAATGGAATCTTTCCCAATGACCTTTCCAAAAGCAATGGTATCCATGGAAAGGAATATTCCAATGGCGTGTCTACATGCGCCGCTATAATCAACCAGAATAGTCAATGGGGCATGCCCAGTAAAACGTAAACACCAACACCACGTGATACCAACTTCCTCCAGTTTTTCTTTCCCTTGTTGGAATAACTCCGTATTGCCAGTTTTTCCTTCGTCCAGGCTTGGAATTTAGTTTGGATGAAAAACAAACTTTCCTTAGCAGTCCAGTGCCGAATCAAAGAACGTCTGGAGCTGCGTGTTACGTCATTTCTTGCACAATTCCACCTCGTAGCACTTCTTGTAGGTGTCCGGCTCTGCATTCGTTTGGAAACTAGGCGCCGATATCAGTCTTAGCCTTTAGGTGGCGTTTCGATACACACGCCTGTTAGCATGATGGCGACAGCTGGGGAGCTAGTTGGTCTTTTAATGTGGCTGTTTGTCCTCCTCTTGGTGACTTATTTTGCAGTCCAACCCGAGGCTATTGGCACAGGGAGCTCCTCATGTTGCATCCGACCCAAAACGCCCTCAGCTTGGCCTGCATAGACAGGCTGTCAGAAGATAGGACGCAGCATGGTGACTTGCAGGCGTATGGCCTTCACTTAAGGTCACAGCCCAGGCATGCGTGCATGTGTGAAAGGATTTTTGGGGGGACTGAGAAAAGTATTTCATTTAAAATTTTGAACATCCAAGCTGACATCATGGCTTGGAACCTGAGACAATAGAGTTAAGTCAATGTGACTTACCGCTTATCCTCACCAGGGTTGCAGATCACCTGGAGCCTATCCCAGCTGGTACACCCTGGACTGGTGGCCAGCCAATCCCAGGGCACATATAGACAAACAACCATTCACACTCTCACTTATACCCACGGAGTGGCCAATTAACCTAGCATGCACCGCCATTTGCACTGTTGTTGTTTTTCAAGTATTTCAACTTTCTTCTTAAATCTTTGCAAATTGTCTTTTCATCATTTTCATCATTAAGCCGTAATATAACTTTTCCTAACCTAAATTTCCAAAAATGCCAACTTTATTTAGTTTTGTTTCCTTATTATATCATGACTTAAAAAATGTTATTATTATTTTTTCCTTTTGTCAATGTAGTTTTTTCATTGTGTGTCTTGGTACCGGTGCAAAGAGGAAATCCACATGATGCCATTGTTGTTGGTAAGAGGCAGCGTCTGATTGCTTTGCTCTGAGATTTGCGGTAAGGCTGAGGAGGACGGAGATTAGACAGATTCACGTGTCATCGGTAGCGACGATGAAGGAGGGAATGGAGACGTTACGTAGTAATACTAGTAGTACGTAGTATACTCTCTTGCTCATAAAAACCTGAGACCCCCCCCCCTCCCATCTTTTCTTTTTAAAACGATGCTGCCGCTTGATGGTCGTCTTTCAACTGCAGCCTCCCTCCTCCAAGCTGACTCTGTGGACACGAAGTCAGGGGGGAGGAAAAAAATGTTCCTGTAAAGATGACAAGATCTAAGCCGGATCAGGGGAGATGGAGTTTCTGTGAAAGTACGACAGCTGGTGTCAGACTATGTGAAGCAAAGGAATGGGGGGTTGGGGGTGGGGGCGGGGGTTACTTGCTGTATATGACAAACATCGAAGTCAGGAGGTAGCAAAGAAACGACTTGAGAAATGTCTATTTTTGACACTTTGGATGATAAAGATGAAGATCGGTCTTCTTCCACGCATGTAAACCCGTGGAACACATACACGACAATGGACAGGCCAGTTTTTAAAGTTGTGTCACCGTGGTTTCTTACGGGTTAACATTGATTATACCACAGTGGCTCAGGAGGGAAAGCAGGTTCAATTCCTAGATACCTCGCCTCTATCGTGCTGCCCAAACTGGTGTATGAATGTTTGGTTCACTTCACTGTAAACCTGTAATTATTAACATTATTTTTCACTGTCTTGATGTGCCAGATTCCCGAGCGGACCGTGCTGACAGAAGGAAGCTGTTCCGACACTACACTGTGGGTTCCTACGACAGCTTTGACGCCTCAAGGTAAGACCTCACAACATTTTCATACTATGACTCTAGTTCTGAATGGATC
The DNA here is from genome assembly GCF_037039965.1 of Doryrhamphus excisus. Taxonomy (NCBI): domain Eukaryota; kingdom Metazoa; phylum Chordata; class Actinopteri; order Syngnathiformes; family Syngnathidae; genus Doryrhamphus; species Doryrhamphus excisus. Next base: position 29,272,834 of record NC_136357.1, on the reverse strand, counting down.
ATCCTGAAATATCAATACTTCCGATACCAGATACCAAATATCCAAGTGGCCCTTGTGTTGCTTATTTTTTTGTGTTTTTTGTAGAACACCGAATCATGAAGAAAATAGGCTTTTAGGCTTGTAATGGTCTTAGACATTTCCCCCAGTCCTTTGCTGGTTTAGCTGGTTTGTTGTTGCCTTCTTACCCGTTAACCTGTGAGCCATGCTGGAAAATATACTATCGTGTTTCATCCTTCATATTGGTCAAACTTAACGCAATATTTGAAGGACAAATGCATACTGTGTCTTTATGGGAACATCGCTCTTGAATGAAAGTCAACCGTCAACACCCGGTGGGGCAACTTAGTCATTCTGATAAATTACCAGTTGATGAAGTGATGATGATAGTCATAACCGCCATCGTCATTAACTACTCAATAAACAAGTTCACTTGTATTAATATCTGACTGTGTCTCATTCAAACACTTGAAAAAGTTAAATGACTATAATTAACACAAGTGCATCAAGTCAAATCTTTTCATTCTGAAGGTCGGGTCCCTTTGAGCAAGGCGCACCACAAGTCAGCAGTTTACACTCAACATGGGCCCTTCATGATTTATTTTCAACGCTTCTTTTTGCATTTTTTTTCATTCATTCATTCATTCATTTTCTACCGCTTTTCCTCACAAAGGTCGCGGGGGTGCTGGAGCCTATCCCAGCTGTCTTGTGGCGAGAGGCGGGGCCAACATACATCATAATCTGACTCTAAAAAGTGTTTTAGGATTCCTTATTCATAAATGAAATATTTTGTCTGTGACCTGTGACCTTCTAAATACATGAATAGAGCCCTCTAGACATGAAATAGTACCCCTATAGTCATTTTAACACATTCTATCACCCAATATAGTAGACATTCATTTTCTACAGCTTATCCTCACGAGGGTCGCGGGCATGCTAGAGCCTATCCCAGCTGTCTTGGGGCGAGAGGCGGGGCCAACATACATCATAATCATGTAGAGTAATCTCTTGTTTGTTGTGGTTAATTGGTTCCAGACCCGACTCTGAAAAGTGTTTTAGGATTCCTTGTTCATAAATGAAATATTTTGTGTGACCTGTGACCTTCTAAATAAATTTAACATTAGAGCCCTCTAGACAAGAAATAGTACCCCTATAGTAATTTAAACACATTCTATCACCCAATATAGTAGACATTTATTTATTCATTTTCTACAGCTTATCCTCACGAGGGTTGCGGGCATGCTGGAGCTTATCCCAGTTGTCTTCGGGCAAGAAGCGGGGTACACCCTGGACAATTTGGAGTGGCCAATTGACCTAGCATGTTTTTTGGAATGTGGGAGGAAACCGGAGAACATGCAAATTCCATACAGAGGTGGAATTGAACTCGGGTCTCCTAGCTGTGAGGCCTGCGTGCTAACCACTCGACCACCGTGCAGCCAATTGCTGGTTGAATTGGTCAAATTGCTAATAGTGTGTGAGTAATATGGGCCATATAGAACATACAGGAGCTGAGTGTGTGTGTGTGTGTGTGTGTGTGTGTGTGTTCCTGATGGTTGTCCCTCGTCGTCCTTGACATGGCCGATGGTCGACAGAAAGCCAGTCTTTGATGCGAGCACGCTGAGACAGGAAATAGAGACGCGGCCAAGCCAGATGTTTTTTCTCCGTGATGCGGCTCTCAGCTTTCTGCTGAAGTGCTGATGATGCTGGTGACTGAGGGGCTGGTGAACAGTCACATGACCCTGATGAATGTATACTGGGTAATGAATGTAGTATACAGGGTAATGAATGTAGTATACAGGGTAATGAATGTACGTAGTATACAGGGTAATGAATGTAGTATACAGGGTAATGAATGTAGTATACAGGGTAATGAATGTACGTAGTATACAGGGTAATGAATGTAGTATACAGGGTAATGAATGTACGTAGTATACAGGGTAATGAAGTACCACGACTACAGAGAGTCAAGCTTGGCCAGTTTGGACTATTTCCCCACAGAACATCCCCTCTTTACGGTAATACGTGTGGGCCTCCCACGGTGCAGCCCAGATTGAAGCGCCATGTTCCCCGGGGTAAGCTCACACTTCATCCTCGCAGCGTGTCGGCCGGAACGTCCCACATCCCGTATGGGTTCCATTCTACTGCCTCCCCGCCATCACTTGTTGAACACGATGATTCCGAGGATAAACCGCCAGGCTCCACGTTGCACTGACCTCTTGAAGCCCACATTTGGGAGGATGGGGGTGTGTGCGTGCCGTGAGATAACCTTCATTGTGTCAACAGTGCGGGCCTTTTTCCTCTCCAGACAGATTGCGTTGCTAAGGGAACTGTTGCTAGGATGGCAGCGGCGCCTCTCGCTCTCTCTGTTCTATATTTTACCTTCCCCGTCTCTCTCTCTTTGGCATCCCACGTGTCTTTTCCGTGTAATCCGTGCACCCAATCCAAGATGAATAATACACCCTTATGCTTAATAGTGCACACTTGGCCTTTACGTCACGCCCCTTCACAGCCGCTTCTTTGGCAGATCTGTTTCACCACTCCGGGCTCGGCCATGATTGCAGAAGGGATGTACCGTTCCGGTATTCCAGACAATATGTTTTAGAAGAACATGGGGATCGGGGGGGAAAGGATTTGAGCACAGATTTTAGCACTCATTTCCACAGCGCCATCAGGTATAGGATATGAAACAAAGTACAGTGGATCCCAGTTTAGCATTTAATACGTGTATTTACAGTAAACATGGCTGTCAATGCATTAATGATGTGTTAACGACCCACACCCTCCTTTGATTGCAGCCACAAGCTGGAACAAATTAGTAATTAGCTTAAAGCAGATGGCTCTAGTAGCAAGACCAAAGTTATTTGGATGTACTGTCGCTGTGGTTGACTTATCCTGGCCTGGACTTATCCATGGCCTGCCAAGGCTGGAGCAGTGCAGGTATTGTTTTTATTGTCCTATGCAGTACTACCTTGGCATGAGAGTAGCCCAACTAAACAGTGTTTTTTTTACATTTTAAATTTAAAAAACGTCGCTTTGGTTCCAATTTTCTACAAGAAAAGCTCTGATAAAACATTCCACTGTTCTCATATATCTTACTTTTTATTTTTCTACTATAAACAAATGAAGAATAAAGAAAATCAATCAGTATTAAACAAATATAACAATAATAATAAAACGGCAAATAATAAAACTTAAGCAAGCACATATAGTTGGTGGGTAGACAAATGATTTTTTTCATATTAAAATGAACAAAGCATTATTAGAGCCCTGTAGACATGACAAAACACGACTATAGTCACATTTATACTCTTTTTATTTACAACATATTGCGCAACTGCAGGGTCTTGAGACACATGCTAACTCGCAAACTAGAGAGCTAGCCACCTAAACGGTAGCCTTCGAGTTATTTCCTTTCAACTTAAATAGCCAAAAACTTACCACTTCCACACGGATAGGGAGGATAACTATTAACAGTTATTTAACCTTTAACATGAACATGAATCAAAGGTAATAATTTTTTCTGGGTACATGATACCATACAGCATCCGTATCAAACTTTCATTAAACTTTCATATCAAGGCGGGGGTCTCAAACTAGTGTCCTGCGGGCCACATTTGAGACGTTTGAGACCCCTGATGTAGATCAAAGTGACGTGTATGTACAATGACTTAGCTATGATCGTTTCTATTGTTAAATAAGGTTTAAATACATGAGATAATATTGCATATTTCTTAATTACTCCTCGTTTGATTGCTGTGTGATGGTGCTGGAACAGGTAAATGAACATTAACGATGACTTTAATGTGGGTGACTTTTGGCTCAAAATGTTTGTTTTAGTGGCCGAGTGGGCTGGTTATACTTGTGTACTTTTCACTGCCAGCCATAAATGATGATATTTATTGCAAGTAATGCTTTGCAGACTCAACAGACTGTAAGATACCAGACATCACCCAACATGTGATTTATTCATTGGAGTGACTTGGACGGCTAAAGACGTCACAAATAACCGTAAGCTGAGCCGGCAGACGGTTTATTGGCATCAATCAAATAGTTAAAGGCAGCCCGTCGTAACAAGGGTCGAATCCTTCAACGTGTCATCACGTTCCCGCCGCGCCTCGCAACCGGAGCCACGAGCCGCTCTCGGCGGCATCAGCAGGCAGACACGCCGGGCGGAGCCTCCGCGAAGACGGCATCGGCGGGGGGAGCCACGGAAGCCCGCTTCTCCGAGAAGGAGCCGCAGCGAGAAGTACGAGGAGGAGGAGGAGGAGGAGAGGAGAGGAGGAGAGGAGAGGAGGGGAGGGAGACGCGTCGTCTTCGTCATTCTGTTTTCTTTCGTTTCTTTTTGCTATTTTTTTTTGTTTTTTTGCGGAGGGGAAATGCTGTCATCGAGCTGCCGGGTCCGCTGTCACAGCGTCTGATAGACACCAAGCCCGCTGGGGTGGGGTGGGGTCGGGGTTGCCCTGCCCCGGCCGGACTCGCTCTCCTCCAGCATGAACCTCCACTCGGCCCGGGCGTCCGTGGCCATGCTGCGAATGATGGGCTGTGCTAACGGCCGCTCTGCTCGGCATCTTCTTCACAGTGACTGCGTGGTGGACGAGAAGACGGTGGTGCTTCACAAAAAAGACAATGAAGGATTCGGCTTCGTCCTGCGAGGGGCAAAAGGTAATTCACACTTTTTTTTTGGTTTCTTGTTGTTTACCATTTTTTTAAATTCATTCCCCTCAAGTCACCCACATGAGTTTGCACCTCTGCTCATAGTAGGAAGATATATTTGGGAATACATGGCGGCATTCTGCAAGTTTCCCACTCCGGCAAACAACTTGATTTGTTGTCCCATTTTTTGAAGAAGTACGTTTCCAGATACTTTAAATACACAACTCCGTCAATGAGCATCAATTGCTGTGATGCAATTGTCTCCAAAAATAGTTTGGACCGCTGCATCAGTTTGGATTCCCATTCCCATTCCCATTCCCATGTCGTAATCCACATTGCGTTTCACTACCGTGCAGTCAAGGGATTCATTTAGTGTTTCATGCTCCCGTTTTTCAAGACGAGGAAAGAAAGGGGGAGGAAAGGCGAGGATGGAGGGAGAGGGAAGAGGGATTTGCCTTGAAAAACAAGTGGAATGTTCTCGTCATTCTGTCACACGCTGCTATCACCCCCGAGGAACTGACCCAGCCTTGCTTATCCGGCAAGGGCTTCGACACACACACACACACACACACACACACACACACACACACTCTCTGATGCTTGAGCTGTCACATGGGCTTACATCCTCTTTTTGCTCTCTGCTATTCTGCTGTTGTTTGCTTTCTGCTCGTCTCCCATCCTTTTTCTGCTCCGTCCATATCTCCGTGTCAGCCCCACGGACACCTAAAGAAACGTACTCATCCCCTTCATGGGATGTACGGCCGTGCTTGTGGGCTGTCAGTCTTTGTCGGCGGATGAGTTTGTGAGAAGTGTCACATGTCACCGTGTCACAATATTTTGTAACCTCCCTCCGAGCACATCTAGGATGCTGCGACTCGGCTGGAGCCCAAAGAATAACACACATCAGTATCAATACACGTATTGATAAGTCTGGGACCAATTAGCCACCATTGCTGTACTGCTGTATTGCTAACATCACACTATCACAGTACACAGTACCCAGCATGCCTTGCAGGCATCCTGTTGTTAGCGCAATGTTTACACATTGATTCTTACTATCGGTAAGACTTATGGTTCTGCTTGATGCATTGCATTGCCAAGCTAGTTGTTGGCTAGCGCTTCCGACAACCATTTCCTTTGCCACTAATGGCCGCCACAATGTTTACAACCTTTGGAATACAGTTTCTAACATTATAATAGCCCTCAAGACGAGAAGAAATATCACTTTATTCACCTTTACGCTCATATTACCTCATGTGGTAGACATTACAACAGAATATAAGACGCTTGCCAAATATTCCAATTGTATTCGGTTTATTTGCTCAAACGGAAAAACTAAAACTAATTGAACTAAATTTCAAGACTGGACCAACGAAAAACACAAAATACGGAGTTATTCCAACAAGCGAAATAAAAACTAGTGATGTTTATGTTTTACTGTGATTGCCCATTGACTATTCTGGTTGATTATAGCGGCGCACGTAGACCAGAGATCGGAATATTCCTTTCCATGTGTACCATTGTTTTGGGAAAAGTCATTCGAAAGAGGTACTGATATGTGTGTTGCTGGAATTGTGGACATTTGAGTTTTAGCTTGGCAAGTGTAGCTAGCCCCCGTTAGGAATTATTGTGCCTGTTGGGGTCATTCAAACATGCAATAAAAGCATGTTGTTCCCATGGTCTGGTTTGGTGCTTGTGTGTCTCACCAAACATGACAGTAACTTTACTGACACCAGTGTAGAATATCTTTGAATGCATTTTATGAATGCCTTATACTTGACTTCATTTAGCCATTTTAATGCTTGGAAATGCTTAATTTAGGCAAAATATTGCTGGAATTTTGCTAAAATATGGATATTTCCTGGCTAATAATAGGTTGTATAAACAGAATGATGTAATAACAGACTTTTTTCAAAAGCCTTCCCTCTCTGTATCGGCCATTTTTGATGATTTTCAAGTAAAATACGTATAAATATGTGTTTGGTAAATGAATATACATTTTCTTTGGTCCCCGGACTGGTCGCCATCTTAACGCAGTAGAAGAGGAACCACCTTTGCTAGATATTTTTTTAGTAGCTATTATCATGCTGCTTTATTGTTTGCTAGTAACATTTCCGTTGGTCTTCCCGTTGCTGTAAAGCGGACACGCCCATTGAGGAGTTTACTCCGACCCCGGCCTTCCCTGCACTGCAGTATCTGGAGTCGGTGGATGAGGGAGGCGTGGCATGGCAGGCGGGGCTCCGAACAGGGGACTTCCTCATCGAGGTAAGAGCGGCTGCTTTTCTGGAACTCTTTTTTATTTTTTTTTTGGCTGGGTTGTCCTTGAGCTTCAGCTGTTTTGCAGTCAGAAATGAGGTGTTGCCACAAATATTGCTGACTAACGAAGCATATTGTCATGATCGTCTTTGCTATGTTGAGATGTTTCCCCCAGCAAAGTCACGTGCATCCATTTGCATCCATTTGCATCCTACTGCGTTTACATGTAGGGTGTTTTTTTTTTACTACATTGCATGCACACTGAGTTTTCTTGTGGCATTTTAGTCGCTGCTTGGTTTGCTTAAAGTGAGTGCAGATGCTAACTGCTGCCACTTTAGCTTGGGATTGTGGCTCATCAACTGCCGAAAACCCTTTGGAGCATACCAAAAGATGGTCGTGGAATGAATTAGTCTTGATGCTTGTCAGCTTTATTTTGTGCTACTGAGGCTGGTGTGCGTGTGCTAGCGCTATAAGGAAAGATCAACTTCAAACAACAAGCTAGCTGTGTGCAAACGGTAAAACGGTGTGATGCTCTCTGAGGAGGCCGCAGCCCAAAAATATAGTAGACGCCTATTCAAACAAAACATACTACAATGGATACTGTAAATACGCAATGATGCTAAAAAGCCCACGGCTTTTGTTTACGTTGTCTTTTAGTTTGTTTTTTTTAGTTTTTAGTCGTGAGGTGAACACAAGTTCATATCCAAAATGGATCATAATTTATGAATGGATCATTACTCATTCATTCATTTTATACCTTAGATGCGTTTTGGGGTGAAAGGTTAAGTGTGTGAGGCATAGTTGGGGCTACAGACTGGATTGTGTCAAACAATGGCAAACAAATAATTACAACAGTCATTTTTATTGGAAATGTTGATCTGAAATCAGAGGAGAATCATGTGTCCAAATTTTTGCCATTTGCTGGTAGTCCCGGCTGTGGAGTGGTTAGTACGCAGACCTCACAGCTAGGAGACCGGAGTTCGATTCCATCTCTGTGTGGAGTTTGCGTGGGTTAGGGTTAGGGTTGGGGTTATGTTGGAGGTGGAGCAAAACAAAGCAATATTCCAGTCTAGTGTCTCTTTTGGAGCTTTTCTTGTGACTTCCTTCCCAAGCACGTCTCATGTGAGCAGCTCTGCTCAGGAAATAAAATAGCTTTAGTTTTTCTTTCTGCTAAATGGAGCATCAAATGAGAACAAAGTTGATCTGTGTTCCGTTCCTCGCTCTCCACGGCTGCGCCCCACTCCTTTGTTCTAGAGCTACCGCATTTTATTCCCATTGACCCCTTTAGTTGTCTAATCCATTCATTCTCAACTGGTGGGTCGCAACCCAAAAGCGGTACATCACGTCTTGCCTGTACTATTTGCACAAGCTTTGTTGAGCTTGAGCGTTAGGGGAAGAACATCAGGTGGTCCCCACTTAATGTGCCAGTTGACACACAGCTGAAGATATCTGCTGGAGAAGAACGCAACATAAAGACAGAGACTGCGTCTCACAGCAGCAGCCCATGTTGCGCTGAAACGATCCCAATCGCCAATCACATCATCTTTGGCGCCCAGTAAACTCCTAGCGTCATTGGCACAACTTGGCTCGCGCCGTTACATTCCAGTGGATTCCAATAGGTGGGTTGTTTGCCACATTTGGTTCCACTTGGTGGACACTCCGCCCCGATTGCTTGATGAAAGTGGCGCGACAAAGATTTAAAACATTTTAAACATTAAACAACACGCCGCACAAGCAAACGCTGCTATTTGACTTAAGTTGGCATAGCGGCCGACGCTTCCTCCTCACCCTCCCCATCCCCCAATGATCCTCGTCGGCTGGCTTCCTTGGCTGTCCCCGTTGATGGCCGACACCACCGGCGAGCTTTCATCAACTCACAGGAGCAGCGATCGCATAAATGAACTGGCTTCTGACTTGACTTTATTACATCCAGGACTTGAATGTACAGTCGGGTCAGCCGGTGTGTCGTTATTTGGACTTGCGCTGTTCCCTTTTTTATGACGTAATGAGGTGAACACTTTGTACCCATTAAAGAACACCGGACATCATTGACAAACGTTACTTATTTACCCCACATCTTTAAGTCCGTCATGATTGTTGAGTGCACAATTTTTAAGAATCTTTTGTCAATCCTAAGAACCTTTCTCTGAACCAATGATGAAAAATGATGCAGGAACATACGGAATTGGTTAATCAGGCCCGCCGTTGGTGTTCAAACGTATTTCCATTTTGAACAGGCCTATTTCCCAAATTCCACCCGTATAAGACAAATTGCATTGGAAATAGGGAAAACATCACATTTGAGAAATGAATGTCTCTGTCAAAGTGTCAATTAAATCCAGCTTAGATGCTCATTAAACAAAAACAAAGCGCTTTGGGTGCGACAAAACGCTCCGCATTCACTTCCCAGAGACGGTGGCTGAATCAGCTCCAGATAATTAGCATTTATTTTGTTCCCTGATAAGCAAACCGGGATGGAAGCAGCAATGGGTGCCGTAGCCGGTGTCTATATTTGGTTCATGAAATGAGTGCTGCTGCTCAACTGGGAAAAAAAGGAAAAAAAAAAGCTTCACGGATGCTAGCAGCTACGTCTTGGGGTCTTTTCTTCATGAAAATGGTGCCTGTTTATGCCGGCGTGTAGTTGCCGTAATATTGCAGTCAAGCTTCGACCATCGCAGACGCAATTCTTAATAGCAACGTTTGATTACAGTCATTTAGTGTTTATTGTGGGTCATTCCAGAACCAACTGTACAAATGGAGTTATCTCCCCGTGCATGCGTGGGTTTTCTCCAGGTAGAAAACCAGAAAATTCCAAAAACATGCTAGCTTAATTGGCCACTCCAAATTGAGTGTGAGTGTGAATGGTTTGTTGTCTATATGTGCCCTGTGATTGGCTGGCCACCAGTCCAGGGTGGACCCCGCCTCTATCAAATGTACTTACAACCTTTACAGCATAAATAAGACTCATGTTGGTTTGTCACTGTATTTTTATGAGTATTTGTTTTGTTTGACATATTTAGTGTTGTCATCTTAGTTTTCATGTTGAATTGTATTATTACGATGTGTCATTAAAAAAAGAAGCCATGGGCCCTCAGTTGCCCCTAGCCCGCACCCCCGATTTAGTCATTTTAATTGTAATATTGAGTGTAAAGTGTGTAACATTTGCTTAAATATGCATATTTTGTCTAATAGCTTGTATTCAGCCATGAAGCGGCATGATTTACTAATTAATAAATGTTTCCAAAGCCGTGATGGAATAGTAAGCATGACGTAGCGAGGGTTTACTGTCATTGATTGGTCCTATAGCGTGTGTTGTTCATCGTACGTGTCATCCTCTGGAAGTTTGCCGTTGTTTAAACGTCGTTAAAGTGGAAACGCCATTCAGCTTGGAATGAAGTTGTATTTATTTCCATGTACTTCTATGTACTTTGTCACTTTGACATTGTCTGTCTAGCCCGCATTAGCAGAACATAGCCACCTCAGCCGTGTGTTTGCATGATTCAGAGCAGTTTCAATCTTTCATTGCCTCACACAAGAGGGGGGGGGTACTTGCGTGCCTTTTGTCCGCTCACACACACACTCAGTCAAAGCATTTACCTTAATGTGTTTAAGTGGGTTCTTGTCAGAGTCGCTATCAGTGCCTGCTATGCTTGACAAATGTGTACTTGATGAATCAATACCTTCTTTTTGACTTTGACTGAGTGTGGCAAGCTAATGACAATAATGGGGATTTCTTTGGGAACACATTTTTATGGTTATTCAATTCTACCTAATGAATGTTTAAGGTTACTAAGGTTACCTATTATTTTTTATATTATTATTTAAGACACGATATGGCAGCAAGATCAACGTGGACACCAAGATGAACCAGATGATCAACAAGATGAACATCCATAGCTGCACACTTGCTTAAAGGGTCGGTATGGCACAAAAAAACAACAAAAACGTCATAAATAACGCACTATTAAACACTAAAAACGCTGTAGAAGATACACGGCTACGGTAACTAGCTTACACTCGGGCGGGGGCCATCTATGAGACCTTTGCATCATATCTAGTTTTTGATGCTTTTTTTCGTGCTTTAAAGAAATATAGATATATAGCCCAGCCCTACTTAGTGAGGATAATCGCTATAGAAAATTTATGAATGGATGGAGGCGAGAAACGCCATTGAATATAAGAAATAACTCATGGCAAAACGTGAAGGTGGTGTCCATGTTTATCGCTGCCACATCACATCTTTGCCAACAATCGCATTCTCACTGAAGGCTACCATAACCTTAAATGTTCGTGTATCCCTTTTGTTCATCATTTACAGTATATGCCTTGGTGTGTATTTTGTATTAACTCATGGCAAAACGTGAAGGTGGTGTCCATGTTTATCGCTGCCACATCACATCTTTGCCAACAATCGCATTCTCACTGAAGGCTAACATAACCTTAAATTTTCAACGATCCTGTTCGTTCATCATTTACAGTATATGCCTTGGTGGGCATTTTGTATTGTTAACTCATGGCAAAACTTGAAGGTGGTGTCCGTGTTGATATCGCTGCCACATCACATCTTTGCCAACAATCGCATTCTCACTGAAGGCTAACATAACCTTAAATGTTTGTGTATCCCTTTTGTTCATCATTTACAGTATATGCCTTGGTGTGTATTTTGTATTAACTCATGGCAAAACATGAAGGTGGTGTCCGTGTTGATATCGCTGCCACATCACATCTTTGTCAACAATCGCATTCTCACTGAAGGCTAACATAACCTTAAATGTTCGTGTATTCCTTTTGTTCATCATTTACAGTATATGCCTTGGTGTGTATTTTGTATTAACTCATGGCAAAACTTGAAGGTGGTGTCCGTGTTGATATCGCTGCCACATCACATCTTTGTCAACAATCGCATTCTCACTGAAGGCTAACATAACCTTAAATTTTCAACGATCCTGTTGGTTCATCATTTACACTATATGCCTTGGTGGGCATTTTGTATTGTTAACTCATGGCAAAACTTGAAGGTGGTGTCCGTGTTTATCTGTGCATTTTGTATTGTTTTCTCCACATAAAACTATAAATAAAGTAAAAAGGGACACATTTTCAGTACGTTTTAGTTGGAGTCGGGCCTTGTGGAACGGATTAATGATGCTAACCACTGTCCACTGTGGATGTATTGCTCACCAAAGCGTAACATGCATAAAAAGTCGGTGTTCTTAGCCCCAATGCGTGTGTACATGCGTGCATGAGTGCATGCGTGCATGAGTGCAGTGTGTATAGGTAGATTGACAAAAGCCCTTACTCGTTATGTAACACATTCTTTGGCCAAAAGAAGCATGTGTGGCCAGTGGAACATGCAAATACATCTGCCTCCCTTAGCCTCCGTTGTGTGTGTGTGTGTGTGTGTGTGTGTGTGTGTGTGTCTGCCTTCTGTTGGATCTGCTTTTCCGCATCTCATTAAGGACTACAACAACACAAAGTCCAACTTGGGTTTCTTCTATCCTGTCTTATCATTTGTTGTTTTTAAATATTGTGGCTAAGTGTCCTTGGCTGGTTTGAGTTATTATGAAAAACTAAGTTATTTAAATTCTCTACAAGTCAATTGTTTTGCCTGCTTCAAAATATGGCTCTGAATTGGACTTGACTTAGACTTCTTTACTTGAGACTTTAACGTGTTTAAAACCTTAACAAAAAAATGTTGTACTTTAAGGAACGTGTTTTTTTTTTTTGGACCAAAGCTTGCCGTAAATACATATTCTTCAAACACACGGAACACACTTCTATGACTGTCGTCGAAAATTAGAGCGTCATTTGCCCCATTTCTGCGTAAACAAAACAAGAGTGTCGTAAAAAGTATCTTTCATACTCTATGTTAATAAACGGAATGGCATGGGTGACTGCATCTTCATTCATCACAAGCACAGGCATTATAGTTTGTTGAAGATTTTGTAGCAATGTGAGAAAATGTAATTAACATTTTTAAACCAAAAACGTCCAGATTTCCATGGCCACTGTAATGCATCAATAAGTTGAATAAGCACTCCTTTTCCGCGACGTGCTGCAAACGGTTTGCGGTGACTTCCTCTGAGTTCATCGATGATGTGAAAACATTTCACAATAAGGGGTAAAAAAAACCATCAACCTTATCAGACACCTGAAGCATCCGCATCGCTCAATGCCCAGGGCCCGGGGCTTGTTCCTATCTCCACAGAGATAACCCGAGGGCTGATGTGTTCTGTGATTTCATCATGGAAACGATGGCACTGGATGACCAGCCCTTTGCCATTGTTGAAGATAACATCTTTTGTCAGCTCGTAAACCCCTTGGAGCCACGGTTTGGACTTCTGAACCGCTGCTATTTTTTATGCTATGACTACCAAAATAATACTTAGAAATAAGGAATTCTACTTTGCGGAAATTCACTTATCACAGTCAGAGCTGCGACCAATTAACCGCGATGAATGAGAGACTACTATATAAGCCAACTAGTTGACTTAGTAAACTGGTGGGATGAGCTCTGCTGCCGTTGGGCCACAATCCAATGGAATCCAATCCACTTTATTTATATTTAGCACATTTTATAAACAAAGTGCTGCAAAAATAAAATACAATAAATAAAGGTACAAATTGAATTTAATCCAAAACTAAAAGATGGAATAAGAAATCAAAGGGTAAAATAGATATTAAAAACAAGAAGCGAAGCAATAAAAGTATTTCAAATAAAAGAAAGAACTAAAAGAACAGGACCATACCACTCACTCAGAGAATAAAAGTGTGTTTTAAGACGAGACTTAAAGCTTTCGATGTCGGGGGGCCTTATTTACTCGGGAGGGGGTGAGGGTTCCATAGCTGGGGGCCAACCACAGAAAAGGCTCGGTCTCCCCTGGTCTTAAGTCTCGTCCTGGGCCACAAATGAAATAGTCGTCTCACCATCCACGCTCGGTTCTGTACAAACAGTCACATGACATTCAGTCTTAAAATAACAGAGTGGCAGCATGATTGGCTATAAATAATGTATGTATCGGTGCGGCACATGAAGAGCAGCATGCCTGAACCCGCTCTGTTTATTTTTAAACCAAGTCAACATAGTCCAGCGTTAAAATATGGCAGGGGACCAAAAGCCACCAAAAGTGGTCTTCACACGGGGAGAAGCAAACGGGGGGGGGGGACATTTGGCAAAGCAGCCCTTTCACAAAAAAAAACATGCATCTCTCATTCAGTGATGAATGGTATGATCCACCCCTTCAAACACTGATCACAACCTCAGCACCACTCCCACCTCCGGCAGTATCGTACAGCAACTGTTGCTTAGCAACCAGGAACATGCTGTGCGTCACCGTGTACACGCTGATAATGCAGCTTTTAAGAGTAAAGCCCCGCACAGGCTCTGGAGATGCCGAGTTGGAAGTGGGGTTTGCGTATGAGTGGCCGGCATATTGAATACGTGACTTGGTGGCGGTGGACTGTGGGGTCGCGAGATGGATGAGTGGACATATGCGGGGACGATATCATTCATTCTTTCATTTTTACCGCTTTTTCCTCACGAGGGTCACAGGGGGTGCTGGAGCCTATCCCAGCTGGGGTACACCCTGGACTGGTGGCCAGCCAATCCCAGGGCACATATAGACAAACAACCATTCACACTCACATTCATACCTATGGACAATTTGGAGTGGCTAATTAACCTAGCATGTTTTTGGAATGTGGTTATTTTTGGAATAACTTAGCTAGCATGACTTAAGGGGACCTGTTATGCCTATAAATGTAGTAAGAATGTAGTATTCTGGTATTAAATGATGCCAAAGTTTCAGATACTGAGTGTTGGCGCATGTCGTCATGGTTACGCAAAGCAGCCCCCCCCTCCCCGGCAGAGAGGATGAGCGGCGGCTCATTTGCGAGACTGGACAACGGCCTGCTATGAACATGTATTAAAGCCATAAGCGGCTAGGCTATAATTCTTAATCCTTGGTGTGTTTTGACTGAGGCGTGTCACAAACATGTTATTAAACAATGTTATTAAACATCGCATTAACTAAAAATAGGAGGGAAATTCAGTTGTCTTTTTTTTTTTAAACGATTTTTGAACCACTGCCATCTTGGTCGTGATGTCGCCAACTGAATTTATATTTGTTAAATTGTATGTACAGTATTCAAGCTGCAACAATTAATCGATTTAATTCACTGTTAATGGGTTACCCAATTAATCAACATTTATTTTTGGATTTAAATAAATAATAATTGTAAATATCCTCTGATTTCAGGTAGCATTAGTTCTCAAAGAACTCGTCTCATCTTTTTTGGAGAAAGACTGATTGATAATAAATCACAGTCACAAATCTCAAGCTGATTTAAAAAAAAACTGCAACTTTTGACGCAACTTGAGGCATTTCAGGCGTCAACAATCCCAAAAAAGCCCCTGAATCCTGGAGTGTGTGAGCTCATAGTGAAAGCGCTTGAATGCTCAATTAAGGCTGAGTCATCAAAACACCCCTCAATCATCCTCCTTTCAGTCCTTCGCTGCCTTCATGTTTTCCTGTTTCTCCTGTACGCACAGACGCCTTTTCACTGATTACAGTTTGGATTTAATCAGGCTGTGTGAGGGTCCCCTAATTTCCTACAGCCGACCCCCAGTTTTAGGTGCAGGTGGCGTCCAGCATCGTGATGCTATGCTGATGCTTCCCTCTGTGACGTCACACAGGTCCATGCACCAATGGTTCACCCCGTCAGTACACCAATGTGCGCCAGTTGGTGAATAAATATGCTCAAGATATGTCTTGATTGATCTTGCATTTATCGTTATCAACATAAAACTGGCCAATTTATCATGATATTGATTTGAGGTCATATCACGCAGCTCTGGTATGACGTCGTGATTGCCCCTGGTAATGATCGCTCAACCATACTTTTAGGTCCAATTTATTTCACTGAATAACCCCCATAAAAAATCTCCTGCCATGATTGGTTGATCCTGATTGGTTTGGTTTTGCTGTCGCGTGTTTGCTGATGTTCACCCCTTCAGTCAGTACAATTGGTAAATATTCCCCTAGTCTCTTTTTTACTATTATTGTTTTCATCTTTTTTCTCCAACATAATTGATGAGGAACATCAAACCTCACAAAGGAAGTTGTTGGGGAAAAAATGTCAATAAGCAAATAGGAGTTTTAAAAGAAAAGGAACAATGTAAATATCCTATGAGTTCAGCCGCTAAAATGTGAACCATTTTTAAATGTTGGGTCCTGCGACTGCAAACGCTCTATGGCCTCTGGTTTTCAGGCTAGACCTGGGAAAGCCCAGTAGAAGCCCATCACTGCACCTCTGGCCAAAGTGTGCAGAACAAGTGGTGTCAGCCCATGAGAACATTTCAAAACGCATCATCTCTTCAACTGAATTGTGCCAATAACATTTTGGAGCATGCCGCTGTAGTCGGCGAGTGGAGGACAGTCCAAGGCCAAAGTATAGGGACTTCCAATAGTCGAGGACACATATGATCAAAGAATGTACAACAGTTTCCGTCTGGTTCGGAGGCAGGTAGAACTTAACCTTCCCTAAGAGTCTCAGCTGGGAAAAGGCAGTTTTTACTACTGAACCAATCTGTTCATGAACGAATCCAATTTAAAAGACGTGTCAATAAAAGCACCCAAGGCTTTTTACGGAGGGCCCGCAGAAGAAACCCAGTGGCCCAACGGCACTTTTACAGCCGTCGGGGTAACCAAATACGGCAATCTGTTGATTGTGGTTGACTTCCATGTAGTCGAGTCAAGTTTTCCAAGTACTTTGGCTTCCTCCGGTCCTCCATTTAAGTCCTTTGTGGTGACTATGTAAACAACACGTGGGCTACATAAACAATAATAAACTGTCTTAGCGGCTGTGATGAGTAAATGCTCCGTGTTAAATAATGACACTTTAAAACAAAAACAGTATCGACCCAAGCAAAATCGTCCATCGGCTAAGAGTGATGGAAAAAAATCGGTATTGGCATCAGCCGGAAATCAACCATATCGGTGGATCCCAGTCTTTGATGACCTAATGAGAGTAACATTTCTGAATGAATAATTGCGTTACGTTGTTCCCCAAGTCTTATGTGCTGTTATCAAACACTGGAAACTTAGTACACATGAAAGCAGTCATGAACGCCTCAGCTCGGTGTCTTGTGGCCTGGATTCTATTATTGCTTGTCAGCTGCATTCCCGCTTGCTCCGGAGTTTTTGTACTCCAACTGACCCTCTCAGGCATCACAGCCTGGATTACATTAGATTAGCCGTGTGTCACAGTACCTGATGTCTTTATTGTCAGATTAAAATTGATTGACGGGATCAGGTATCAGTGAGTGCGGTAGGAAGTGAGTGGATTGAATAATCACAGGGATTCCCAGCTGGCCCCACTCGGCTAAATGGGCAGGATGACGCTTCCTGCTGTGGGGACTTCCATCACCATCTTACGTCCATCTTATGGATGATGATGATGACTTTTCAACAGACTTGCGTGTGTGCGTGTGTGTGTGTGTGTGTGTGTGTGTGTGTGTTTCTATTTGTAAATGCAATCACTGTATTCCGGACACCAAACATGCAGTTTTACATGCAGTAAAACAATACCAAATAACCATAACCGAGGGATGAAAACATTTAAGCTCACATTTGATGATATTGAAGACTCTTGTTGATGAAGGTGGCGAAGCGGCAGGAGGGGAGTCGACCACATTCTCATACTTTGCGATGATTTCTTGATGAATTCAATCGTGTTTCCTGCCTTTTGTTGACTAATTTTAGCTTTATTTATTTTTGTAGTTTTATTGTACCTTTCATGCCTCTATTTTTCCACTTTTGCTGTGTTTCAGTTTATTTTATTTCTGTAATGAGCCACGAGGTCTGCACGCTAACCACTCCACCACAGTGCAGCCGGGATTGAGAATATTCCAGATATATTCCATCATATGGTATAAAAATGTCAATCCCGCTGACATTTGTATAGCATATTATGGAAATGATTAAAAGCATGATGATTACATAATGGGGTGGAGGAACAGAGTGGATTACGTAAGGCTAACCCCATTCAAGCTAATGTGTGTGTGTTAGATGAGGTCACTGTGAAACAGCTGTTCTAGTGTTTCTATCTAATTACCAAAATGTCTGCCATTGTGACGTGTAATACCAGCACTGTATGCGGGATTAAAACCCACATGAGATTACTATGAGTATTTGAGTGTTAGCGCATGTCTATGAGTACTATGAGTATTTCTCTGAAGGCAACAATCAGTCCTACCATCGCCCTCTAGTTTCTTTCATCCATTCTTTGGTGTCTGTGGTGGCATCCCTTCACTGGGCCCCAACTATGTTCTAAAACAATAACCAGAAGAAGAACATTTGTTTGAGAAACAGTCCATCAAGCCTGATACGTGTCATCAATGTCAAACTGTAAAATACATATTTAATATGAAGACACATTTTGAATTGGGATCAAAGCTCCCAATCTCCATCTATATCAGGGGTGGGCAAACTTTTTGATATGACAAAATTTACGGGGGGGGGGGGCAGACTATATATTTTACACCTAACTGTCCACCTGGTATTATTGTATCTGTAAAATTGTCATACAATCTGCTATTATTATTTATTATTTTATATTTAAATATTTTAAAAATAATAAAATATAATAATTACAATAAATTAAAATAATAATTATTATTATATTATTATGTAAAATATGCAAATATAACAATAATACTATATATAATTAATATAATAATTAGCATTAATATAATAATATATAATAATTATAATAATCATAATAGTTCTAATAATAAAAATAATAATTATTATTATTATTATTATTATGTGCTTGTGTCCCTTTTTTCAGGAGCACATGTCAAAAAAGGAAATTGATAAAACCATCAAAAGGTTGGCTCAGGCCATGATGCCAGGTTGTATGTTGAGTTTAAATGAAATACTTTGGAAAGATTGGGCGGGCCGTATTCAAACACTTGGCGGGCCGGATGTGGCCCCCGGGCCGTAGTTTGCCCACCCCTGATCTATATGTTCTTACTATGTTCCTACCCTCACTGATGCTTACGAGCTTTGGGTATTGCTTGCTTGTGTTTGGTGGCCAGCCAATCCCAGGGCACATATAGACAAACAACCATTCACACTCACATTCATACCTATGGACAATTTGGAGTGGCTAATTAACCTAGCATGTTTTTGGAATGTGGGAGGAAACCGGAGTACCCGGAGAAAACCCACGCAAACGCCACACAGAGATGGCCGAGGGTGGAATTGAACTCTGTGAGGCCTGCGTGCTAACCCCTCGACCGCCGTGCAGCCCAAGTCTGCATTCATCTACTACCGTTTTAAGCTACAAGCTTTTGAAATAGGAATATATAAACTGAAAAGCGGTAGAAAATGAATGAATGAATGAAAGGTTTAATTCTGAAAAGTGCTCATGGTAGCCCCGCCCCATTCCGTGTATTATATTTGATTGAAAATAATGTGTGCCAGTTGGTGAATAAATATGCTCAAGATATGTCTTGATTGATCTTGCATTTATCGTTGTCAACATAAAACTGTCCAATTTATCATGATATTGATTTGAGGTCATATCACGGAGCTCCGGTATGACGTCGTGATTCCCCCTGCTAATTATCGCTCAACCATAATTTTAGGTCTAATTTA
Organism: Doryrhamphus excisus; assembly: GCF_037039965.1. Classification (NCBI taxonomy): domain Eukaryota; kingdom Metazoa; phylum Chordata; class Actinopteri; order Syngnathiformes; family Syngnathidae; genus Doryrhamphus; species Doryrhamphus excisus. The sequence goes on along the minus strand of NC_136357.1, from coordinate 29,253,269 downwards.
TTTCACTAAATAACCCCCATAAAAATCCCCTGCCATGATTGGTTGATCCTGATTGATCCTGATTGTTTGCTGATGTTGCAGCATCGTCAGTTAGCCCATAGCTTTGCTACGCTAGTCTACTTCTAGATGGACTAGCTTTGCTCCCAATGTGTGCTGTTTGCTACATTTTGGACCCAAACTAAGATCAGTGTTGACAATTTTGGATTGTGAAGATGTCAATATGTAATGAAAAGCCTGTTGATCAACTGTCAGCTGTTGATCCATTTGAAGTGAAAGCAAGAATGTTGTCTCCTCAGCAGAAAAGCTTTCCTGGTGCTGAAAGGCGTCGTTTGAGGAGCCATACGATGAAAGCAGGCTGCTTATTGACTTGCTTCAATCCATCTTAGGCCCAAAGTCCAATTTAGCCACTAATCATTTTACACTCACTTCAAGTCGTGGAATTCCAAGCCTCGCTCTCCACAAATCCGTGTTATTACAGGATTTATTTGTCAGCTTTGTGTTGTACTGTGTACTATACTGTACTCTAAAGGTACATGTGTTGGTGGCAATGTGTGTGCCGCAGGTCAACCAAGAGAACGTGGTGAAGGTGGGCCACAGGCAGGTGGTCAACATGATCCGCCAGGGAGGGAACCGCCTCCTGATCAAGGTGGTGACAGTCAGCCGGAATCTGGACCCCGACGACACGGCACGCAAAAAAGGTAGAGTCAAGTCAAATCGAGTCGGGTTTTGTTGATGATGTCAGATACATCTACGTCACCGTTATTTGATCACTTTAAAAGTGGCCGGGGTAGGCTCCAGCATACTCCCACCACCCGCAGAGTGCAGAGTGCACCGTGCAGCCGCTAAAGACAATTCCCAATAAAAGTACATTAAGGACACAGTAGAACACACCGTATTGTACGCTAACCAGAAGATGTATGTAAACCAAGGCAAGATTTTTGCATGCATTTTCAACGTTAACTGGAAAGCATGCTAACCGAGGTAAAGTTCCACTTTATTGTTTTTAATGGCTTACATTCATTGCTTGTAACAATACTGCATGTACCAAAGTACCACTACCACAGTACTCGCTACCAAGCTCATAATGTGTTTTTGGAATGTGGGAGGAAACCGGAGTACCCGGAGAAAAACATGCAAACTCCACACAGAGATGGCCGAGCGGTGATTAAAAAAGCGGTGAAAAATAATGTCAATTTAGTAGTAATATTAAAGAACACATTTTATTTGTTTTTAATTCGGAATATGAGAAACAAAATGACATTACATCCTAGGAATAGGAGGACATTTTAAAGCTTTTTAGAGAAGTCAAATGTTTAGAGCAAAAACCAAAGTCCATAGTACTACTACTACTACTACTATTTTCTTTTTTTTTTCTTGAAATATAAACAAAAGTTTACTTTACAAAATATGCATCCTTTTCTAGTGCCCCCCTTGCTTTAGGACATGCACTTCCCTTCCTTATGAAACATTTCTTAGGCTGTTTGACTTTTTTCAACTATGAATTATTCATATCCATTTTTCCTGCCAAGCTATCATCTTTTGTTGCTCCAAAACTTTTTCTTACATAAAACAGGAGACCCGCTGGAATCTGTCAACTAAATTGGAAGTGGAGTGGTTATCGCACAGGCCACACAGCTAGGAGACCAGGGTTCAATTCCACCCTCGGCCATCTCTGTGTGGAGTTTGCATGTTTTTCTCCGGGTACTCCGGTTTCCTCCCACATTCCAAAAACATGCATGGAAGCTCCTGGATCCTCTCCTTGCTTTTGAAGAATCCTAACCTTGTGGTAACTACCTCTGTGTCCCCAGCTCCCCCCCCACCAAAGAGAGCCCCCACGACTGCCCTGTCCATGCGCTCCAAGTCCATGACGTCGGAATTAGAGGAACTGGGTAAGCGCAAACCGGTTTTGACTTGACCCCAGGCGGTCTTTGGTCTGTGGAATTTAGCGTCTAACAACATTCCCTTTTTGTGTTCCTTGTTTGGATTCTAACTGGTGGTCTGGTCTTTGACTAGTGGATAAAGGTAAGCACCAGCGTTTAACACCCTTCAGTGATATTTTTTATTCAAGACAAGATGGCGCTATTCATTAAATTTAGCATTTTCAAGCATAAAAACGGCTACGCACAGGCCACACAGCTAGGAGACCCGAGTTTGATTCCGTTTTCTCCGGGTACTCCGGTTTCCTCCCACATTCCAAAAACATGCTAGGTTAATTAGCCACTCCAAATTGTCCATAGGTATGAATGTGAGTGTGAATGGTTGTTTGTCTATATGTGTCCTGGGATTGGCTGGCCACCAGTCCAGGATGGACCCCGCCTCTCGCCCCAGCTGGGACAGCTGGGATAGGCTCCAGCACCCCTGGAGGAATGAATGAATGAATGAATGGAGTACTGCATGAGGAATGAAGAAATGAAAGAAGATGGTTATGAAATATTCCACCTCCATCCACGATGGATTGTATATCTTTGATTTCTTATCTTATCATCCCTAAGCCACTCTAAGGAAAAAGAAAGGTGGTGAGTTATTCCAGGCATGTTAAGGATATCAGGATGTGTTTATGTCGTCACTATGAGCATGTTAATATGTTGTGATCATTGAAATATTGTTTACAGTCAAACAAAGAATGTCACCGCATGTTTCACTCTTGTCATAACGTTAGCTGTTGATGTTGTTTTCATTCATGAACCTTTCTGTCCCCTTCTGTCCCTTTCTGTCCCTTTCTGTCCCTTTGCCACTGTCACACAGTATTGTTGCCTATTCTTTTGTACTGTTATGGTTTGTTTGTTTTTCCTCAAATCTCTGTTAGTAAACATCTCTCCTCTGCAGAGATAATCTAACCACCACCAGGTTTGGCAAAAAAATACATAAAAATACAATCGGATTGGGGAAAGGAATATTCCACCCCTGGGAATCCCATTATATGTTTGGGAATGGGGTGTATACAAAGGTTACATTCTTTCCCTTTCAGCAAATAAACCCAATGGAATTGGAATATTTGGGTCCATGTAAACATGGCTAATGTTTAATTATGTCATGTACTTTCTTCTTTCTTCCTCTGTCACCGCAGGCTTGTATGTACAGTGTATACTATGTATATGTATATGTATGTACAGTACATGTTTCAATACAGTGGAAGCTCGGTTAGCGTCATTAATCCGTTCCATTACAGAAGGTCCGACTAAACAAAACATATTCTGACCAAATCAATTTTTTCCATAAGAAATCATCTAACTCCAATTATCTGTTCCAGGAAACCAAAACTGTTAGAAAACACATTTGAAATACTATATTTAAATGATGAATGAAAGTGATTCATGAACATTTAAGGCTGCTTTTAACTTACTTGGAGACGTGACCACAAAACGGACACCACCTTCCTGTTTTGCCATGACTTATTTTCAGTCACCTGCTTTGGTGAAAATTTCAGAAATATCTCATAGCAAAACAGGAAGGTGGTGTCTGCGTTGATCTTTGGCAACAATCACATCTTTTCCATGAAGTTAATAGTAACCTTAAATGTTCATTTATCAATTTCATTCATCTACGTGAATTTAGAATTGTTTGCATGCATTGTATGTATGTAAAAAGTTGTGTGTGTCACAGCGCTTCCTGTTGTAAAGGAGTCACGGTCATTGATGCTCCTTTCCTTTCCTCCTTACCTCCCCTTCTCCCCACTCCTCCCCTCTGTGTGTAGATGCGCAAAAGAAGAGGATTGTTTTCCGAGTGACTCTAAGTAATCACGCCCCGGAATGCATGGAAACCACAGTCAAGGAGGCCATGCAAACAGAGGCTAGATCAGGGCTAGCATGTAGCTTCTTTCAGCAAAACACGGGTGGACTCTGTGTGATAGCATCATCGCATACTCGCGGGGAGTTCCGGCTAACCAAGTATGCCATTGACATCGTTCCCGTGTTGGAGACTCCGAGAAAGAACCGGAATAGAATGAACAATTGAGATTAACTGAAGGAACGACCCAAAGAGTTGGATGATGCTACCGAGTCGGCTGTTTGGGAAAAAAGCTTGCACGGCTTCCGAGGCTTGACACGCCCAACATTCCATCCTAGACCTTTTTCTGTTGCAGTCTGATCAGCAACTGAGCGTGGAGGGAGGGGTCATTCATGTGGATGATGAGCTTGCGTTTGGCCCATGAGATCCTGATTCAGGCTTTGTCCGTCCGTCCGTCTCTCGTTTGCTCACGAGTTCTCCGTCGCTTTGTGTTTCTCAGACAAAGTTGAGGAGATGACACATGCCCAGAAGGCGTCGCCAGTCGATACAAAGATTGCCACCATCAAGCCACGCCCATCCAGCCGCTGCTTGGTCACACCCACTGACCTGAACGTAAGTCCAATGTAAAGTAGACTCCAGCTTGGTTTACACTAGCATGCGTTTTGTGGAAGCTAGGAAACGTACGCTCAACGCTAATCCCTCAACACATGCACTGCATGTTGTTTTATGGTTCAATACTGAATATTAGTAGTCAGCAATATTGCATATTTAAGCAAATGTTATTTTTTATTTTTTGGTAAATTTATCATTTTCAAGCATAAAAACAGCTACGCACAGGCCACACAGCTAGGAGACCCGAGTTTGATTCCGTTTTCTCCGGGTACTCCGGTTTCCTCCCACATTCCAAAAACATGCTAGGTTAATTAGCCACTCCAAATTGTCCATAGGTATGAATGTGAGTGTGAATGGTTGTTTGTCTATATGTGCCCTGTGATTGGCTGGCCACCAGTCCAGGGTGTACCCCGCCTCTCGCCTGAAGACAGCTGGGATAGGCTCCAGCACCCCCATGAGGATAAGTGGTAGAAAATGAATGAATGAAAAACGGCTACATGAAGTAAAAAGAAATAAGTCATTCGGGAGACGCATTCAAACATATAGTGATGTATTCTACACTGGTCACTAGGTGTCAGTAATGTTACTGTTATGTTGGCTGAGACACACAAGCACCAGGTTTGACAGGATTACATTCATTCAATTTCAGTACACCCTGGACTGGTGGCCAGCCAATCCCAGGGCACATATAGACAAACAACCATTCACACTCACATTCATACCTATGGACAATTTGGAGTGGCTAATTAACCTAGCATGTTTTTGGAATGTGGGAGGAAACCGGAGTACCCGGAGAAAACCCACGCATGCACGGGGAGAACATGCAAACTATATGCAGCCTATAAGATGACATGTTGAGTGATATTACAACAGTCACAATAATCCCTAGCTAACCTAATACTGTTGAAACTTAACTCTGAACCACTGATGTCACTTCCTGTCCACCGCCCTAACACACACAAGCATGAGTCTTATGTGTCTAATTTTCTTTTATTGTGTATACTATAAATAATGCATGTTTAACAGCTACATGGCCAACACTAAAAGCATCTGATATGTGAATATACAATATTGTACTTTACAGTCCGTGTACCATGACCGGCAGGGAGTAGCAGTGGTGCCACCCACAGTACCAGGGGCCTTCCTAGGCTTGCCAGAAAAGGCCACCCTGAGGAAGCAAAAGTCCATAGGTATGATGTTCATCCTGGTGTCTGCTTGGCTGTGATGTGGATTGTTCATTTAGTCCACCGTTATATTACATCCGTTCTCAGGGGACTTGCTCCGTGCGCTCCAACGATATTAAAGCTAATTATAGATCAATTAGAATCATCAAGTCAGCAAAGTGTGCTTTCAGGCCATAATATTGGAGGTCGTTAAGTTTAAGCTGAAGCTTCATTGTCAGCGCTCAGCCACTGGGATGCCATGCGGCCTGATGGTATTCTTAGCGCTCGGGATTTACGCCACCTTTTATTGTGAAAGCAAAATTTATATATTATTTATATTTATGAAATATTTATATATATTTATACATGTGGAACTGGGAACTGATGATGGGATGCACTCAATTGGAATCTGATGCATGTTCAAATGAAATGAAACCATTAGCATTAGCATTAGCATGAGCATATACCTTCTCTATTTCTTAAAGGTACAACAGAAGAGGAGAAACAAGGATTCCTGACACCTCCTCTGCTCAAGTTCTCCCGCAGCCTGTCTATGCCTGATACTTCAGAGGACATCCCCCCTCCCCCCGCCATTTCACCCCCCTCGCCACCCGGCTACAACTCACCCGCTGCCTCCGCGCCCAAGAGTTACGCGACCACAAGACCCAGCTTCACCCAAAACTCGCCAAACGCCGTGACGACCATCAGTCGAACCACAGATGTCGGTACTTTGAGGCGGGGCTACTTCAGACAAAGTTCAGAGCATTTCGAAAGCACGCGCACTCGAGGGCGCACCCCCGTGCCCGAAAACCCTTACTCTGAGGTAGGCAATAAGAACTTGTACGTGCCGGCTAAACCGGCGCGACGGAAGGGCATGCTAGTAAAACAGCCAAATGTTGAGGACAGTCCAGAAAAAACCTGCCATACGCCAGCAAGCCCCTCGGGTGCCGTTTCCATGCCAACCACACCCGTCGAGCGGACATGCTCCTCCATCCCCATCCCCACCATCATCGTCAAGGAACCCTCCACCAGCAGCAGCGGCAAGAGTAGCCAGGGTAGCAGTATGGAGATTGAACCCACCACGCCGGAACACCCGTCTCTCATGCCCACCATTGGTGGAGGTCTGCGTCCCGAGGACCCACTCTCCCTAAGCAACCCGTTTGCGGCGGCTATTGCCGGGGCAGTACGGGACCGAGAGAAAAGGCTCGAAGCCAAAAAGAACTCCATCGCCTTCCAGTCCATCGATATGGCGGACGATGACCTAAGCGGCCCGACACCAACCCCTCGTCTTCGCCAGTCAAAGTCCATTGACGAGGGCATGTTCAGTAGTGATGAACGACTTCGAAGGATGATGGCCCCGCCGTTGCACCTGGGGCCTCCCGTTGGGGGAGGCAGCGGCAACATGACGGACTTTAACACTCCGGAGCCCACAGTTGTTCGGGAGCCTTTGAATACCAGAACAGGCCAGTGTCTGAACTTGGACAGCCCGGTTAGCCTCCCAGCCACTTCCCCAAAGAGCCACTACCGGGCCAACGGGACCTACCTTCATCCTGTCACTGGGAAGCCCCTGGACCCCAACTCTCCCCTCGCATTGGCCCTCGCAGCTCGGGACCGAGCCATGAAGGAGCAACAAAACCATCATCAAAATCCTCCTCAGGTTCCGCAAACCCCCAAACACGAAGCTCAGTCTTTACCCTTACAGCCGAGCCACAAACCCGACCTCAACCAGCCGCTCTTTATCGATACCAAGTTGCGGTCTGGGATTGAGACGAGTTTTGCTGCAATCTCATCGTCAACCATGGGCCGCCCGGGACGAGGCGGCTTGCGGCGGCAGTTGACTGAACAGAAATACGAGTCTGACGGGACTCGGGAGGAGCGAAAGCATCAGGCGGTGGAGGAGAGGAAAAGCGCACCGCCAGACGTGACTGACACGGCCAAGTCCACGGGGCTGTTGATGGTCCACACCAGCACGGACGCGAGCAAGAAGGTCAACAACCAAGAGTTGGAAGGACAAGACAGCAACCGGCCGTCGGAGTTGAAAGACCCCAACCAACCCGATCCTCGTGGCGCCCAAGCGTTGTCCATTAACCCCCAGCCCGCCTCGGCACGAAGACGGAGCGTTCCTTTAGGCGAATCCGTGGACGAACCCGTGAAGCTGCCCTTCCGTATCCCTCCGCCCCCTCTGGCCTCAGTTGACATCGATGAGGAGTTTGACTTCACGGACCCCCTCCCGCCCCCGCTGGAGTTCGCAAACAGCATTGACATTCCGGATGACCAGGCGAGCGCCATTGCAGAGATGATTCAGCAACAGAGAAGGAACGGGGGGCTGCCGCCATACAACGCCCATGCGCCCCCGTCTGTTACGGACCAATACAAACGGGTGACAAACAGTATGCCCCCCTCGTATCCACCGCCCCCGCCAGACCCGGAATCAGGGGTGGGCGATTCTGGTATTGAAGAGGTAGACAGTCGCAGCAGTGGAGACCCTCAGCACATGGAGACCACCAGCACCGTGTCCAGCATCTCCACCCTGTCATCAGAGGGAGGCTTCTGTGACAGCGCCTTAGAGACTCTTCACGCCACTGCAGATGGTCACTCCTTCCTGGTGGATAGACCGCCCGTGCCGCCCAAACCCAAAGGCAAATCCGTCATCAACAGAACATCGCTTTACCATGACGCGGTCATCGAAGAACCCCCGGAACCTTACGGATCACCGCCTCAGGCTACTCCTGCTCCTCCTTCGTCCTCTGAACCTCCAAGGACATCAAAGCTGTGGGGCGAGCAACACCCCGAACTTCACAGCCCTCCATCGACACCAGACACCAAGAACACCGTGATCACGGAGTTGAGCTCCATCCTGCAACACATGAATCGCGACAGGCCCACCAAGTCGGGAGAAAGCCTGGATTCCCCCACAGGAAGCAGAGGGACCTTTGGAAGCAGGTAGGAGACGCCTCACCTTTTTTTAACTGCTTTGTTGCTGCTACAAAAATATTTGCTGCTGCAATGCTGTCATACGTGTGTCTTATGTTTAAAATATTGGATATATTATTGTCTTATGTTTAAAATATTGGATATATTATTGTCTTATGTTTAAAATATTGGATATATTATTGTCTTATGGATCCTGCTTGTGGTTGTCGTCTGATTACGTAGCAAACGGAAGAAGAGCTTTCATTGTCGTCTCAAATTGTGAGGTTGGAATTCGGCTTAGTTGCGAGTTGGGGAGGTATAAAAAAAAATACAGTAATACAGTCGTCATTATCCCTTAGGGGGGGCATGACAGAAAATCATTGAGAAGCACTGATTTAACCTAACATGCATATTTTTGGAAGTAGAAGGAAACCGGAGTACCTGGACAAAACCCATGCACAGACGGGGAAAAGACCACCAGACCACTATGCAATGGTCAAGACAGCACAAATTCAAAGCAGCTCAGTACCATGGATAGCGACCACACAATTTTGAAACCCATATATATGTTACCTCATCAGGCTATACCCAAAGAGGTACCCCACCTCCAGACCTAATCTAGGTCAAACATTTTTTCTCTTCATGAGCGTGTGATGGTCCTCCCCGAGGACCTGTGTGTAATGGGTGACCCCACCAGAGGCCTGAAAACTCCTCTACCATGATAAGGTGGTGGCTCAGGAAGGAGTTAAATATTCCATACGCGTACAAATAGATTGACCAAATAGAAAATGTCAAAAAGGCCAGTTGACTTGTTAATTCATCAAGTGTGATACAAGGTTGTACTCGTGTTTCAGGAATACCAGAAACGGGTTTTCATGAAACTGTACCTGGACCACATCGGCTCATGTTTTTTTAACCCACCGTCACCAGAAAAGCGCTATAAATAATTCAGTGCTGTCATGCATTTTGCATGGACCGTCCATTTCTCAACAGAGGTGGAGGGAGAAGCGGAAAAAAGGTTGATTCCTGGGGCAATTCTTTTTTTCTGTTTAAATGAACATTTTTTGTCCAAACGGTTATAGTGGATCCCCACGTTGGCCATTCGACTGTATTCCACATTCACATATATGCTTAGGCAATCATTTACAGGCACATGCAAAGCCATAACATTTGATTTTAATGCTGGGAAGCCCGTCTGCACTGTCCCCAAACAGTTACCCTGCATGCTTTGCGGGTTAAACGAGTAGAGATGCTCCGATCGCTGAACTAAATTGTTCAGTGGGATCAAAACAAGCTCCAAACTAACTGCATTGCTTGTTTGTTTTAAAAACACAAAGTCACCGTGGGGGGAAAAAAATATCACGTTTGGAGTCTTTAGCCGTTTTTATGTTAACTACCCAAAGAAGCCTAGCAGTGCCACCCCCCCCACCCCCCACCCCGCATGTTTCATGCCCACATGATGTCATGTTTTCCTCATTTCCATCATCTGTCCTTCGTCTGGTGACCTCACGCTTTGTACTCATTTCATTTTCAGCTCATCTCCATTTTGTCCAGCCTCCTGTAGTCCCCTCATCTCTTCGTGTTCCCCCAGCTCCGCCTCACAGGTAGGATCCGTGATGTCATCACTTGTGTGTGTTCATTTGTGTCACAGAAAGACCACTCATCCACTGTGCAGCCTATTTGTCAACATTCATTCATTTTCTACCGCTTATCCTCACGAGTGTCGCGGGGGTGCTGGAGCCTATCCCAGCTGTCTTCGGGCAAGAGGCGGGGCACCGTGCAGCCTATTTCTCAACACAGAACTTAATAATAATAATAATAATAATTAATAGTAGTAGTAATAATTAACGTAGCACGGCACCAGTGTCATAGTGAACCTGAGTTTGGCATCGTAAGCTTTAAACCGGGATTGAACATCCTGTCAGCGCCTGCCAATGACTTGTAATCCGCCGCTTTTGTTTGGTTGTGTCAGCGTGTGAGACCCGCTCGCGTCCACCTTTGGGGGGGCCAATTATCACCCTCCATGCTCAGGGTTTGGTTTGGACGTCCTATCTCTGGCGGTGGGGGGGGTGGAGGGGGGCTGCCGGCCACCTTAGCAGATAAGGAAAAGGATGTCAGCGGGACGCCAGCGTGTGAAAAGGTGCCCCTGCCGACATGCCAGTCAAGCAGATGGCAGCGTAGACACAAAGATGGCCTCCATTCACACATGGTTTTTTCCACCGTCTGACTTCATCTTCTGCTCTCTTGCTTCTCGGCACAATAGAAATATCCTCCATTGTTGGTTTTTTCCCCGCACAGCTGGAATCGACGTCACCGCTTTTTTTTTCTTTCAGATGCTGATTATTTTCTCTTTTTTTTCTTATCCGAGTATGTTAGCCTCCCGGATTAAACGTGCGTTGGTTGTGCCTGTGGACGAGAGGGTTGCCTAGCAACCAGCTGATGAGAGCAGCCTTGGGGCCTGCAGTGATGTCAGCCCCAGTTGGAGGGACGCGTGTGCGTGCGTGAGCAGCCTCAGCAGAGTTCAACATCATTTCATGCAGTTCACGTGCCGCACTGCTTTAGTAGGCCACCATTATGTAACCCGGCATAGCCGAGCCAGTGTGTGTGTGTGTGTGTGTGCGTGTGCGTGTGTGCGTGCGTGCGGCTTCTATAAATAAATGCAGCGTGTGCACGTTTGCCAACGAGTGCGAGCCTTTAAGTGTGAAGCACGGCGTGCTAGAAAGAAGGAAGGAGTGGTAAGATGTAAGATGTGTAGGCGTGGTGCAAGCGAGGTCCCCCACCTCCGTAGAAATATATCTGCATCACTTCGGCCCCGACACTCATTTGTGTCGTCATTTTTAAATACGGGACAATGGAGTATTATTTTAATGCTGTTCCGTAATAAAGACGCATTCACTGCCTGCCCTCTTTTTCTTATTGGAGACAGCAGGAAGTGGCAACAAGGTCAAGAACCAAAAAGAGGCTCCGTGCTAATTAGCCGACTTGGTAATGAGACTTTTTACTTGAGTTTTACTCGTGGAATATAAAATATTTGATATATGAAATACCCACCCGGGTGGGTCTCGGGTGGAAATAAAAGTTAGTTGGCTTAAGCTGCAACCCGACCTCGGATAAGCGGAAGATGATGGATGGATGGTTTGATGACAGAAGGCTAACAGATGGCCCGTGTGTCAGTTCATCAATGTGTTATGTTCTTCTATGCCTCCCCTTTAGCACGCGTGTGTTTGTGTGTGTTCATATATGATGTCCACCATGTGTCTAATGTCCCAAATGTCCCTAATGTCCTCCATCTCCATCTCATCCATCCTACATGACATCCCCATGAAAACGGTGGAAAACTTTAGTATCCAGTTAGTAGCCATGCACCTCTAATGGCCTCATTTTGTTTTACCCCCCAGCCCCCACCGCCCCTCGGGCCCTTCCATATGTTACAGTAGAAAGGATGTAGCCATATCTAGGGTGCATGTAGCATCTCGCTGCTGGTGACAAAACAGTCATTTTGGCAGCACGGAGGTCAGACGTACCCTGACTTTGTGCCCCAAGCTTTGTCGTCTCATCAGCAGTCAGACGGTGTTAGCGTCAGCACGTGAGGTTGGACAATGCGCACAGCAGGGAATCAGATCCTTACAGCAAGGTGAAAGAAGGGCTTGGCTTGGCTGATTTAGGTAGGGATTGTCATGTTTGCTGTGCCGAAACGTAAGCACGTGTGTGTCGACAACCGCTTTGGAATCATGCTAACATCTAGCCATGTTGTGGCACGTGTGTGCCCGGGGTTTGAGCGTCCGCTACAATGACACGTAGCCTCGTTTAAACATGAAATGGTGCTCTACTTTAGTGCAATTTTCTCTTGGAGCGACTAGCATGAATCTGCCAACAATGGACTCGCTCCTAAAAAGGCGTAGTGATCGCTTATCGTTTATCGTGGTGATTGGTTCCAAACCCGACTGTGATAAATGAATTCCTTATTGACAATTTGAGTATTTTGGCAGCTAGCATGGAAAAACATTAGAGCCCTGTATACATGAAATAACACCCCTATAGTCACCTTTACACTTGTATTACAATATTGTAGATATATAACAGAAAATACACAATTTAATACATGTATAAGACTTGTGTGTTTTGCTGTAGGTGTGAATGTTGGCGGGAATGCTCGTGTCCTGAGATTGGCTAGATTTTGTAGGGCACTGTGGTTACGTCAACAATAACAATAATGTCAGCAAAGGTGATGAACTGTAATTATTGCATGTAAGATGATGGCTACAACAATAACTGGGAGGACCAGTCAGGGATTCATTTGTGTATTCTGCCACCTGCTGGTCTTTTAGGAGCATTACATTATCTTTCCAAATACTATGCCTCCATTGTCACGCTGCTGTTTTTATAGCTAAGATTTCTAGCTAGATTATCTTTTGTTGTTTTTTTTGTATTTCCAAAAAGTAGTAGTAACCCGTCTCCTCTGTCCCCCCCTCAGGCCCCCAACCGAAGACTCAGGAATGCGTAGCAACGCCGCCGCCGCCGCCGCCGCCCTCACCTCCACGCCTCCTAGCAGCCTTCCTTCTCAGACACACCCATGCAGCCCTCCGGACTCCGCCTCCTCCCTCACCCCCTGCTCTTCACTGCCGCCCTCGGTGTCGCCCACCCTCACGGACGTCTTCGGCCTGCCCACTCCGCCCATGGGCAGCGGCGGAGGATACAGCCTGAGCTCGTCGTGCGGCGGCAGCGGGAGCTCGCGTTCGCCGTCGCCGCTGACTCTCATGCAGGCGGTGGCGGCGTCGGGGAAGCCCTTCGCCTCCAAGCCCATGGAACTGTGGAACAAGTACGACGTGGCCGATTGGCTGGAGAGCCTCAACCTGGGAGAGCACAGAGACGCTTTCCTGGACAACGAGATCGAGGGCGCCCACCTGCCCTCCTTGCAGAAGGAGGACCTGATAGACCTGGGTGTCACCAGGGTGGGGCACCGCATGAACATCGAGAGGGCCCTCAAGCTGCTGCAGGACAGATAAGCCCGGAGGAGGAGGAGGAGGAGGAGGAGGAGGAGGAGGAGGACGCGGGCAGGTCACACTCGGAGCACAGGGCCCAGGAGAGGGAGGTCTTCATCAGCTCACATTGTGGAAGTTTGTCCAAGTGGATGCTGCCTTTTGCTTTATTTTGGTTTTATTTCTCCTCCATCTCAGCACTGCCGTCCAGTCCGCAACTCCCTCTTGCGGGGGCGTCGGAAAGAGAGGAATATTGTGTGGAAATGAGGAGTTCCACACCAAGACTGGAACTCATCTAGCTACACTTTTGGAATACTAAAGACCTTTTCCATGTGGCCCACACGTGGGTGCATGAAAACCAGCTGAGCTGGTCTTTGTTCCTTTTCTATCTTTGCTAGAGAATAATATTTCTTCACTAGAGTCCTACCGTTATATTTCTGGGTGCGTCTGAGCTGGTACAAACACTTTGGCTTTTTAACAGTGACAACGTGGAGCTGACATGTCAGAAAGCCACACACACACACACGGACCAGCGAGGTGCCACGGTCTTCACAGGCGTACACACACACACACACACACACACACACACGTACGGTTAGAGAGATGGCCATGAAGGTAGTCGTCAGCCATTGCCCGATACCCACAAGCTTCAAGATGGCCAACCAAAACATTAGTCACATCAGATTGTGTGTTTTGGTCGGCCTCCCTACAGAGAAACTAGAGCATCACAACTGTGGCCCAACTGTGACCAGCACTTACAAAGATGATATAATTATACATATGTCATATTTGATATTTCTCCTGTCGCTGCCTTCATAAAACAGTTTCCCAACAGGCCCGATGTTGGCGTCACTCAATCAACATAAGAGGATATTGATCTCACTAGATTAGGGGTGTCCAAAGTGTGGCCTGGGGGCCATACGAAGCTCACAGAAGTTTATTATTTAGTTTTTATTGGCATGCAGCACATACTAAAATTGAAAATATTATGGGAATGGAGTTATAATTATGAGAATAAAATTGACAATAAAAAAGTTTGGGAAAATTCAACAAAAACAGCAGAAGCGAATAAGCCAATAAAGCCAAAATGTAAGAAAAAAAAACAGTCACAAGTTTAGGAGAATAAACTTAAAAAATAATTAAAAAAAATAATTAGCTTAGCATTAAAATGTACTTTTTGAGTTAAAAGTCACAATGAGAAACAAACAAAAAATAATGTCATATTTTGGAAAATTAGGCTACAGAAAAAAGTTAATACAAGAATAAATTCAAAAGGTTCTACGTCATAAATACGAGAAGATTTACAAGAAGAAATTGTTGGAAAATTAAAAACAGCACATATGGAAAAAAGCTGTAATTTTACAAAAATAAAGTAAAAATATTATGGGATTGAAGTCATAAGTAATAGAAGACAATTTAGAAAGAAAGAAAAAGTTGTTAGATGACAAAACAAAGTTGTAATTTTTGAAAATTGGGTTACAGAAAAAGTTATAATGTTGGAAGAATTAAGTCAAAATATTATGTCAATATATTAATAAGTCAGTTATGAGAGGAAAATTCTATAAGGTTGAAATAGTTGGGAAAGAATCATCAAAAAATGAAAAAGAATAAACTTGAAGAGAAAGTTTTAATCTAACAGATATTAAAGAAAAAAAGTTGTTTTTTTACTTAATGAATCTAATGACTAAAACAAAACAGAGGTGTAATTAAAAAAAAAAATAGGTTAGGTAAAAAATTGTAATGTTCCCTAAAGAAAATGTATAAATTGAGGATTTATGAGTAAGAAATTAAGAAAGTTGAAATATTTAGACTGAAGTTGCTACTATCATATGCATGTTCAACTAGTGTATATCACAAAGCTGAGAATTCATTAAAATACATAATTACCATATCAAAGTTGATCATGCGGCCCCCCTGGTGGAAGAAGGTTTGGACACCCCTGCTCTAGATGTTGAGATTTCCCCCAGGTTAAAACCAGGAGGTCGACTGTTTGGTCCCATCAGAGATTAGAAGCCTGCAAGCAAAGCGCAGCATTCATTTTGTATTCCATTCACTTTCAAACACATCAAATAAGTTTCCCGCCTTGTTGCTGGAATGTCGATTTTATTCCTGAAAATCCAGTGAATTCCAAAAGGATGCTGCCATCAAATACAAATCAGTCCCACAAAGCAAATGGATGCACACTTAGTGTAGTTTGTCTTTGGGGATAAACAATGTAAATAATTATCTGGGACGCAGGCAGCATATTTCAAAATAAAGTACCCAGGGTTTTACGTCCACAGGCTGCCCCTTCACCTTAGTATTTGTGACTTGTAACTAGCGGACTTGTTTGTGAAGCTGGTTTATGCCATCCAGTCCAGCCTAGGTGTTGAAAGGTGTACATACGCGTGTTAAAAAACAAAAACAAACAAAAAAAACGAATACAAATGTCCACCTGTGTGGCGTTAGCCGGAGGTTTGGAGTGAAAACAATCGTAGGAAGGTTCCTTGCTAACCCGACGGCCAAAGCAGCACCCCCGTCTTCATAGCTCCCACTTCCTGTTTTGCCCCCAAAGTAGAGCACACTTCCTGTGTGTGCTGTAATCTGGATATCCCAAATAGAAATACTGTAGTAGTATTCAACAAAGTTAGGTGGTTTCATCTCCCGCTGGGCTGTGGCGGTCGGTGCAGCCTGGGAGTGAAACTAGCAACGCTCTGTGTTCTGTGAACATTGGCCGCAGAGAGACTGGCATGGGACAATGCTGCTAGAAACCAGTATCTTATTTTGAAAAACACACACAGCGACGTGTCAGCCACGGGGAAGAAAAGCACAGTATTTTTCAACATTTGTATAGAGTTCTATGACATTTTATAGAGATTATCTTCACAAATATACACATATATATATATATATATATATATATATATATATATGTTGGGCGCCGATGTGTGGATTTGCCAAATACAGAAATACTATATAGATACAAGCGTGGATAATATTATTATTAGACTTATGGGTTATGTAAGAAGCAATATTTATTCTGAATGAATCTCCTTTGTTGTGTTTTTTTCCCCATTTGAAAGTGACATATCACAATGATGACTTGTTTGTGTTTCAATAAAGTGTTGCCTAGATACTCCAGTACCAGTACCACACTAAGATTGGTCACCAAAACCAGGTTTCCTCTGACCGATACTTGCCTACCCGTCATCATCATCATCATCCTCGCCATCCCTGACCTGAGAGAGTACCGCTTGTACACAGAAAAAAAAGTTCCATCTTGGTAGGACAGTCAAAGAAACAACCTGGCAGACGCTATATACACGCCATACGGCTGTGTCTCAGCTCGCACGCTAACGTGTTTAGTACCTGGCCAAACACCCCAAATGGTGCGCAACGTTGGAGCCCAACCACAAGGGATGAAGGAGTCGTTCAAAACTGACTTTTACTGAATCGGGACCTCGGGAAGCGATCCGGCGGGACTGCGAGTGCTAGCTAAGTTAAAAAACAAACCAGTTAGCATGTCATTAATTGCGCAACCATTTCTTAATTAGAGCCCGACCGATATTGGATTTATGAAAAAAAGCTGATATCTGATATATCGGCTAATATATGGAAAAAAAAGTATTTTCTACTGCTTATCCTCGCGGGAGGTGCTGGAGCCTATCCCAGCTGTCTTCGGGCAAGAGGCGGGGTACACCCTGGACTGGTGGCCAGCCAATCACAGGGCACGTATAGACAAACAACCAACTGGAGTTGAACGCACAGATGGCTGAGGGTGGAATCGAACTCGGGTCCCCTAGCTGTGTGGCCTGCGCCTTAACCGCTCGTCAGCCGTGGAGCCTATACATGAACATTCATTCATTTTCTACCACTTAACCTCACAAGGGTCGCGGGTGGTGCTGGAGCCTATCCCAGCTGTCTTCGGGCAAGAGGCGGGGTACACCCTGGACTGGTGGCCAGCCAATCACAGGGCACATATAGACAAACAACCATTCACACTCACATTCATACCTATGGACAATTTGGAGTCGGCAATTAAATGAACCTAGCATGTTTTTGGAATGTGGGAAGAAACCGGAGTACCCGGAAACCGGAAAACCCACGCATGCAAACTCCACACAGATGGCCGAGGGTGGAATCGAACCCGGGTCCCCTAGCTGTGCGGGCTGCGCGTTAACCACTCGTAAGCCGTGCAGCCCATACATGATGATAACTTCCCAAAATAGTATTCAAGGCAAAGCGGAATAGCACTAAAGGAAAATAAGGAAATTGAACATGACATGAACATTTACCTTCAGTTGTTGCCACAAAGCTTTGCTGGTTCTGAATCCCCGGCTAACATCACGCTGGACCCCTCCACGGCGTCCTCTTCGCCTCTGCCTGTCAATGAAAACATAAACACTTATTATCATTCATTAGCTTAGAATTGGATACTATAGTCGAGCATTTTCAAACCACAACAAATGGCTGAATTAGGCTAAAAGTCATGCTACATAAGCTAATGTCAGGTGTGTGTTTCACCTTTGTAAAAGACCTAGCGCATAGAAAATATAGATGATAGTCACAACAACATCTTACCAATATCAGCGAGTCATATTTACTAGCTATTTAAAAGTTCCATCTACGTTTATTTGGTTTAAAACGTTTAAAATGGCGGACGTGTCAATTAGCAGTCACCAGCTGTGTTTGCCTCACACAGCTTATCCTACGTTATAATACGCTCTCCAAAACTTCAAACGTGAAAGTTACAATGTTGTCCTTGACATAGCTTTTGGTTATATGGCTCTACAAAGTCACAGTTTACTTACCATGCTGGAAAAAATGAAGTTTATTGTCGCGTTTGAGGTCTTCCTGCTGCGGATTGAGTGACGAAGCGGCAATGCGCAGCTGCGTCTGTGTGAGGGGGCGTGGCGGGGCGGGGCGAGTACGGGTACCAGCCAGTGAGCCAGTGAGTCTCCACGACAAGCAGAAAGTAACATATCGGCTACATTTGAACCGATATTGACCCACTAACCATGCAGACATTTCAGGCATCAAACTTATTGCCACCCCCAGTGAAACATTTCGGTCGGGCTCTAAATCTCTAAAATAAATGTGTAGCCCAGTGGAGAAACAACAGGACCCGATAAAAGGAACGATTCACTGACTCACGATGTGTAACACGTAAGCGACTCCAGTACCCGACTCACGAACGAGTCGGTAAAAGGAATCAAATTTCCCATCACTACTTAATAATAATCGCCATCTTGGCTACTATTTATGTGTGAAAGGTAGAGTTGGGGGGGTTGGTGTCCATTTCATAGTAGTGGTGCTTTTCACTTATTATTTCACTGATTATTGAATCATTTGGATTTTTTTCTCCAGAAGTTTGTTGAATATATATTTCGTCACAACGTTATTATAAAAAATGATAATAATATAACAATACATTATATAGCAGCAGCATCAACATAATAAAATGACTCCCTTTTATTACATGCAATTGTGCAAATGACAGTGGGTCCCCATACATCCTCGTAAATAATAATAATAAATAATCAAAATAAGCAGCAGAACATAACATCTCATTGACTATACGGTGGTAATATTTCATGTCAATGTAATAATGCAGGTCAAATGTACATTTTGCACTGTGTTCAGCAGTCCTTGAATGCACCATAGTTGTGTGCAGGTACGATGCAAAGGTTTGTTGGCCTATGGAAGCATTCATTAGTGGTGAGTAGTGAGGCATTTTATACTTGAAATGTGTTTAATATTAATTCAGGGCTTAAACCTGCACGAGTGAACAGCGACAATTGAAGAGAGAGGGTGAGGGGATCTGGTCATTTTGTAAAGCAACACATGTAGATATAAGATATATACATATATTTCAAGAAAAACTTATTTATTTTTGTCATTTTCCAAATATTTCTTCTGAATATTTTTTATTGTAGTAATATTATGACTTTATTGTCATAATGTTTTAATTTAATTATTTTTAAATTGCAACTTTATTTAGTTTTGCTTATATCCTTTTGTTGCTTAATATTTAAACTTTACCCTACTAAAATGACTTTATGTTTTTCCTCATATTATGGTGTTATTCTTGTGAAATTGCGACTTTTTTTTCTTCTTGGAATACAACTTTTATGTCTTAATATTTTGACTTTATTCTGGTGAAATTACTGCTGATTTTTTTTCCAATCATTTCAATTTTATGTTTGTAAATTTTCTTCTAGAGATATTATGACTCAATTCCCATCATATTTGGACTTTATTCCCATAATATTAAAACTTCATTTTTATTTTAGTTGTTTGTTTCTTCATCATATTACCACTTTTTTTACGTTTTTAAAAAATAGTTCTACTTTAAAATGTTTTTTTACTTTAATTCTTCTTTGGATTTTATGCATATCCCCCCCCCCCCCCCCATTTCTTTTAAGACTATATTTATAGAATGTTTTGCGGGTCACAAAAGGCCCCCGGGCCACACTTGGGTGCTCACCACTGATGAATGCATGATGGAATGGGAGCCTGTCACTGCCGACAAACCGTGGTGCATTCAAGGGCCACCAAACTGTGACATTTGAGGAAAAAAACATCATCAGTGAAGCATGAAGGCATCATTGTGGTATTTTGATTGTTTATGCTGCACATTTTACCTGTATTATCACATACGAGTAAATTATTACCGACTTAGTGCCTATTTTTGGAGGCGGAAAAAAAAAAATCTACGTACGTTTGGACCAAAAATGGAGTGGATTTGAGACACAGCCTAAGAGTTGTGGCTCTGTAGGTCAGCAGGTCACCACGTAGTTGTTTTAGTGTTAAAAACAAAAAAACCAAAAACATAAAAGCGAGTAGATGTAGTGAGAAGGGTCACCTTGTTTAGGACAAGCATGGCTCACTAAACGTCCATGAAACCCTTTTCTAACCCACCTTTCTCATTGTCCAACTTCTTTTGCTTTCATGATTACAATTGGATTCTCGGAAGTCTTCATAGAGACTAAGATGTTTTGTGCAAAGACTTGTGTTCATGTTTTTCTATGTTGCTGTAATTTTGTGCTTTGAGAGTCACCACAACTCGTTCTTGAAATGAAGAAGAGAGAGAATGTTCCCGTCATGCACTCTTCATTCCCTCATGCCCCAGAAAATCCTCAACAATTCCTGTATGGCAACCAAAAGTCACTGTAAGAAATAAATATCATATTGCACTAGCCTCTGTGTCCTTGTCAGTGATTGGCTTGGAGAATCGCGCCTCTGGGAAGTACCTCTGCGATGCTAACAGGAAGTGGCACATCAACTATGATAAGATGGAGCTGACTAATGGCGAATTACAACATTACATTATTTAACATTCATTATATAGTATAAAAGTTCAGTATTGCCAATACTGATACTTTTGAAATGTTGTGATTTTGACTCTTTGAAGTTAATATATGTCATTAAATACATTGAATATATGTAAGTAGTACGCGAATTTGTCGATAATTTAACAATATTTTATATACATACAAAATTGACTTGACATTTCGGCGACTCAACACTATCCTCTAGTGGAAAGTACATGTAATGACATCTAACTGCCACAAAGGAAGCTGCCGTTTGCATCAAGGGTATGTCGTTACATATATTTACCGCTGGAGGGCAGTGATGAATCACCAAAAATGTTGCTCAAATTAATTTTTTTTCGCGCCTATTTGAAGATTAATAGAGGCGAAGGACTGTTGGTTGCACAACGTTTTAAATGTGAATACTACTACATAATTAAGATAAGAATATAACGCAGAAATATATGTTTTTCTCCATCAGTAGTCAGTATATGTATGTCCACTGTGTAAAAACACAAATATAATAGCAGTTCCGGGTCACCAATTAGTACAACACTGTGTTAATCGTGCTTTTAACTTTTTTAGTTGATGTGCAGTTTGTTGTTTTTTCATGCTATCGTGGAGCTGAATAACTGTTAGCGCAGGGGTGTCCAGACCTTTCCCAGCCAGAGCCACATAGTGAACAATGATATTTTGTAAACATATGCTTACAAGTTATATGTCGTTGAACAAATAACTGCATACAGACAAAATAGTACTAAAATTGTTTTATTTTTAAGTGTATTCTTATAAAATTGCTACTTTTCTCCTCATTCAATGTCTTCGTTGTGGTAAAATTACACCTGCTTGTTCCCCAAATCCAGTTATTTCTCGCAATATTATAATATTATTATGTCTTCATCGGATTTAAATTTTGGCTCTGTTAATATGTACAAATATACATAATCCTGCCCTATAATTTATCTTTCTTTCAATAAAAATACGGTAAAAAAGGGCATATTTTTCAAATATAGTGAGATTAATTGATTTGAAAACGGTGATTAATCGGATTTAAAAACTCTAATCTGCCCTAATTATATCTATTCCCATTCTACTTTGACTTTATTCTAATAGCATTAACTTTTCACCTCAACCTAATTTTACTTAAGTACTTTTTTTCTCAAGTTACAACTGTTTTTGGAAAAAAAAAAAGTATTTTAAATTAAAATTTGCAACTTTGATTGTGCCGCAAATGGCCCCCGGGCCGCACTTTGTTAGTTACCCCAGTGTTAGTGCTACATTAACCCACCAGACGCCTACAGTCCAATGTAAAATAGGTTTTTTTTCCTATGAAGCTTTATTATGGAAAGGCGGGTGATAAGAAATAGACAAGCCCACCATTCATGTTATTTATTGAAAAACAACAGCGGTGATGTGATTTAGACAGAATTACAGATAAAAAATAATGCATTTGAAAAGGTCACTTTATTATTATAAAACCCCAAAGATGAAAAGAATGAAAGCCCTCAGACGCGCGCACGTACACACAAACACACACACTTATTTACGCTACACAAGCAACCTGCAAGAAACATTTTGTACACATCCTCACTGCAGGTATATATATATATATATATATATATATATCTTTTTGTCACATGAAGTGGACACCTCATTTGGTTATGATGATGATGATGATGAGAGACTATCATCTCCTCCGATCAAAGACAAGACAAAACAAAAAGACATCTCCATCATAAATGGCGGTGTCTCTGTACATGATTCCAAGCGTGGCATGAATAATAACCAATAATACCCCGTTAGCATCAGCTCTAAGTGGTTTGCATTGGCCCCCTAGATGGCGTGGACAAATGCACGCTAACTTGAACTAAGTGATGCAGCGGTAGCCTGGATGGAGATGTTCATACTGCATGAACCTCAAACTTGACAACTTCCACGACGCGTGTTCTATCCCGCTATCACGGACGCTCCCGACTGTGGGACTAGCGACTAGCATCTAGCATCTAGCATCCAGCGACCACCCCGTTATGGTCCATCTTCTACCAACACGTGTTGCGTTCTCGGACACACACACACACACACACACACACACACACACACACACACACGCCATTGGCCAAAGAGCAGTCATTCAAAAAGCCTCACTCACGGTGCAACCAAAAATCCCCCAGCACATGTTGGGGCATACGATGGAAGTGCAGCACACAGGTGATGCTGATTAAACACTCGATCATGCCAAACACACGCCAATGACTTTACATCAGGGTGTCCGAAGCACTGCCTGTAGCAAAAAATATCATTTAAAAAAACAGCAGCAGCAAAAATGTGCCGGATTTTTACAAGAATAAAGTCAAAACTGAGAGAAAGAGAAATAATCTAATAAGAAAAAGTTGCATAGAGTTGAATATTAAAATTAAAAAGTAATAAGAAAAAAAAGGGTTTTTTTTGACAATTAGGTAGTATAACACGTTATATTATTATGCCAATCAAGTCAAAATATCATGGGAATAAAGTCAGAATTATGAGAACAAAATGTACAAGTCAGTTGAAATAACCGGGGGCAGAAAAAACAGCTGTCATTTTATGAGAATGAAGTCAAATATTAATGAAAAAAGTCATATTCCAACATGAAAAAAAAATCATAATTATATGAGAATAATCTCGAAATATAATGAGGAAAAATAATGTCATTTTAATAACATAGACGGAATAAAAATGAGTTTGGGAAGAAATATGTCATATTATGGTGGGAATAAAGTCATAATATTATTTAAGTTGAAATATTTATAAAATATGTTTTAAAAAACACAGCAAAAATGTTGAGACTAATATATTTGATATTATTGTACTAATAGTCTGGTCATTTGTGTGTTGGCCCCCTTGCATCCTTTGGTAAAAGCTTGGACACGGCTGCTTTGTATGGATTATAACTCTAGTGCATGTGGGGGCTTCCCAGCATGCCTTGCGGGTTATAAAATAGTACCTTTTGCATGTATATCGATGCGTGTTGGTACTTTTGGTTGCACTGTGAGCGATGCATTATTATTATTATTATCAATATGCTAGCTTCATAACTGCTAGCTTCAGCAACGTAAGGAAATGAGCGTCCCCATCATGGAGGTTGTCGGGTATTTCCCATGAATAACAAGATCATGGATGCCGAATGGCGAATGTGTGCGGCCCCAATCTGGTCTTTGGTAAGACTAAATGTTCCTCTCAAACCTTCTCCTACAGAGGAATCAAACTGGGGGGGGTGGAGGATGGAAAAGGAGCAAAAGAAAGCTACTAGAAGACCTGAGATGTCCTGCACAGTGTTGAAGCGCTAACATATGGAAAGAAGAAAAAGAGCAAAGCATGAAAACGGGAAGAGGATTGGAAAGCATGTACTTGTTTGCAGGGCGGCGGTGGCGGTGGGGGGGGGATCATTGGCTCCGCACTTCCACGTAATTGGCAGGGAAAAGGCCGTAAACTCCTCTGCACATGCCTCGCCACCAGCCCTCGTCGATCATCTCGATGTTGGTGATGACCTCATCGGGGTCAAAGGAGATCTCGTCGTCGCCGGCTACACGGAGAAATAAAAGAATGGTGACGCGGGCGTCCATGTGGCCGCACATCTACGGTACGCCTCACCTGCTTGGTAGTCGTACAGCGCAACCGCTGTCATGCCGAGGTCCTCCACGTAGTCGTACTGCCCCTCTGCGACGCCGGAAGCATTTGTTCAGGTCGAGCGGTTACGACTCGGGGTGTTGTAGCACCCAAAAATATCTGACACTGGTGATTATTCAACCAAAAGTGCGTGCGTACCTTCAGCAGGCGTCTGGTAAAGATCTTCCTGGTGGGTGGAGCCACGCTGGGGTTCACCTTCATAAAGCTGCTCCCCGTTCTCCTCAGCAACTTCATACGCCGATTCATCTGTGTTCTATTCAGAAAAATACATTATTATTATTATTAGCATAGAGTGGTTAGCACGCAGGCCTCACAGCTAGAAGATCTGAGTTCGATTCCACCCTCAGACAGTTTGCATGTTCTCCCCGAGCATGCGTGGGTTCCTCCCACATTCCAAAAACATGCTAGGTTAATTGGTGACTCCTATTATGTCCACTTTTTGGGATAATTTGTAGTGTCAATGTGACTATAGGGGTGTTATTTCATGCCTTCAGGTCTCTAATAATGTTTAGCTTTAACTATGAAAATATTATATTTATAAATAAGTATATAAGTAAGTATTTTTATAAATCACATGGTGTAATGTGGTTAGCGCGCAGGCCACACAGCTAGGAGACCTGGGTTTGATTCCCTACTCGGGCATCTCTGTGTGGAGTTTGCATGTTTATTTCCTCCCACATTCCAAAAACATGCTAGGTTAATTAGCCACTCCAAATTGTCCATAGGTATGAATGTGAGTGTGAATGGTTGTTTGTCTATATGTGCCCTGTGATTGGCTGGCCACCAGTCGCCCGAAGACAGCTGGGATAGGCTCCAGCACCCCCGCGACCCTCATGAGGATAAGCGGTAGAAAATGAATGAATGAATGAATATTCCATTGTGAAGCCTACCTGGTATGAAAGAGAAGAAGAAGTGTGGACCGGTGGAGTCGGGCTAGGAGTGGGACTGGGGCTAGCAACTGGTACCGGGGAGGGAGCTTTGGCCCGCTCTTCCAATTTCCGACGCGCCTCCTCTTGTTCCTGCTTTTCCTTGGCCTGTCGACGTGCTCGCTCTTCTTCAGCTCTCTTTCGGTCTTCTTCCTCCTTCTGCCTGGCGATGTTCTCAAACTGGGCCTTAATACTTCCTGTGCTGCTGCCGGCTGACCAAAGATGAAATAGGGAAGCCAAGATAGTTCATCACGTTTCCACTGCATGGGACCTACTATGGGGGTGCTTACCAGCCTCCACGGGTCTGGTTTTCTGGTAAGATGGTTTGGGCTTCTCAACGTCCTCAAACGTGCCGGCACTCTGTGGAGCAGAAAGAGACATGTGACTCATCTAATGGCAACAAAGATAAAAAAAAAAAAACATAACGTACCTTATCCATACGATCATTCTGGACACCAAATTTCCCTCCAAATCCCTTGGAGTAATCTAGCGGGAGTATGGAAGAAGAGATGAGATGGGAATGGTCTATTCCATCAACCACAGTTAGGATCCAAACGTCTTTCCCCAAGTAAATAACTACATTATACTACATTTTGGTACTTGAATGAATGAATTGAGGGCTGCACGGCGGTCGAGTGGTTAGCCTGCAGACCTCACAGCTAGGAGACTAGGGTTCAATTCCACCCTCGGCCATCTCTGTGTGGAGTTTGCATGTTTCACTTCATTCCCCTTCACTAAATCACCTATAAATATGACTAAAAATAGCCAGCCAATCCCAGGGCACATATAGACAAACAACCATTCACACTCACATTCATACCTATGGACAATTTGGAGTGGCTAATTAACCTAGCATGTTTTTGGAATGGCTGCACGGTGATCGAGTGGTTAGCACGCAGACGTAAATGACGTAAAATAAGGCATTCAGAAGACGCATTCAAAGACGTGATGATATGTAGTATTCCACACCGCTCACAAGGTGTCAGTAATGTTACTGTTTTATTTGGAGAGACACACAAGCACCAGATTCCATCACTGGAAATGTCTTACTTCGTCTTCATATTTCTACTACTGGGCTGCACGGCGCTCGAGTGGTTAGCGCGCAGACCTCACAGCTAGGAGACCAGGGTTCAATTCCACCCTCGGCTATCTCTGTGTGGAGTTTCCATGTTCTCCCCGTGCATGCGTGGGTTTTCTCCGGGTACTCCGGTTTCCTCCCACATTCCAAAAACATGCTAGGTTAATTAGCGACTCCAAATTGTCCATAGGTATGAATGTGAGTGTGAATGGTTGTTTGTCTATATGTGCCCTGGGATTGGCTGCATGGCGACCAGTCTAGGGTGTACCCCGCCTCTTGTCTGAAGACAGCTGGGATAGGCTCCAGCACCCCCGTGACCCTCATGAGGATAAGCAGTATAAATGGATGATTGTATAAGAGTGGATCTAAAAGTACCTTTCTGGGATTCATGTAGCTGTAGTTTCTCCTGGTGGTCCCATCCCAGGGCAGATTTATCCTGCCTGTCCGTCTGCACGCCAAATTTGCCTCCAAAGCCTTTGACATAGTCTGTAGAACCAAACCCAACAAAAGGATGGGTGGTTAAATCTCTTTCCGAGTGCATGTCTTGTCTTTCCCTGATTAATAAATGTGCTATTGTGCCAAACAAGTATAACCAAGTGTAGACTAAATATGTTGTTATATGTATACTTTGCATGTATTATTTGAACAATGTTGCTATCTCAAGCATGTGTAAATACAGCTGGCCAAGCAGGCAGTAACACATGTAGAAGTATGTCAGACAAGCAGCGACAGGTAGAGCTGCTGTACTGTGATGTGCTACCTTTTTTTTTAGAGTCCAGACAGGTCTGGACAGACCACACTGCATTTCATTCTGAGGTTTGGTACACACAAAACTACACAATAGCAAGGGGGTTACTAGTGGACAATACATCAGCCAGTAGTGGTCAGCGTTCCTGAGCATCCTGTTCAAATAGGCATATAATATATACTAGGCCTGTACAGGTTTTACAGGCCGAAATACTAAACCATGCTCTTCATATGGTAATGGTAATGATAATGGTTTAATTTCATTTGAACATGCATCAGATTACAATTGAGTACATCCCATAATCAGTTCCCAGTTCCACATGTCCAAAAGGAGTAGGAAGAAGCAAAGCTTATTAAATCCTACCCCTCCATCTGGTACTTTTACAATCACTAACTGTTACATTTGTTCACCTCCTGCGTCCATAATACAGTTTAAGTTTTTTTTTTCGTTTTTTTTTAAATAATGTACCTTGTACGAAAGTACTCGGTGATATGAGCATCCAATGCCATAATGGGTACCATAGTAAGCGTCAATATAGTGATATATATAGCACATCATGACTGGTTCAAGACTCTTCATCATTGTATTTAGCAAATTTATTTTATTTATTAATTTATTTTATAAATTGTTATAAATTTTTTTAGTTTAAATTTTTTTTTTATTTTTTTGTCCCATACCAAAATAGGAGGTGAAATGATCATCCAATGCCATAATGGGTACCATAGTAAGTGTCAATATAGTGATATATATAGCACATCATGACTGGTTCAAGACTCTTCATCATTGTATTTAGCAAATTTATTTTATTTATTAATTTATTTTATAAATTGTTATAAATTTTTTTAGTTTAAATTTTTTTTTTATTTTTTTGTCCCATACCAAAATAGGAGGTGAAATGATCATCCAATGCCATAATGGGTACCATAGTAAGTGTCAATATAGTGATATATATAGCACATCATGACTGGTTCAAGACTCTTCATCCTTGTATTTAGCTAATTTATTTTATTTATTAATTTATTTTATAAATTTTTATAAAAAATTTTTTAGTTTTTCATTTTTTTACATTTTTTGTCCCGTACGGAAGTAGGAGTAAGGAGTTAATATGTATCTGTATCTGTCATAGGACTCTGAATCCATCAAACCAACATGTCTTTCAATGTCAAATGTCACCTAGTTAAAATCCAAACGATGATACCGACCTTTCTGAGACTCGTGCCTCTCGGTTTTGCCCTGGTACTCGAAGCCCACGGCGCTCTTGTCCACTTTGTCCGTCTCCACGCCAAACTTCCCCCCAAACCCTTTGGCATAATCTGCATAATGAGCCCAGCAAAGAGTGGAATGTGAGGAAGGACAAGAAAAAGGTAACATTTGACAGAGCAGATGGGTTTGATTGTAGAAAATATCAATTTGATGTTTGTTTGCTTGCATCAAATGCTCAAGAAATATTATAAGACATTGTGCATATAGTTTTCTTGACTGGCAAGAGTCTTGTTTGTGTATGTGATATTATTTCTCCATGTTGTCTGCAGTTAATGCAGGAAATACCAACAATCAACGGACAAACCTTTCTGGGACTCGTGCTTCTCGGTTTTGCCTTGGTAATCGAAGCCCACCGCACTTTGGTCAACGCGGTCAGCCTGAACACCATATTTGCCCCCGAAGCCAGTGTTGTAGTCTAAAACACGTAGCAAGAGTCAGCCCGAAGGGTGAAGCAGCATAAATTCCTAAGAGACATTTCCATAGTTTTCTTCATAACCAAAATCACTTCAAGTTCTTACATTCATAGCTATTGTACTGCCAAAAAAAAAAAACAAAAAACACCGAGCGTCAATATCAATATATCAACTTCAGCCACATGAAATGCCAGCTTTGCTACAACTGTGTTTTGGAAACTCTATGAAGCTTCTGAAGAAGCTACCCCAAAGCCAGGGCTTGTTCCTATCGTTAGTGTTTGAAAACTTTGCCAAAGATGACACTATAATAGATATAATACCCTGTAACAGGTAAACAGGTAAACCTAAATACAGCGAGCGAATGCAGTAAAGTTGAGAGAAATATGCGGGCAGCAGAAAGGAACACACCCCGATAAGAACTGCAATCTGTGGCTCAAACCCAAACCAGCAACAAGTTTCAACATCACCTTTCTGTGAAGCGTGCTTCTCCGTTTTCCCAGCGTACTCAAAGCCGACCGCAGACTACCACGAGAGCAGAAGAAGAAGTGAAGACCGTCATTAGACAAATGAGACACTTCACTAAAGTAAATGATAATATACCAAATTATAAATGAAGTATTTTCAAAGTTAGTGCATATAGAGCCTGTTTACCACCAGTTGTTGACATTATTAGAGCCTTCTGGACATAAAGTAACACCCCTATAGTCACCTTTACATTTGTATCACCCAATATAGTTGACCTTATAAAAGAAAATATGACATTTGAGACATAAATAAATGTATTTCGATGCTAGGGGTGCTGATTGGGGGGAGGAAAGGAAGTAACGTAGAGGGTTCAGAGTTGTACATTGTACCCATCATTACATCTTTAAATGTGTCTTCTGAATGCCTTCTATTGGTATTTTGTAGCTAATGTCGTAATGGAAATGCTAAATTTAGGCCAAACCTACATCCAATTTATTTCAATATGGATACAGTATTGCTGATTAATAATAATAATAATAATAATAATAATAATAATAGGCTGTATTCAACCACAAAACAACAATTATTTATTCCTTCATGTATTTTCGAATAGAGTTCTTACTGTATATCAGTGTTGTGTGTTCCACATGTGTGATTTTTGGTTGCACCGTGAGTGAGGGAGGTGCTTGTTTTGATGCCCTTTCATTAGTTTTTGTTAATAAGGTAAAAATATTTGTGATTTTTTTTTTTATTTTGTGAAATTTTATGGGCCATTTTTTTCGACAGCGGATGGTTTGAGGCCCCCACGTGCCTATAGTGGAGATCTACCGTACACTACGGAGTCAAAAAAAAAATCCTGAATATTTCAACAAGATATTGCCTGTGATTGTTCCACATAAGCCGTGTTTGAATTGATGAGGGAACAGGAAATACCTGGTCAACACGGTCAGCTTGAACGCCAAACTTCCCTCCAAAGCCCTTGGAGTTATCGGTCTGGGAGCAGTGCTTGGATAACAGGCTCTGGTAGTCATGGCCTACAGCAGACTGGCAAAACACACAAAGACAGGTCAGAGGTCATCTGTGAAAATAATGAAAATACATGATCATGTTTGGCTGCAGTGATGGTAAAAATGTGGGGAAAAAGAGGAGGGGGGGGTGTAAAAAAAAAAAAAAAAAAAGAGCAATGCCAGCAGTTAAAAGTGGTGACATCTGATGACACAGAGGTAGATAGAGAGAGAGAGAGAGAGAGAGAGAGAGAGAGAGAGCGAGAGAGACAGAGAATGGTATAAACATTGCTCAGTCATCACATCGCCGTTGCAGTGGTTGGACACATCATAGACAAAAGAAAGGACAGCGTTGCTGGCTGGAGAAGACCAGTGAGCGTGAAACACTCATTCAGCTTGTTTACCTCATGTCAGTGAAATGAAATATGACTTTATGAGACCTCAAAAGCAAGAAACAAAGACTAATAAATGATTATATTGAGCTGGATGGTGGGATTAAAAACCAATAGGAAAAAGAACAGAGACGCCATTACACACCATAAAGTCAACAAAAGCAATTCGGTGGAAGCCGCTTATCTCCAAACCAAAATAACCGAGACATGAGGAGAATGGGATATAATTAGACATTATTTCATCTATGGCAATTTATAGTAGGGATCGACTGATGTGTTTTTTTTTTAGGCTGATGCCGATTTTTTTTCCATCACCCTTAGCTGATGGCCAATTTTGCTTGGCCGATACTGCTTTTGATCCCTCAATTTACATGAAAACACAACACAAAGCTGCCCCGTCGGATGCCTGACTGTAAATCATGCGGTGGAAAAATACATCAGCGTGTATCGGCCAATACCAATACAAGGAAAAAACACAAATACCCGATATATCGGCCGGCCGATGTATCGGTTGACCCTTAATTTATAGTATTGTGTATAGCTCCGAGCTGTGATTCAAGGGTAGAGCTCGTTCAGTGTTTCCCACGGAACTGGACCAGATTGCTGCTACATGAGTTTAGAGTACGGCTCTGTGATTTCCGTGTTGACGGAATCGCGGGATTGGCCAATGAAAACTGAATTTATTCTTAAACGTGGAATCTCGCACAGTGCGTTATTGTGAGGAGAAGGATTTCACAAGGAATCTCATCACGAATTGTATCGTATGTAACGTTTCCTGTACCTTGTCCATACGGTCTTGCTGGACTCCAAATTTCCCTCCATATCCATGTGAGGCCTTGGGCATGTCGTCCAATTCCTTCTGCTTCAAGCTGGTATGCTCTGTTGACACCGTTTGACGCAGTTGGTGGATACTATTCCAAGAAAGCCAGAAAGTCAGAGACACATTTGGGAATGACTGACAGTAAGGTCTTACTTTATGTGCTCCTGGTGTCCTGAACCAACCACCGTCTTAGCGCCCCAGCGTTGCTCCTTCTCGGATACATCGTTCTAGAAATCCAAGAGGAGGGAAAAAAAAGATTGGTAACCAGGCAAAGTTTGACAATCACAATCACGGCTTTTGGCCAGAAAAACAGACGTGAGCAAAGATGACGTGCAACGCTACCTCGAAGTCGGGGTCAGTCTCCCAGTCGTCACCTCCATCATCTACATTCACCTTGACGGACTGTCCTGCTGCTGCCTTCCACATCTTTACTCAACCTTTGCCAAGCACACTGGAAGAAAGACAAGCCTTCATTATGGAAGTAAGAGACAAGACAAAAAGAACATGATAGCAACAGTATAAAATATGGTGGTGGTAGTGTGATGGTTTGGGGCTGCTTTGCTGCTTCAGGACCTGGACGACTTGCTGCGATAAACACAACCATGAATTCTATTGGGGCTGCACGGTGACCGAGTGGTTAGCATGCTGACCTCACAGATAGGAGACCCAAGTTCAATTCCACGCATCTATGTGGAGTTTGCATGTTCTCCCCGTGCATGCGTGGGTTTTCTCCGGGTACTCCGGTTTCCTCCCACATTCCAAAAACATGCTAGGTTAATTAGCCACTCCAAATTGTCCATAGGTATGAATGTGAGTGTGAATGGTTGTTTGGCTATATGTGCCCTGGGATTGGGTGGCCACCAGTCCAAGGGTGTACTCCGCCTCTCGCCCAAAGACAGCCGGGATAGGCTCCAGCATCCCCTGCGACCCTCATGAGGATAAGCAGCAGAAAATAAATGAATGAATGAATGATCCAAAACACCCCAGCAAGTCCACCTCTGATTGGCTGAATAAAAACCAAATGAAGACATAGGAGTAGTCCAGTTAAAGTCCTGACCTAAAGTCCTATTGAAATGTTGTGGTATGACCTTAAAATGTGTATCACTGACAAAACAGTCATTCTGCAAACATGACTAATACTTAAATGTGTTTAATGATCTAAAACAAAATTAAGTGCAACAAACATGAAAAAAGTAAGTAAATCAGGAAGGGGGCAACCCTTTTTCACACCAATGTATATAATGTAGTATAATGTATACTTGTGCTCTACTACACTGTCAAATGAAATGAAAATAAATCCTATATCTGCACAATATTCAAGTATATGTGTAGTAGTAGAGGACGAAAATCCAGGAAGCAATTGTGTGTTAGTACATAAGCAAGCTACCTCTACACCACAACCACACCCATCTGCAAATCACAAACTAATACATATGATATTTGTCATCTTTCCGACCCAATTAGTCATGATTTAGGTAAAGTCAATACACTTTGGAAGCTAGAGGTCGGGCCGTTCCAAGGAGCCACCATTATCCCAGTTAATAAATATGTTGTGTAACAAGTAATTAATTCCAGAAAAAGGCCGGAATTGCTTCTAATTGCGTCCGAGCAGCGTTAGTGTGTTTAAATAAGCTGACAGCTGCGGAATTGTATGCGCCTGTTTGTCTGTCTGCGGTATTTCCTGCTCCAGTTTTCCACTCCGCTAGCTGGCTAAGCTAACATGCTTCCTGGAATGACTGAGTCGACGCTTAGTCCGCCTAATTGAACATTTTCTCAATCAAACCAAGAGTTCGACGCTCACCGTAAGCGACAAACGGAGCTCCGGCCAGAGTCCACTCAGTGAGATATGTCCTGGTGAATTTAAAATAAAAAGGTGTTCACACCCTAGTCTCAGATGGAGATGAATGCTATTGGGATCTTCTTCCTGTTCTCCCAGTATCCAGAATGCCAGTGACGTCACGAGATGGGCGTGGCCTGTAAATACTTGCAAATTAACATACCGTCTTCTTATACTGAATGTTCTTACTCAGTTACAAAATAAATACTAGAAATTAAAAGATTTATCACTTAAAATTATTATTTTATACATTTGATTTTTGAGCATCCCTTCGTCCGAAAATACACACAGGACACAAGCATTGATATCAATGTGTAAAGCGAAGTTCCAACGTTCATGTTATACATTAGCTGATAAGCAAATCAATTATAATTCTGCCAAGCCTTAGCGGAAGTGTCAAAATAAAAACCTTCAAAGTTCAGGTGTCACTGACCACGTGGCATACCAACCATAGTCAGCATTTGAATTAAGCAAAATTAAGGAAAATGGGATTCTGATCTTCCAGAAAAGAAAATTCACCAACACCCGCACCCACAACCCCCTCTCACTTCCACATCACCTGAGTTTCATGTCGT
This sequence comes from Doryrhamphus excisus, assembly GCF_037039965.1. Taxonomy (NCBI): domain Eukaryota; kingdom Metazoa; phylum Chordata; class Actinopteri; order Syngnathiformes; family Syngnathidae; genus Doryrhamphus; species Doryrhamphus excisus. The sequence goes on along the minus strand of NC_136357.1, from coordinate 29,219,397 downwards.
TGCTTCTTTTATTTAGAAGGCTTGATTTTACCTGCTCCAGGATGTCTTCCTCCGATCATGCCCGAGCGGACCGGAAGCTGCGTTTAAAACGACAAATGTTAATATTTTTCATATATCAGGAGTGTATTTGTGAAAAGTATACATAATTACAATAATATTCGACAATGTAACAATATAAAAAACAATTATTCCCTATTATTACGAATGTTTGATCAAAATAACGAAGATTTTTATTGTTTTTATATTCCAATATTACAGTACAGTTGCAAAATATAGCAAAAACTACTGTTACTACTGTTTACTATAAAATATATTTAAACAAAACCACACAAATATGTATAAAAATCAATCTCATTAAGCTACAATCAATTTTGATAATATTAATATTTGGTGTGTAACAAATATTTTGGGGAAAACTGTGCCCTCTAAAGCCGCAGCAACTTGTGAATTTGAACCACCACTGTCCATGACATCCCCGATTTTACAAGACTGGCAGCAGAGTTCCCTAATGATGCTCAATTTGATGTAAAAAAAAAAAAAAAAAAAATCAAATAAAAAGACAGTATAAATAGGACAGGAAGTGAAAGCAACACCAGCAGGACTTAAACAAAAGAGTCAACATGGATATGGTGAATTTATATTTATGAGCTTATAAAGGAGGAAGGAGAAGTGAGCATATAGAACTCTAGTTTCTGTTCACTGGGGTTTTAGCGTTTTTAGTGTTTCTGTATGTATCCTTTGGTGGAAACAGACCTGGTGGGCCAAAGTCCAAAGACCAAAGTATACACGTTGTGAATACACAAAGCTTTAGTCTTCATCTGCAAAAGAAATGAAGCTGCAGTATTTTATTGAAACAAGCAATAAATAATACTGTGATAAAAATAGTTTATAAGTACTCAGACTGTACATCATTGTTACAAGATCAGACAAAGAGCAGGAATAATAATAATAATAATAAAAGCAACTGTGCATAATGACATACACGATGACATCATTTCTACTTCAGACTCCACGACAATACGGGTGAAAGAAAACGCTTCAGTTCCGTTCCAAAGGAGCTTATTGCGGAACTTGTGTTGTGAGAGCAAAAATACGGGAGACACACGACATGAACGTGACATAAATATGAAGAGAAGAGTTAAACAATAAGGCTTGTTATGAAGTATTTAGAAAAGAAGAGTTTTTGGGTGGACTGTCTAGTTGCAGCTGAGGCTTAAGTGAGGTTGGTCCATCAAAGCAAACTGTGGTGTGCACTCGACCTCCTCCTCCCGGGGCTTGGTTTGTACTTGGAGGGACACATTAAGGGCCGGGGTGGGGTGGGGTGGGGTGGGGTGGGTTCTCACATGCAAGGTCAACAGGGGATAACCTGGAAGTTTGCGTTTGAAACCAGCTACGAGTATATGGCTTTACTTCTTCAATTCTAAACTTTCCATTTGGTATCACACATACACCCACGTACAGTATACAGTATACAGTATATATATAGATATTTCTGGAAAACATACTGTATCTGTTGTCAACATCACCTGGCTTGCCAGAAGTTCTTTGAATGGTGATGGTGCAGTCACAGTGTTGAGCAGTTTTTAGTCTCCAGCAATGGATCTGATATTCACACACCCACGGACCTACATTAAGAGCTGTATTTACATCCAAATCACCAGAAAGATAGAAAAATACAAGTTCAAAACCCGGTAACCATGTATAGAATTAAATTATATCACAAGTCACTTAAGCATTGATTATATTTCAAATCAACAAAGGGGAAAAACATACATCTGGTCAGTCGAGATTATTATTATATATAAAAAAAAAAAAAAAGATTAGAAAATGTCTGTTGGTAGAAATATAGTACAAACTCCAGAAACATTCAGTTCCATCTGATGGGGAGCGGGCGGCGAGATGTCATTTTAAAAAGTGGCTTGATTAAAGGGATAGAGGCAAATAGATTACACAGTAAAATCAATTCAAAGTCCCACCGGTATACATACACTACATAGAAGAAAAATGGAAAAATCTACAGTTTCCTCTGGGGATACTGAGATTGGTGAGTAAGCTCTTTCTCTTTGTGATAATAACAACAAAAAAACAAACTTTTAGTGTCCTTAAAATTGAGTTTAGTTCAGCATCCTGGTCTTGTAGATGGGGAACTCCCCCTCATCCTCTGACCAGCGGTTACCTATAGAAATAATGAGGATAAACTGAGACGGGAAGGAGGGAGATGTACGTGGATGGGAGGAAAGAAAAGGAGAGAGAAGGAGAGAAAAGGCGTGAAACATGCGTTATTATGAAAACTGTGCTGTGCTTCTAAAGAGGAGCAACAACTAGGGATGGCCCATGTTGGCATGGAAACCATATGGGTATCGTTTTTCCTGCCGATGCTAGCGCGGTATGTCTGGAATTATGTCCAAATGTTGCCTGAAATATGCAATTTGCAGACATGGTGAAGTGCTGTGAACTATAATTTCATTGGATCATAACAACGACAATAAAGATATTCTTCTTCTTCTTCTTCTTCTAAATGAACAAAAATAGAAATATAAGGGCATTCGGAGACACATTCAGATGATATCCCACGCACTAGGCATCAGTAATGTTACTGTACTGTTTGGTGAGACACACAAGCACCAGACCTGATGGCCGGACAACAGGCGCAATAATCCTGAATAAAAACGCAGGCGACTATTGAGGCAGTAACCCACCGCACTCCTCCTCCCCAACGCCACTTCCTGTCCCCAACTCCCACTCAGCTCCATTTACAACAGAGATGAGCACAGGTTGTATTTATGTCTTAAATGGCTTATTTTCTCGTGGGTGTTGTTTCAATGTCGAGACGGCTCTAATAACATGAAAAACTGTATTTAGAAGGTCAAACATTTTTTTAACTAAAAAGACTTTTTATTTCTAAACAAGGAATCCTACAATGTGGAAATGCACGCTTGGGTCCGGAACCGAGTGTGTTTGTCCTATTTTACACAAAGTGTATTTGTGAATTGTATGAGATGGAATCCCAGTAGGAGAATAATCACGTGATCATTACAAGAGCTGCTGCCTATATCGGTCATCGAGTGCGGACAATATGATCTCATCGGTGAAAAGCCAACATGGAGCATCTCCAGTATGAACCATACAGAAGCCTTGAGTTGCACACGTGCAAGGGGTCTTACCGTTGGGTGAGGTTTATGTTAGCAAGAGTAGGTCCTGACGGTAGCAGTGTCCAGTCTCTGTATAGACTGAGCTCCTGTGTTTGCATGTTGGCAAAAATCACATGCGAGGACATGCCGTTAGTCACAGCATCATCAAAGCGCAACGCCATTCAAGAAGAATTCAAAAGCACGACAGAAAATGGAGACATTCTTATTTCAGGCTGGCAGTCATAACGTGCACAAACATGCACGCGCACGTTTCACTTACCATCCATGGGGCTCCTCTTTGGCTGAGTGGAGGGAGATGAAGCGTTGCTGCTGGTCACCCTGAAGTTGGCGGGGAGGGTATCGGACGTACCCAAGGACACGCCCCTCATATCTTTGGGCCGGAATTTTTTTCTCCATGATGGAGCACGCCGGAAGTTTTTGTCATCATCCTGGTCCAGAAGACAGTGGAAATTTAAAAAAAAAGTTGTTTTCCTCCATTATGCCTTGCTCGATGTGCAGTAAGGGATGTGTGGCGTTCATCACCTCTTCCATTCTCCTGTCTGTGCCGATGGCCAGCAGACTGTTGTATTCCCGCTCCAGAGTTGCTCTGGCCTGAAGAGACACAAGAAGGAAGCAGACAAACTCAAGGGGACAGAGTGGTGGGTGGTGGGTGGTGGGTGGGGGCACATGGCATCATCTCATTTGGGTAACTGGCCATGGCGCAAAATGTTACACAGTAATCCCGTGTTTTTTTAATCGTGGTTAATTCATTAGTTACAGACCAGACATTGGTCAGTGAATTTCCGCAAAGTATGATTACTTCTTTATATATCAAATATATTTACATAGTTAGAGCACAGAAAAGCTGTTTATGACCTTCTAAATACGCTATTGAAAATAGCTATTTGAGCCCTGTAGACATGAAATAACACCCCTATAGCCACCTTTGCACTCCTATTATTTTAAAACCTGCGATAAGTGAAGTCGGAAAATTCGAAGCATGAAGTGCAGTGTTGTTGCGCACTTCCTGGAAATGACGATCGAAATATTTACCATCTACTGTTCACTACTTTCCATCGCTATGGGTCGCTCCTCAGCCTAACTTGATCAACTTCAACTTGATCCCTCCCCTTTTGCTAATGGAGCAAAATTGTGTGCTGTATTTTGCCTCACTAAACGTCTTTGGTATTGTGCTATTCATTGCCGGTTTGGAGGGCATGGCCGACCAGTGAGTTGCGTTTACCTGAGTGTTCTGTGTAGGAATCTGCAGCAGCAGCGCCAGGGAGTTGTGATCGAAGGTTTCATCCAGGGAGAGCAGTGCGCCATGGACGCCACTTTCATACAGGTTGGCGCTGTACTCCTTCAAGCCAATAGCCTGAACCCAGTTGATCACACGTTCATTACTCCACACCAGCACATCTGGAAAACAAACATTTCACATTGGATGATGTTATTACAGAATTCCGAGTACAAATGATTTTGATTTTGTTACCATTAAACTCCAGCTGAGACTCCTCCCTCCTCCTCTCCAGGTCCTTACGGTCATAGTTGAGTCGCCTTAAACACATCACTCCACACTGAAAACTGTTCCTATTAACAGACAGACAGTTCTCCATCAGTTATGTCAAGTACAATCATAGAAAAAAAATATATATATATATAACATACGGTTTTATCGCACAGTCATTACAGTATGTTTAAAGAAATTCACTTCTGGTAATTGATGACAATAAAACAAAGAACGACCGTGTAAGAAGGAAAATGATACACAGTTGTTTTCTGGTGAGAACATTATTACCTGTGGAAGCTGTCTACCATTTTCAGCTGTCCCCGGAGGTCCTTTTTTGTAAGGTGATCGAGCATGCGGGCGTCCACCAGGGACTCCATGAAATATGAGCGATACTGTGGTAAACCCAGGCTGGGTAGCCATTCGTTACCGATCCATTCATGATTCATGTCTCCATACGCCAATGTCTTGAAAAAACAACAACAAATAATTGCTTAGAATATAAGTTTAGAAATGTAGTAGGAAAATACAATTAGCTTAAATTCAATTATTCAATTAAAGAAACTAATAATTACTAGTTTACAGACTATTGTCTCATACAGGTATGTAAGGTGTGTATTTTTCCATGACTGTACTGGGACTGAAGTGGGATTTTTCCATAACTGTTGTGTTAAAGAAAATAAGTGGTGAATATTAGTAATATGATTCGGTATAATGTCACAAGGGTCGCGGGGGTGCTGGAGCCTATCCCAGCTGTCTTGGGGTGAGAGGCGGGGTACAACCTGGACCGGTGGCCAGCCAATCACAGGGCACATATAGACAAACAACCATTCACACTCACATTCATACCTATGGACAATTTGGAGTGGCTAATTAACCTAGCATGTTTTTGGAATGTGGGAGGAAACCCGAGTACCCGGAGAAAACCCACGCATGCACGGGGAGAACATGCAGACTCCACATGGAGATGGCTTAGGGTGGAATCGAACCACTTGCACACCGCGCAACCACTGACAGAATATGCACAATAAAAAAAAAAAAAAAAAGAGACAATCTCTTCCTATGTATTTCATTGGAAGCAAAGCCGCATGTGACACACTTGCAGAGTAAGTGCTTGGCTAAGCAAATAAGCAGGAGTGATATGGATTCAAACCTGAGCCCAGCTACTTTCGTCATCCTCCTGGTGTTAGCATGGTTAGTGAGCATGGTGACGGAGAAAAAGAAAGGCTGGGTTAGTGACATTAGAGTGCGGGGTTAGAACAGCTGGATGTCAAATGTCACAATGTATAAATTAATCATGACAATTCATTAATTACTGTTGCAGGCACACACACACCACACACACACACACACACACACACACCACACCACACCACACCACACCACAAATACAGAGGATCTCCTTCCAAGCTGCTCAAGAACACCAGCGACAGTGTGAGGTTTTTGGTCAGTGTCAAGTCAGTGTTATTAATCACATTGAAGCCAGATTAATGCATGACTCTGTGGCGGTCTTTGGGCGGACTTGGAAGGAGCCCAAGGGTGGCTACAGATGCGAGAAACACACCAGTGTCCGGCCAATCAGGAAGGACTAACCGTGGGAGGCGTTGCTGCCAAACTTTCCATTTCTTCATGTGTGACCCAAACGTTTCCTGTGGTCTGATCATTTGACCCCCCCCCAATCACAAGTGAAGTGTGCACAGAAGGGATGCAAGACAGAAGAAGAAGAGAGGATAAAGAAGCATTGGTTGTTACAACAGGAGGTCAAATGTTATTCTGTGAGTACCATGCTCGGTAAGATGACAGACATTTTCCACAGTGCTAAAAAGACAACCCACTTGGATATTGGAAGCCCATATTGCCATCCTAAGAAGCCTAAGAAGCTGGATTTATTTCAATGACAAAATGCATTGTAGCTTTGTGAAACGCTACTAATGACATTATTTTTCCTCATATTACAAGTTGATTTTTGTAAAATTCTAACTTTTTTCCCTTGTTTGATGACGACTTTCTGTTACTATTTTTGCTTTATTATTTGATATAAATTATATAATTTATAATTAAATTATTTCAACTTGTAAATGTTCTTATTGTAATTATTATGACACCATCCTAGTATAAATAGTGTAGTGGGGCCCCCCTGGGTGGCAATTAAGAAGCACTGCATTATCCCCAGAATATTTTGACTTTATTTCTGCGTTATTATAACTTTTTCATCTTTGTTTTGTTTGTTTCTCATATTAGGTCTTAAAATAACATTTTTCTCTACTACTTCTACTAAAATGACATTTTCCCCTTCGGTTTATTTGTCTAAAATTTTGACTTCTTGTGAATTCTGTGAAAAAAAAATATTCTTGTAATTATATGATGACATTATTTCCAAAATATTTTAACTTTATTTCAACCTAATTTTGCAAATATTACAATATTTTTTTTTGGTTTCTCATCTTGTCTTGTCTAACCAAACAAATGTGGTGACAACACCACCCCCCTCCCCCATAATATGACGCATTTATTCTCATAAAATGACAACTTCTTTCTCTTAATATTTTGACTTTATTCTTGTAAAATTACTGCCATTCCTTTATCAAAATTTCCAAATATTTCTCCTTGCATATTTTCTTCTCCTGATATGACTTTATTCTCATATATTTTGACTTTATTACAGGAATATTACAACATTTTTGCAACCTAATTTTCCAAAAATTATAACTTAAATCTTTGTTTTTTGTTTCTCAGAGTATTATGACTTTTTGTGTTGTATTTAATATGTTCTTTCATATTTCAACTTTATGCTACTAAAATGACATCATGTTATTGCAAATACAATTTATTCCCTGTCTTAATATTTTGACTTTATTCTTGGAAAATCACTTTTTTTGAGGTTGTTTAATAATATTTTTAGAATGTGCCACAGCACTCTGCAAACGGCCCCCAGCTCACACTTTGGATACCCCTGATTTCGACTTCCATCATGGTGTCACTATGCTGTCACACGCATTATGCCACCTACCGTTCTGGAGGTGGGAGGGGCGGAGGGACTGGTGAGGGACATAATTTCCTGGATGGCCAGACGAAGCTTCAGACGATGTAACGGGTTGCTGATGCCAATCTCTCGCTGGATTTCAGTGTCGGAGAGCGCCGACATAATGGCTCCGCTCTTCACATTTGCACGGCAGGCGGCGACATACCAAGCTGGCATGCCCACCCACAGCTAGTCAAGGGACAGGAGAGAAAGGCCACCACATTGACAACAAAGTCACGTTCACAAGTTGATTGTTTGAATGGTTTCACTGCACTGCACTGTACCTCGAGCCAAACGACAACAGTTGGTCCATCCCACTGGGCAAATGGCAGGCCCTGCCTGCGCGCCTCATCTAACAGTTCATGCCTGACACACAGATTAGTTCCGTCAAACAATGCGTGTTAGGAATCCCATTACCCAACCCCGACAGAAACACACTGCTCCATCCCCACCAACACACTCAATATACACTCCTAAAAAAATGGAGAAAAAGACAGACAAGCCAGTGCGGGAAAACGAGAATAAATTCATGAACAGACGTGTGTCAAAACGTCTTTTCAAAGTCTCGATGCACGTTCCAACAGATGTTTTGTTAAGGCCATGTCCACATTAACATCCATATTTTCAAAAATGTACCTCTCTCCAATGTAAAAAAAGCTAAATTCACTGGCTCTCATGTGTACGTTGGCTAATCCAAGGCCTGAAAAAGCAATCAGAGCTGATATATTAGACCAACAATGACGTACAGTTTTTTGTTTTAACAGCACACACCTCGACATTCATAAGTCTCCTAACAGCATGTTGTTATTATGTCCGGTTTAAAAACATAAGATAATGTGGCCCACTTCTTATGGTACAAACCCAAAATCTCAGCTATAAATAAAAGTGCCCGACACAGAGTTTGGGCAGGATGTGAAAATGCATCCAAAAATAAGCATTTTTCAAATAAGTGTATTCATGTGGACATGGCCCAACTCTCTGAAAGCGAAATGACTGTATTCTCAGTACCAGGTTTTCACGTGTCAAATAAATAAGCATTCCTTATTAAACAGAGGGGTACACACCATGCTTTAAGGAAATGATGTAGGACAAGGAAACTTTTACAAATATGTTCATTCAGTCCATGCACAGTGTAGTGTGAAGAAACGATGCCAGTAAAGGAGAATTCCAGGAGGTTTTTGAGGAGGTGAGCTGAGCAAGGAACCCCCTTGGAATTGATGTTAAGGATGTACTTAGCCACCAGATGGCGCCTTGAATTTTTTTTAATGGTTTGGTCACTTAGCAAACTGTCTGTTTCTGAATAAAAGCATATTTAGTAGACTTTTCTTAATCGCACGTTTGGGCAGAACTTCATGCTGCGGAAGAGTCAAAATTAGCAGACACATTCACATTAGTTAAGAGCCAAACGGAAAAAAGACATTCAGAAGGACAGGTATTGGAGTTGCTCAGAGATCAATGACATGCCCGAGTGGGAATAAAAAGCAAAAGAAATGATGAACCAACAACTTACCCTGTCTTTGGACTACATAGGGAATGAGAAGAGATGATAAAAAAAAAAGATGGAGATTGGCAAAACAAGTAAAAAGTGAATTGATAACTTGAAAAGTGCCTAAAGAAAAAAAGACTTAAAATGGCGGTGGGTGAGACTGGGTGTGCAACGCAAGGAGCTGATGATGGGGCAGGCAGTGTGTATTAGCGCTATATCGTGTAATGCGGCTTGAGTGAACGCCCATTTTAAAACCAACACTGTACTTTATGATGAATATGATATAGCCTAGCAGAAAAGTAAAAGACGGGACATTTTTGGAGTACACCTACTTCTTCTGCAGTTTCCGGTTCTTTTCCGCAGGACCTCCCAGGGTACCCATGCCTAAGCCGTCTTTTGGTGAGCTCTCTGCCTCGGGAGTGCCAGCTGAGAATAAAAATGGTATGTTCAATGCACAATGTCCTTTTGTACAGGCCTTATTGCAATGGTTGGGACATGTCCAGAGGAGAGATAGTGAATATATTAGGAGGCGTAGAGGAAGACCAAAGAGGAGGTTTATGGATGTAGTGAAGGAGGACATGAGGGTAGTTGGTGTGAGAGAGACAGAGCTGGATGGAGGCGGTGGATTTACTGTTGCGACCCCTGATGGGAAAAGCCAAAAAAGAAAGAAGAAGCAGCACGGCCTTTTGGGGTTCATTTTATATTTTGTATCCTGAATCTGCAACTAGAGATTGGGCAACGGGAACAGAAAAGCGGTTCAGAGGATTCCACATTTCAGCATAAAACTCTCTCCGTAAAGGCCTGCATATCTTTTATGCAAGAATGCAGTTTTTCTTGCAGAAGAATGTTAAAAGATAACAACCAAAGAATCCATTTTGGAAGGATTCCCACACTTGGACCTGCTCACCTTGACTAGGAGAGTCCTTTCCAGGAATGCTAGGCCGGCCCTTCTCCTTCTTCCCAAACAGGCGTCCAATGGAAGACTTAATGCTCTTCTTCTTGGCTGCTTTGTTGAGAGAGTCCTGGCTGCTGTTACTGCTGCTGGGGTTACTACCCTGGCCATCTTGCAACCCAATCAGTCTGTGAATGAAGTCGAAAGGAAGTCATGAGAAGAAGAAGAAGAAAAAAAAGCCAAATGTTCAGAAGTACGGTATAATTCCAAATTATTTAAATCTCCAGACATTAAAATGCTGGTATGAAACAATCTTCATGAAGGCCTACCCTCGGATGTCTCGTATGTCCTCATGGCTGGCAGCATGGCCTGCTTCCCTGTTGAGGCGCATGGAACGTGGAGTGGTCGGGGGTGAGGTCTCACACTGGATGGTGGCTTTGTCATCCTGAGCAGACTATATATACATACACACACACACACAACAGAAAAAATATCTTAAAGTTCTCAAATGTCACTATTAAGATCATAAGTGAAATAAACACTTGCATAGATGCTGTTCATCTACGAGCGGTCCTCGGTTTACGACATTCGACATTACAGACGCTCAAAAGTATGACTGGATTTCATACAGTATGTCCTTTTGTTCTGTGTACAGCTTGACTGACTTATGAGTATTTATAACTTGGGTATTACTATGTATGGTATATATTGCCGTTTTGTTCCTCATGCTTTCAACCCTGCGGCTTAAACAGTGATGTGTGATACCATTGACTTCTTCTCCGGGTTGATGCTGAGTACAATTCAGCAATGGGCAATCAATGACCCAATTAATCAACAACTATTTTGGTAATTGAGTCATCATTTTTTATTTAAAAATGTAAAAATATTCTCGAATTGGAGGCTCTGAAATGTAAATTTTCTTTTTTTATTTCCATACTCATCTATGAAAGCAGACCTATTATCTTACTTACTTAGCTTACTGTATCAGCTTTTCTGATATGTTGACTGTAGGTCCGTCTATGGCCTTGCTGACTACATTCAAAAAATGATCATGATGGTATTTTTGTGTACATTTATTGTTTTACTGAAGCTATTTGACAATCATTTTGTTTTTTGTTTTTTTATTATTGAACATTATTTTAACAGAATATTCAACCATGCAACCTTGTTTTTGTGCACCGGATGAGCTGCCAGATCAAATCTTTCAATTCATAACCCGAGGACCACCTCTACATCAATCTGCCTAACATTTACAATATTTTATTCCAAAAACGACAACTTGTATGTATTGTAAATCCTTATATACTGAGTAAATGATTAAACATGCCATGTGAAATGGGGTGACATTTTCAGTCCAACAGCATTATGGGATACATTATTATGTAAAAGTAAGAGGAACTAAACACTGAATGGTTAGTGTGAAGGTAGCAGGGAGTACTCAGGGAAGCAGGTCTCTAGTTTACCTTCCTGCGGTGCTTGCGCAGGTCACTAGGCTGAAGCATGATAAAAAAAACAAACAAAACAAAAAAAGAGAGAAGAAATGCAGTTAGCGAGAAGCATGACAGTGCAGCAATGGAACCGAGCAAGGCACAAACACGCAAGAGCAGAAACGGGAGTATTCACACGGGTAAATAGTTGACAACCAAACGCACGCACAATCGAGAAGCAAGCACTCTGATAATACTGGTATTATTCATTTGAAAGATTCTTCATTCTAACAGAAGTCAACCGCAGAGCTCGAGTGAGTGAAGAACAGGACACAGCAAACAACCGAGCTGGAAATCTGAGAAAGTCATCCCAATGTGGGACAGGTGCAGCCAAGCAAACAACATGATCAACAAAAGTCAGGTGGTTTGCAGTGGTCCGACTGGTTCTTACAAGCTATTTTTTGTCATTGATATCGCACCAACTTTAGATTTATGAGTAGTTTCTCATATTTTCCACTGTGCGCCTTGAGAGAGAGAGAGGGGGGGGGGTGGAATCCGCCCCTCTCTGCATTCCTCAGAGGCCTGGCATTAGCCGAGCAAATAAACCATCAGCCTGCCACATTTCTATGGAAGTTTGTCCCCCCCTCCCCAGGAGCCAAATACCAAATCATTCATTTCCTTCTCTCAAGTGACATTGGGAGGTCAGGGCATGGAAGCCATTAGTGAGCTACAAAGAGGAAGCAGGAAGAGGAAATTGAGGGGTGAACACAACGAACGTCAATCCCATCAACCAAAATGTTGCCTGTATTTTAATAATAAAGCCAGGTATTGCATTTATAAAGTCTTTGGGTTACGATAAAGGAATTCAGGGCAACTTCATTGGCTGACAAACCACACTAGATCAAATATATAATATATATAGATATTTCTGTAATAAGAAAAAAGAAAAAGTTTTGTGTCATTATTAGTAGTATTAATAGGGGCTATCACGCATTGTTATCGTCGCATCATATGTCTTATATGATGCGACGATAACAACACTGGGTGCACAAACATAAGATGAGACAAGATTTTAACATTACTTTTTGTAGTGTGTAATTGTACTAAATATTCCACGTTATGACGTGGACACCTCCGATCGGTACGATCTAGATATGCACAAATATTTTTTCTCTTTGAATTTTGTGGTTAGAAAATGAATGAATGAATTTGTGCTTCATATTGTGGAAATGACAGTACCGTACTCCCGGTAGTAAAGTGCTTTGGAACGAAAGGAGAGAAAGTGAAAGAAGAAAGATGCCATCATTAAAATTGATACATCTGTGTTATTTCTTCCAAAACAAAAAGGGGAAGCAAATGGTAATTGCCGTTCCCAAAGTCAAATGAGATCCGTACGGTCCTTGCAATTCCAGTTAATATATTTCCGTTAAGAACTAACTGCCATGAGCAAACCGGAAAACCAATCCCATCAAACATCAGGGCCTCCACAATGTTGGATAGTAATACTAGCAATAGCTAGACTGCACCTGTCACCGAATGGTGGGGGTGGGGGGGGGATGTCAAGGAGTACTCGGGTACCTGAAAATAAGGTACATAGCTATAGACTTGATAGGTGGGACTGAAGCCAGTTGCTCCAAAAGGCAGGTAAGTTACTGTCTGCTGGGAGAGGGAGCTCTGGATGATGTATGGATCATTGCAATAATGCTACAAATTGGGGGGGGGGCAATCAAATGTAGACATGGTTACACACAGGCACACACGTTAGTGTAATCATTGCAGAAGTAGAAGACCACTTCAATGAATGTAATGAAATATTAAACAATATATGGGGGGGGCGTATTTACACTCTAGTATGTACAGTATGTGGAACTCAATGACATTGTCGGAGCAATTGCTTTTTTTTTTTAACAATGACTAAATAATGAATGAATAATTTTGGATTGAAACCAATCCTATTGAGTCATTTATGCTTATTGCAGAGTCGTATGTTGGAAAGCCTTACCAAGGTCATGACACCCATGCGGTCTAATTCCCTGTTGGGGCTGCGAGGAATCCGTCTCGGGGTTGAGTGGCCGGAGCCTGGAGGAGAGCTGCCAACTGAAGAGCCTGCACAGAGTGAAGGTGGTATGGAGCTCATGGAGCGGAAGCGTCCTCCAAGGCTATCGTTGCTGCCCACCCTGCACTCGATTTCCTCAGCACGGATGGCTGTGTTTTCCTTCTCTTCTTGAATCATTCTAAAGGAATGCAGTAAAAACACGTTTGTCGGTGACAATAGGTAACAAGTCTGATTGTTGTTTCTGCCTTCTACCTAATTTCATTGTTGATGGCGTCAAGCTGCTCCTGAAGCATTAAGGCCAGAGTCTGTGCATCGGCCTGACCACCAGGGGACAGAAGGTCAACCGAGCTGAAGATAGTCTCACCATCCTCTTCGAGATCCGAGGCGTCCATGTCGCTCTCAAAGGCCTGGGCCACATTAGCAAGCACGTTGGCCTGCTGCACACGCTCCCACTCCTGCTCATTAAGAGTCTGCACCTGAAAAAGACAAACACCGTCATTTTATAACAAGACCTGCAGGAAAGATTACCTGCATTACCTGCATTACCTGCATACTTTAGTATTTAGTAGGGATGTCAATTAACCTTAATACAGAAATAACACTTCTGGACTGTGTTCAGATATATGCTCTTAATTGGACATGATGAATAACAACACAACAATGATAATAATAGTAATAATATAGTCAATTAAAAGTGTTGAATTTGATAGACAGTCGTAATAGTTACTTAACAATAAATTACACACAAATAGAAGTGACTGTGCGATCATCATGGTGACTTACATGACGCTGATGTCCGAGATGGAAGCAAATAGAAAGAAGCAAAGAGGATTTTCTACATAACTCAACGGATTGTATCACACATAACAAAAGAATAAGTACATGATGAAGTTCAATAAGTTCAATCAGAGGTGTTCAAAATGCAACTGGGGAACATTTTTTCATTGACCCGCAACTAAAAATAACTTAAGACAAATAAAACAATGAAAAAAACAAACAGCACAAAATCAGCAAGAATTTTACAATAATAAAGTCAAAATACTGAAAGAAAAATTATGTAACTTTACGAAAATAATTAGTTGTATTTTTCGAAATTGATGTTCCAGGAAACTGTTACATCACAAGAATAAAGTCAAAATGTATATGATTTTTAAAAAAAATGTAATTTTACCAGTATAAAGTAAAAAATATTACGAAACAAGTCACACTTTAACAGAATAGACTTGTAATATTTTGATGAAAAATAATGTCATTTTAGTAGCGTAGTGTTGAAATATTAAAGAAAAAAATACAATAAAGTTGTATATATTTGTAGTTGTATTAAAGGTATATATTAAAAAGGAAAATTTGGTTGGGGGAAAGTTATAATATTACGGGGATAAACTCATAATATTACAAAAAGACAAGAATATTATCTAAAAACAAAGCTGAAATATTTAGAACAAAAAAACAACATTAATGGGAAAAAGGGCAAAGACCAGAGTTCATACTAATATCACGTGTAGTGTATTATGCACAAAATAACATGCTTTAAAAATATATAAAATGGCCCACACATACTTTAATTTTTCAGTAGTGTTTGTTTTTTTTTGCACTGGCTAGTTAGTAACAAATATGACAGCTCACCTTGGATGGCTCGTCCCGAAGTGCTGCCACTCGTCCTTTTTGGGGCCGCCTCAGTACAAGAGCACTACCATAGTGGTCCGAGTTGTTGTCCATCATAGAGGAAGCGGACACTGGATACCTGAAGTCTGGGGTGCTTCCCATCTGAGTTCGCCTATCAAAGAATGCCAAACAAAATCATCATGAATAATAAATAAGCTCTCGACACCAATACAAAAAAATATATCAAGTGTATATTGGGTGTATACAATGGAACCTCTTTGAAAAGGTCAGAAATGGAGATCCTACCCACAAAGCAACCTACCCGTGTAATAAAGAGTTGCTCCTGCTCCTTCCTTGCTCGTTCTCTGCCCTCATCGTTTCGATCTGGATCAGGAGTTGCTCCTGCAATTCACGGAGATTATAACAAAAATAAAGTTAGCCTTTTTAGTAATGCCACAGCTTCTCGCAAATACATGGGCAACATCACCTTTTCGTGGTGGGACTCCTCAATCAGCTTCTTGGTGTGCTCCAGTTCCCTGATGAGGCCGTTCTGAAGACGGAATAAAGACAGGTGAACCCTTGATGTCACTTCCTGTCCGACACCGCAACGCATTTACAGCCACAAACACGAGTAAGAGTATTATTGATGTTTTACATTTCTTATTTTCTCTTAATTATGTGTACTATATTGAGTACTAGGAGTTGACTTAAGGAGTGCTAGAGGGCTCTAATAATGTTCATATTCAGAAGGTTGTGTCATGTTTCTATACTCTGAACTACGAAAATAGTTAATTTATAATTAAGGGATCCTACTTCATGGAAATTCACTTATGGCGGGGTCTGGAACCAGTTAACCGTAATAAATGAGGGATTTGCATTTCCCTATGGGAAAAATGGTTTCAGTTTTCATACGATTGAGGCCCTTTAGAATGGATTAATAACGAAAACCGAGGTATCACTGTACTCCAAAGAAGCAACCATAATTCCAACAATAATCCCAGACAGAATCTCAATCTATGAGGTCCTTCCAGCTACCTTATCCTCCAGGGCAGACATCCTCTCTTTCAGGTGAAGCTGGAGTCTTTCGTTGGACTCGGACAGAAGCTTGTCTACAGTCTCAGAGAGACGCTTGTTGTGCTCCTCGTTCATCTTCTCTCTCTGCCTTGCCTGAAAGGGAAATAGAAGCGCTTCAATGACATGTACACACGCTGATTGAGTGTTCGGGACAGGCCCAATTTAATGGGGGCATTTTCTCACCCTGAGAAGTTCCTGGTTTTTCTCCTCCAACTGGGCCTCTAACTGCCTCAGTCTTTCCTCCACATTGCCATGGCGTTCCTCTGCCTGAGCATGAGGGACAAGAAAAACATTTAGTTACTCCTTAAAAGCCATTTTGGTCCGTCTTGCAGTGACCTTCGGTATCACGTAACTCCTGAAAAAGGATGATGCTATCTACAGTACTTCAACGTGTTTACATAAATCAATGAAATCAATCGGGGCGACAAGCAGCCAAGGTGCACCAACTCAAGGGAAGGTCAAGCAGAACTACAACTAAAACAACAACAACAAAGTATAGTTATCATTTCATCAAACTTTGAGTGTACATGTGCATGTATGCATAATACAGTCCATCTTCTTGACTATTTTAGTATACGCCAACTGTGTTTTTTTTTTTATTTTTATTATAACTTAACATTTGCAATTATAGTTCTGTGACAGCCGAATCTAGTTTTCCAGTATTTGAATGGGGAGGGTCTCCACAAGTCAGCTGGCACTTCCTGTTTGTGTTAGCTGGGTTGCTGCGTTTGAGCGGGGGGGGGGGGGGGGGGGGGGGGGGGGGGGGGGGGCAGTGATACCAGCCACACGGCACACAAGCACATAAACACCCACAACTACAGACGTGGCTACATCAACTTAGGCTAAATATGAATACCATTGGAAAGATTTCATCTGGTACCACACCTAACCAAGCACTTTTCATGCAAAAACTACAACAAAAACCTACATTCAAGTGAGGACATGTTGGGGGTATTTATTATGACTATATATAAAACGCCTTGGTTAAATTCAATAACAGAAAAAAATCAGATTCCCGCATCCAGGAGGACTTGAAACTTGCTACTTTGGGGAAAAGTTGGTCTACCTTTTGAGTCTTAGTGCCTTTAGAGCCACACGGAACACACTGAAGTGATAAAAGGCAGAATGGAGACCATAAAACAACATGACAGTGAGATGAGACAGGAAGAGTAAAAAGGTAGTCCTCGGTTTACGACAGTCAGTGTTATGAAGTTTCGGAGCAACCAACGCTCTCCCGTGTATGAATTAAAAATGGAACTTTGGTCCGTCAACTCCATGCAAGAGAGAGAACTACGGTAGTTTGTAATTGCATAATCTCGGTATGTTAATCTGACATTTAAAAAGCCAAACAGGATAACATCGCTTTTTGTTCGGGCTGTCAAAGGATTACAATTTTCATCCGATTAATCACAGTTGGGAACTAATCATGATTAGTCGCCATTTGCAATTACATCTGAAATATGCCACTGTATTTTAAGCTACTAGACAGGACATGGTTGGTTATTATGACTATTCTTACATTCATTAGAGTCATTTATTATCATAGGCTATTCATTATTGCTCTTTTTTCTATTTTTACTGTCATTTTAGTTTTCGTGTTTAATGGTATTTTCATAAGGCTGTACTTTGGACACCCCTGAGTTAAAAGACATTTTTACGGTGTGTTCATAGACTTGAATTCACATATTTAGAGTGTATTTACTGGATTTTAGCAAACATACTAAATGCAGCAAATTGCAGTTTTGCATGAAGAGTTACAAAGTGTGTGATAAGATTTTTTCTTTATCTTTCTGTTTATTTAGACTACACACACATGCATAATAACACAATAACAATGATGTTGTGAGGTAGTTCAGCGTGTCCGTGAATGGGTTGTGAATAAAGTTACTAAAGATGGTCCTTTTTGAACGTCCTATTTATAAGTTAACTTTTTGCACTTCATTATGTCTCCCAGGCCAAAGAAAAAGAAAACCATCGTCATGGAAACTCGACTTACATCAAAAATATGAAACAGAAGTTGTTCATAACCCGAGGACTACCTGTACAGTATATAAAATACAGTATGTGTGTAAATATGTATTCTGAAGTTGACATGACGTAATGGTTGCAAATTAAACACAGGACGGTGATATTGGTTTGTGTTACCATTTTGCATACTTAGAGGCGACTTAAGACAGGGGAGACCACAGTTTGGACATTTCTGTTAGGAAAAAAATAACATGGGAATAATACCAAATATTTTGGTTTAGTTAGGTTGTGAAAATGTAATATTTTAAAACAAACTAAAAAAAAATAAAGAACAATTTAAGAACAAATTGGAAAGATTTGGGGAGGAAAAAAAACAAGCAAAAAAAGTGGGAAAAAAGAGCAAATACCAAAGTTCCTACTAACAATACGCTTTAAAAATATATATCAAAGTGGCCCTTTTATCCTTTCATTTTTCAGTGTGTGGCCCTCAATGGAAAACGTTTGGACACCCCTGACCTAAGTGAACCATTTCTATCATACTTGATGAATATGCACATGAAGGAAAGGTAACTACGTAATTTGTGGGTCCTCGCTGGATATTTTCTTGGTCATGTTCTACCCTCCTTGCTTCTAGTTAGAAGTGTTGCGCATCTTCAGAAAGATTATGTGAGAAAAAGTTATTCTAATAACGATGCAAGCTACTTGCCTGCTTCCACCAGCAAAGTCAAATAGAGGACACAATTCTAACTATAAAATAGGGAAATAAATTGGTAACACACTGGTATTTACAGTAACAAATGGTGGCTCCCACTCCACATTCCAAAAAATGTAACAATGGTTTTGTACATTGGAAAATCAATAAATATCGCCATAGATGTATAATAACAAAACAGTTGGCAAAATATCTCTGTGGCCCAATAGCAATACCTTTGTGAGGGCGGCTACCCTCTGTGCTAGCTCAGCCTCCACCTCGGGCAGAGTTTCTGCTTTGCGGATAGTCTGCTGCAGCTTCTGCTCAGCCAACTCCAGTTTCTCCTGGAGCTGCCGGTTTCTGTCTTCAGTCTGTGGACCATGAAAATGGAAACGGTCACGAGCAAATAAAGTTGGAAGACACTTGTATCTGGGCCACTAGTTGTTGCGTGTCACACTGCAATGTGAAAAGCTACTACAAGCATGAAGAGATTGTCAGCGTGTACTGCATGTAAAAAGTTTCTGTTGAATATGTTGGAAGCATCTGGCAGGCCAGATGTGGCTCCTGGACCATAAGAAGGGCACGTTACATTAACCGCCGCAAAATATCTCTGAAATGAAAAATGTAAAACAGAAGCAACAAGCAACCCTGCCAATGCTAACATGTGGGAGTCTATATTCTGTGGTATTATGTCTACTATATTGGGTACTAAGAGTGTAAAGGTGGCTAGAGGTGTATTATTTCATGCCTGGAGGGCTCTATAAATGTTAAAAACCACAACCAAAATATTATATTATATATATTATAATTATATTATCATTTATAAATAAGGAATCCTACTTTGCGCAAATTCACTAATCATAGTCGGGTCCGGAACCAATTAACAGCAATGAACCAGTGATTATTGTATTTAATTATTGTATTTGATTTGGAAAAATGCAGGCGAACTTGCGCATCCACATTTGGTACAAGAACGGAGCGCAGCTTCAAACACCGTCAACGTTACAGCATACATTCCTTGGCTAGCTTACTTGTCTAAAGAGGGACTCTTTGTTAGCCACTTCATTCTCCAGCTTGTCGTTCAGGTCGTGGACCGAGGTAGCCTCCCGTTGAGCTGCCAGGTAGCGCTTCTCCAGAGTGGTGATCCTCTCTTCCATATCCTCCTTCTGAGCCATAGACTACAACACAAGCACAACAATGTCTGATGGTTCCTTTGTGTTTGACACCAGCCCACAATTACTTTATGTCCCCTTTTGTCATGTACAGTTGACCTAAAAGAACGTGTCATCATGCACTGCTCTTTGCATATGAAGCACGAGTCCTGTGCTTGGAGGGAGAATGAATGTTTGGTTCCAATCTTCTATCAATTGTCGCCATCCACCATCCATTTTAGAAGCAAACTTGGAACCCACCAAGTGTTGATATGTGAACTGCTCCAAAAACAAAAGTAAAAATAAAAAAGCAGCAGCGAACTCTGACGCAGAAAAAGGCTGTGTAGCGTCGTCATGGAGACAAGTCCCAGTATGAGGGCACTGACCCAAACAAAACTCAATGTGAAGGAATAAGAGTTCAGGGGGCACAAATCCAGCCCTCGGGCCGCATTTTAAAGAGCCCTGCCCTACATAGACCAAATCAATATGAACCAGTTGTGAATGATGGGATGACGGGATCATCTTAAGAAAACCCACCTTTGGGAATTAAAGTAGTATTCAAAACAACTGCAACAGTTGCACTTACTTCTCTGAGGTCTCGTTGTAGTCGTGTGTTCGTGTCTTCAGACTTGATGAGGTCTTTTCTGGCCGTGTCCAGATCTTCCTCCAGCTCATTGATTCGAGACGCCATTGAAGCCATGCGTTCTTTCATCTGACCCAGGTCAGCTGTCTGACGGTCCACCACCTCCTGGAGCTCCCCGACCTTGCCGAACCCGGGACCCGACTCATCCTCTTGACTAAGCGAGCCATCTGACGATCGCTGCAGGTGAATAAATGATAGATATTACAAATCTACTAAACCAAAAGACTCGTCTTGCTTTCCGCGTCACAAAATAAAAGGTACTGTTGTCATACATACGCAGAAGACAATGGAAAACGTGCATGACTAAATACTTGATATGCAGATATTAACAGCGGGGAGCTATACTTTATATATACTGTAAACCAATGTGTAGTACCTGTTGTGTGTATCGACATACTTTATCTGTATCCAAATCACCTGTACAGTGCACAAGTGTTTTCTCACATGTGCTGCAATAATTAAACAGGAAATGACTTAATTGAATGAAGCCAGCAGCTGGTCAGACATGAGCAAGTGTGGCTTTGTGTCACGCTCGGCTGGCAACCATATGCTCTTCAACATATGCTGATGAGTAACCTCACCTTCCCATTAGTGCTTGGTGTATTTTCGGAGTTGTGGTTGACCTCACTGGTTCCATCTGCCAGTCCCCTCTTCTGGAAGCTCTGCTCCCTGAGGTAAGCCAACTGCAGAGATAGAGAAAAAACAAAATCCTTTCCGATCCGATCATTTGACATCTATCATTTGTCATGTTTCTCTTTTCAGCAACAAGCTCTGAAGTGTTCGCCCTGTGCCTAGAATGCGTTTGGGGGCATGCACGAGTCTGTCTCGGGAACAAAAGATGACTCCAGCATTAAGTGCTTCATCGTGAAGCACAGAGGAAAATCTAGGACAGCTCAACATCCTCTGGGGGGGTTTTGTCAATCTTAATCCCATTCAAGACGGGCAGGACTCAAGACTTGTCTGTTCTTTAAAAGGACGCGCACACACAGAAGAGCAACAGCAGTCACTGAATCATTTCTCAGATTCTGAAGAGAACAAACGAGTACATCAGCAAAGTGATGGTTCTTAATTCAGCAGGGCATCTGTTGTACGTGGTGACATAAGGAAGGTAGGAATGCTGAATACAGTTGATGAGACCTAACGTAAGACATAAGATGAGTGTAAACAACAAAAACACCTCCCATGTCAACATTGTGTCGGGGTTTGGGCTGTCATAATTATAATTATCTCCACACAAATACGGACATACAGTGGTGCCTTGGTTAATGTCATTAATACATTCCAAAAGGTCCGACTCAAACCAAAACAGACTCTAACCAAAGCATGGATGGAGATTTTTGGTTTTAACACCGCAGTGGGGTAAATGGGGATTTTTGACAGAATACAAAAGCTTTCTCACTTCTTTGTGTGATATGGTGAGCTGCTCCTCCAAAGCGCTGCATCTTTCCAAAGCAACACGCAGTCTCTCCCTTACCTGGAAAACATGCCCATTGACCATATGAACCTATCAGTCCGAACACTGAACAGCACATCCAAGTCATACCTTCTCATCAAGGGCTTTGTGGTGTTCAAAAAGTGACTTAAGGGCTTTGAGGACTTCCACTTCACTTGAGACTCCTGCTGGAGACTGAGCTTGTCGTTTCACTACAGTCATCCTCAGACTTCGCTCGTGACGAGAAACCAGGCACTCCAGGTGCTCCAAGAGGAGCTGGACAAATCAGCGATAATGTGACAAAACACAAACTGTAGTCATTGTTGCTGCAACATTAAGATAATTATAACAGTCGCATAAAGCCTTGCAGGCCTCCCCTAACTTTTTTTTTTTCAGATTTTTTGACATGAAGTTGTATCAGCAGTGCAGGGAATCAACAGTTACTTACACCTCACTGACTTGGGGCTGACTTTGTCAAGGGGGCATTTTTATGATACAAATGTATCACTCTTTTGAACGCATATTGTTTGAGAAGAACACTTTACTTAACCGAGGACTATAACAGATTTATTGATGAATTCAATGACCACCACATATCATGGCATTACCAAAGTAGATATTGGAAACCAAGACAAACTAATCTCCAGTCTGTTGTAGTTCAAATAACCACATTGTGAAAAAATGGCTATTTTTCAACCTACTCGTGTGTTGTTTCTCTCCGCTTTCAGTTCTGCAATCTCCTCCTCCTTTTCCAGAAGTTGTTCGCGGCAGATGTTCACCTCCTTGGTTAGTGCTGCAAATTCCTAGAACAGAAAAAAAACCAAATACAATAATGTCAAAACACTTTTTTTTGTCACACAATACAATGGAAGCTTCTTTTTCAGTTAACTCAGTTCAATCCCAGCCATTTTTCCAACGGCCGTCCCTCTCTGTGTATTCTTAATATATTTTTATCACAAAATATCTCAAAATGTGCTTGCTCAGAAAACGGCAAATGGAAATGGAAGTCAGCATTGTTCACTGTCTATAATGTCATCAGCATGTGACTCAAACACAAACAACAAGTTTTTTATGGCTTTACATGCATAAAACAATTATAAATGCTGGACCTTATTGACGCTAACCAAGGTACACACCAAATAAATGTTTCATATGTATGTATTCTTGGTACAATGGTCCAGACCAGAGTACTGAAATACAAGTGTGAACAAAGCCTTCCATGCACATTTTTCCCCATCTCTCTCACACACACCAAGTCGCAAACTCACACACACACACACTTACATACACACCACAGGATTACATGCATGGATGGTTTGAGAGAATGCGCCATCCTGATCTTTGGCCTTGTACCACATCCAGTGATAGAGTTTGTGTATTTGCTTCCTAGATGCCTGATGACGGTGCATGGATGCAGAGCTGCTGGAACTGCTGGAACATGTACCAATGTGAAGTATTTGTTTTGCCTTCACCCCAGCCGCTGTGCCTCACCAGCGTCTGGCCCAAATTCTCCTTCGGTAGCAGCGTGCGGACTGCTATTGGCTCCGATTAAGGGCCGCCCTGCACTAGCCAATAACACGCTTTAGAAGGCAGGTCTTTGGGTAATTACAGAGTAGCTTACTTCCTACATTCCAGAGCAGAGGCTGGGCAGTGCAGCTCCTTTCTGAACTGTCTTATGCTTCACTCCCATTTTCAGACATGATCAGACTACCAGCAAGCATAACTCTTGAAGGTAAAAGGACCTTCTGTCTTGGTTGAAGAGCCTTACATGATCTGGCTATGGGGAAGAAGCAAATAAAACAAACATTGAAAATGGTAATAGAAACATTTGTGACCTAGAGTAAGTTATACAACCACATTGATATTCTAACAAAGCTATTCTCAAAAACATGCATTGCATCTAATAATAGTCGTGATAAGCAAGGCTGTGACCCTGAACAAAGGAAAATAATCCCTGAAAGATTAGATGACAATTTGGATCTACAGTAATGTCACAAGAAAAACCATTTCGGCTACTTTGCTCATTGTGGCTACGATATCCATGATTGAAAAGGAAATTCTTTTATATTTTTTAGTTGATCATCTTACAAATGTAAACATGGCGGAGATGAATAAAAAAAATTCAAGTGTGAGCACATGACGAGAAGAACAAATAACATAACATGATCTTGATGAATGTGGTAAATGTGCAGCGGCTCATTACTAATCCAGTCCAAGGTTTGATATATTTCACTTGGTGTCAGTGTATGTAAACCAGGGATATGCTGATTTCAAGTAGACTGAGCTGGCCTGTAAGCCTTGAACAGGGGAGGAGATTAATGGGGGCTACATGAATATGTGTGCCAACCCATTAAAGGCACAGTACACCTAAACAACAATACACGCAACCTTTTCAGGGATTGTAAAGTGGTGTGTAAAGTGGTGTGTAAAGCGTGCGGCTTCATGGGGGATCACTCAAACAATATAGTGACAGGACTTACTGTACAGTATTTCTGGATTGACTCTATTGGCAATGGACAAAGTCAAAGTAATTCAACCTTTAAGTATGTACTATTACCATTAGTATATACTGTATTATCTATTGTTATATACACACAACAGATTTGTATAACAAAAATATTTACAGTAGAAAAGACAAACAAAGACAATCTTTATAAAGTAGCGTTGCTGGGAATACATCCTATTTCCCAGAGTGTTTTGCTGTACAGCTTTTGTAAAAAAAAAAAAAAAAAAAAGGCTGGAAAGCACGTTAGCTCACATAGTAGTTGGTTAACCTTCTGCACTATACATTGGTAGTGCATTGTCTGTTGTTATCCACTTATTGTGTGTGTAGTTCTTTTGGCATCAGGAGTAGGAAGTGTGTGTGACGTAGTGACGCTCCACGTCAGATAAACTACACTTGAGTACCATCTAGTTGCTCAAATGTGATTTTTTTTTTTAAAAGTCGAAATGATCCATTATCAGTCGATAATTAAAGGCACAATTACAACCAGCAAAACCTGTCACCGTGATAGGCCTCACCTGACGTAAAAATACATGCATTTATTTGTACTCGCCGTTAAAAAATGTTAAATGGCTCTCACTGCAAAGTTTGGCTTTCATGGCTCTCTTCGCCAATATGGTTCAGATATTTACAAATTATTCACAATCTTACTCAATATTCCTTCAAATGATGTTACGCATTTCTAGCAAATACGATAAAAAAAAAGCCACTGTGGGACCGTGTTGCTTTCGTTAGATCAGAATCCCATGCAAACTCCTTTATAATGACTTTAGCTGTCTTAAAAGCTTAAAACGTGCTGACACAAGATACGCTGCAGAGAGCATCTGCTACCCGAGAGGAAAACTTCAAAAAAATAACACAATGGCCGAAAGTCAAAGCAGCATCAACTGTTTGTCACACATACAGACAGAATAAAGGAAATGTAACTTGGAGATACAAGGTTGCAAACAACCACAATGTACCCCACCTTCTGGTCGTTTTGGAAGGAACTGGAATTTTGAGTCTCTGGGATGAGGAGTGGACCATGTACACACCCCCTGGTGACATACTACAACAAACATAAGTACTAATTCAGCTTTTGCTTTAATATCAAATGCTGAATATATACAAATTAATATATTTCATGTTCATTTTACTCTTTCTGGATTTTTTTTTACTGTTTTGCTCTGTTTGAAGAAACCTACCAAAGAATTCTGGACTGTTGAGGTCCTCATAAGGGGGTAAAATCAGCAGGGAATCAAATACTGTGTACTAATGCTCAGGGTATGAACAATTGTACTGAGCCAATAACTTTTCGAGAATGGGTATTTGCTGATTTGCATGAAAACACCAGGAAATGCTGCACAAATGCAAAACAACCACCACCATCAAGGATGGGAGAAAAGACATGGGAGAATTTGCTTGGAATATGCTGGAAGTCGGCTGTGTATATTCCGGCAAGTTTACAAATGTTATATTACCAAATGTGTTCTGCAAGGATTGAATGAAAAAATAAAGAAAGGATGGGATGGGATGATGTACATGTATTAATGAGTGAAACTTTAACTAGACAGCCTATGATTGACAAACATTTGCTGTCATCCACGTTATGTCAGAGTGAAATGAGTCATTGTTTGTCATACCACTGTGCATTCTCAATTCACACCATTGTGCCACTGGCCACACACTATTTGGTCTGTGCCATCAAGTGCCTGTTCAATATGACAAAATATGAGTACACATTTGCAGACGTTTTTATATCAACAGTAGAACAGAGTTTTTTTTGTGGAGATACATTTCAAGCACAACTTTCACTTTGACACAAATTTTGTCATATATATTTAGCCAAAATCTGCACGGCGACCAAGTGGTTGGCACGCAGGCTTCACAGCTTGGAAACCCGAGTTCAATTTCACCTTTGGCCGGCTCATCTCAAAAAGGTACAGTGAATAAGTTAGGTGTGGATTTGATAGATTCCTTGTTGCAGCCCTAGTTAACGTCCTACTCTTCCACTCCCACTCAAGTTTAATTTAAATCGTCCAGAAACATGGCATCTAACCTTGGGCAAAAATATCACCGTTCCACCATAACTACAACTCTGAAGTGTGTTATTTTGAAATATCTTTATTGAAAAGAAGAAGGAAAAACTTTTAGTACGCTGTAATCACGGTTCGTACACCTCAGTTTTAAGGTCAGAGTTTGGTTCATTTTCTTCCTGTATTCCAATGTATTCTGTGTAGGAACTCATAACGCCTCTGAAAAATCTCAATACAAATTAGGAATGTCTTAAAATAATCAACTATTGAACAATTCGATGGAGTCTGATTTGAATATCAATCTCGCCGTCGAATCATGAAAATGCGATCAAGATCGCACCATTCATATATATATATATATATATATATATATATATATATAAAATCATTATTTGAGAGAGCCTGCTATGAGGTTTGCCTGAATTATTTTGGAGTGTATTTATTTTAATTATGTATATATACTGTATGTTTGTTTGAATCTTCACTAAGCACTGGACTACCTGCTCTGTTTATTGAAGTGTACATGAGTCATTAATACAGCAAATGGAGACCAGAGTGGTCTCTGTATACGGTGTCAGGTCTGACCGTATGATCATGTACTCAAACTTGTAACACGACTCCTATAACGTGCACCTGATACGACTATATGGGTGCATCAAGGCCACCCCATTCAGCAATTATCTTCCTATCAATTTGAAAGCATGCAAAGTAGTACGTTCCGAGACCATTTGTGAATGGCCAAAAACCAAGAGTAAAGGAAAGAGTAGGGGAAAAGTATAGAGTAATATTATTGGAAGAAAATATAAATATGGGAATACAGTTATAATATCACACAATGAAATCTACGAAGATTAAGAAGGAAGTTTAAATATTTGGGAAAATAATTTCAATGGCGAAAAGGCAGGTATCAGAATACACGCATATACACAAATACTAGTTAGTATTTATAACCCGCAAGACATGCTGGGTAATTCCAGTTGGGGAAGCTTGCTTAACTTGCACTTCCCAGCATGCCTTTCAGGTTAATATTAATAGTACGAGTATACTGTACATGTCCATACACACTCTTTCACACTTACTTGTGGCAAAGCGGAGTTGAGTTGTCTCTGAAGGGAGTCCCTTTCATGGCTGACTTCATGTAGTTTACCCTGGGCCAAGCCCAGATTTTCTTGAGTTTCTCTCAGAGTCTCAAGAAGACGATCCCTCTCCTCCAACATGGAAACCATCAGAGACTCAAAATGACCTTCAGAATCTGACTGCAGCGGGGAGCCGGAGGCTTGACGGCCGGTGCCACCTCCCCCACTCGGCCCCTCTGTCTCGCTGATCGTGGGCATCACTTCACACATCATCTAGAATCATGAATGGGGCAAACAAAAAAGGTATTATTAGAGCATAACTTCATAAATCTGAAATAACCAGCGTAAGCAAATGTTTTATAGAATTCAAAAGAAATAGATTTTCCCACCATGGTGACATGCTGGTTACTACAGAGAGAGAAATGCAAGTTTACTATTGATGAGGCAGCAATACATTGCCAGTAAAAATTTCCCACAGCAGATTTCTGCCACCCTTTTGTCTTCATGCATTTTACAGCATCACAACTGGAAACAAATCACTCCAATATTAAAGGCTCCAGACAATCTTTGAAATTAGAAATGTCCATGTTCTAAAATCACTGGACAAATTTGACAGTGGAAGTTTCAAAGACGATCTAATCAGCAAAGCCTAAGGTCACAAAACAACAAAAAAAAAGGATTGCAAAAGCCTATTGACAAAACAGAGCCAAATCAGCTGAAACCACTTACTGTTACACAAATACCCTTGACCAGCCAAAACAGTCCCCGAAAATGACTTTGCTCTTTGTTCAACCATATAAAACTATGCTGCATATTGAGAGGTAAAGTAACCCATGACAACAGAGGAAGGACAGTCAAGAGAGCATGAATCAGTATCCGCAACCAAGGAGTCTTGGTCCTTCGGGCTGATGGTGAGAAAAAAAGTCTAATCATGTGAATTGGATTTTGCATAGCTGCAAAGGATATCAAGTTGGTGGCGGAAGGAAAAACACCAGCTCTGTCAGAACCCATTTGTTGTTTTATTGGTCCATTCAACTCAGGGGTGCTCAAACATTTTCTACCAAGGGCCTCGTAGTGAAAAATGAAAGGATGCAAGGGCTACTTTGATATTCTGGAAGCCAAAACACATACATTCAAAGAAGTTTTTTTTTTTTTTTAAATTGTATGTTTTTCAGTTTTCTTTTCATAATATGACTTTATTCTCATAATATTTTGACTTTATTCCCAAATTATAACTTTTTGCCCACCCTACTTTTCCTAAATCGACAATGTTATTTTGTTTTGTTTCCCATAATAGTGAAAAACATGTCAACCCTGAGCTCATGACAAATTTATTCTCATAAAATTATGCCTTTTTTCTCATTACAATATAAAATTACAACTGTTTTCTCCCCACTGTTGCTATTTTTTTTTCTTAATAATGACCCAAATTTTGAATTAATTCTCCAAACATTATCACTTTCCCATTGCAACTTAATTTGTAGTGTTGCTTTTCATAATGTTACAATTTTTTTTATTTTCTTGTTAGCGAACAATATTTTTCTCATAATATGTTGACTTTATTCCTGTAAAATTACTGCTGATTATTCATTTTTTTTCTTTTTTTTTTTGTTAAATTATATTTTCAGAATGTGCCGTGAGCCTTAAATGGTCCCCGGACCGCACTTTGGACACCCCTGACTTACCTGTACCTTCTGATAATTAACTTACTACAGATAAATAAAAAGAAAACATTGACTACAATTAAACTGTACACAAAGACAACACATACGTGTAATCAGGAAAGATAAAAAATACTGTTCTATTAAGAATCGCTGATGTGATTAAACGTCAATAATGAATCCCAAATACCTTGACAAATCTATGATCCGTTCCACGGGCTGGTCGAAGTCCGGGTTCTCCAATTAGGATGCTCGCATATACTTTAGCATCTAAACTTCACTCGGACAGTGTGATATATTAATTAAGGCTTTGGATGTGTGTTGCACTGGAGACAAGGCCTCAAAGCAAAGCAATTTAGCAGAGCTTCCAGGATTCCAACTTCGACCGGCTAAATCAATGATAGCTAGCTAGCATTGGGCAAGTGTGCTGGTGATTCGATGATTGCATATCTACACTTCAGAGTGTTTTCTTCACTTTTCAGACAAACCACTACTTTAAAAAAGTAAGTATATACATATATATCCGCGATGGCTACAAGTCGCCAATCAAGACGTAGAAAGTAAGGTGACGTAGAAACAGCTGTACTGGTGTTAGCCTTGGGCTAATTTAAAGCAAAATTCTTTGGCTTTAAATCCGTTTGGAGTCAACAGTTAGCCGGCGTTAGCTACTAGCCTGCTAGAATGCTAAGCCTTGCTAGTTCTGAAGCACTTCAACTTAGCAAAGACAATGACGCCGAGTTGCTTTAAGTTTGTATAAAAGTTCATAAAATGTCAAAATGTCTCAAGTCCATTCGGCCGACATTTTCTAAAGTGACGATAAGTTTTGAAAAGAATACAAAGTACGATCATGAAGCTATCAAGGAACCGTAGCGCGTCAGCTAACATTAGCTTCCCGTCGATTCGGAGGAGTAAGCGTCACCACATCGCCGCTCGACTCTTCGCTCCCAGGCACCCTCGAGCGTTAGTTCGGTCTCGGTCGAGTTGGGAAATCCATGAGAAGATTAGAAATCCTATTCGTCGAATTTCCTGTATTGTATCCTTTTTTCGCTTGGGTATTTCCACGGTAAGATCCGCTAGTCCAGTCCTTCCCTGACGCCACTGCCTGCCAGCTCGGGCAGTCGGACAGCCAATGGTGGGCTACGGTGGCTATCTCTTAGCATTAGCATGCTAGTCCTCGGAGGAGAGTCCTCCACGGCTTGGCAACAGGACGACAGGAAAAAGCTGGCACACTTAAGTTAGTTACTAGGCTACCACGATTAAAATGGCAACATCACAAATGTGACACGAGTACGTGTTTACACGACGCACACTTTATTTCATATGCAGCCGTTGCTTGCTCAGCATCAAATGATATTTCATGTCGACAATATGCCACTCTTCTGAACACGTAATCACGCAATGCAACTGTACTGCATGTCAACAAATAACACGTACAAGTACCGTATTATATCATTCATTTCTACTTGGACATTTGACACCACCGTACATCAATTAGAAACAACTAATTAATAATGAAAGAACATTTGTGAGGGATTGACGCTGTTTCAAAATTACTACAAGAACTGTAATAATATGTGACCTAAATTCGATGGTTGAATGGACGATAAATCAATTGCGCCATCTTGTGGTAACTCAATGTAAGTTGTTATTTTCTTTTATTATGATTTCTTTGCAGTACAATGGAACTGCCCGGTATATACTAAAATTGGCTTCATAAATTGTGCTGTAGTTAATCAAATTTGCCCCCTTTTTGCCTAAATGAAGCATTTTCAAGCATAAAAATCAAAAAGTCAAATTAAAATACAAAATGAATGAATGAATGAACCTTTTGAAGACACATTCAAAGATGTTGTGAGGATACGTAGTATTATATATGCTGGGAACTAGGTGTCAGTATGTTTGGTGAGACACACAAGCACCATTTTATTTTATTTTATTTTATTTTATTTTATTTTATTTTATTTTATTTATTTATTTATTTATTTTTATTCAGAGCCTCACTTATAAAAAAAACATGGAAACTGAAAAAAATATGTCCGCTAACACTACAGGGCTCCGTTTACTTCAAAAACCACAAAAGTGAGTTGACTAACTGACTTTTGCGACTCCAAATTGTCCATAGGTATGAATGTGAGTGTGAATGGTTGTTTGTCTATATGTGCCCTGGGATTGGCTGGCCACCAGTCCAGGGTGTTTGAATTAATTTCTGTACTTTTTAATGAGCACTATGAGTTGTTAGTGATGTCCGCAGGTCTGTTTATTGTATATGTACGTAAAGAAAAGGAACATGCAGGATACAATAGTGTACAAGAGTGTATTTTTATTGATTATCGACAAAGTTTGATCGACGACACAACATCTTGACATCCAAATCAAGTAGTCACCCATCATTTCACCACTGATTGTATGATATGTATCATTTTTAATATACAACGTAACGCTCAGCAACTGCACCAATGCTTCATTTTACTTTCACTTTCACTACCAAAATGTTTTGATTTGTATTTTCAGTGTGCACAAAACCGTGTATTAGCATCTGTATCATTTTTAGGATTTCTATTGCGCTTACAGTAAATTACAGAATTGAATGATGTTCTGTTTTATTGCATTGTTTCAAGGTTAATCAAACGTTGAACATTTCATGCATCCAACCCATTCATTTGCATACCCCAATACATCTGATTTCAGATCATCAACACAAGCAAATGTAACGATTCTGGACTTCTTTTTCTTCTAAAGCTTTGTGTTTAGGTGTCACACGTTGGCAGACGTTCATATTTAACTTGTGACATTTTGGCCTTGTGTACGATCACAGTGCTGATCATGCCAATGACTGCCAGAACACATCCACCGATGAATACCAGGTTCAGGTTCAGGTTCAAATTCAGCGCTGGAGAAACAACAAGCAAAAAACGAAATAATTATCATTTTGAGGCAAAGAATGAAATGTAAATTGGTATTCCGTATCGTACCTGCGCTTCCATCCCTCTCTGCAGATCTCTTCAGACGCAGCGGCCCTTGAGAAACAAAGTGGTTGGCGCTCTGCTTGCCAACGTCTCGCTTTCTGTGGTGGTGTTGTGGTTCTCGGCCTGGCCGCGTGGAGTTGATGCATCCCATGGAGCACCTGGTGGACTGTACGCCCGCCTCACACACCAGGACGGAACAGCTGATGTACACCTGAATTTAACGGTGGGCAAAACGTCGTTATCTGGTCATCTATCTGTCCAGTCCAGCATGCCTTGCTTTGTGGCTGCATGGCGGACCGGTGGTTAGCGCGCAGGCCACACAGACAGGAGACCCGAGTTTGATTCCACCCTCTGTGTGGAGTTTGCATGTTCTCCCCGTGCATGCGTGGGTTTTCTCCGGGTACTCCGGTTTCCTCCCACATTCCAAAAACATGCATGTCTTGTATTTGTCTTAAATGTGTCTACTACTATATTGGACAAAAGGAGTTTAAAAGTGACTATAGGGGTGTTATTTTATGTCTCGAGGGCTTTAATAATGGTAGTGCTATAGAAGAAGAACACTATAGAAGGTCGTAAATAGGTTTTCTGTTTTCTTATCCTCATTAGGGTCATGGGGGTATGCTGGAGCCTATCCCAGCTGACTTTGGGCGAAAGGCTGGGGCCAATCACAGGGCACATATAGACAAACAACCATTCACACTCACATTCATACCTATGGACAATTTGGAGTCGCTGATTAACCTAGCATGCATGAGTACCTGAGTACACTGTTTTTCGTATTTATATTCATATATATTTCTAATCAAATTGTAAGTATTCTTCGCTTAAATTAAGCATTTTCAAGCAAAAAGAAGGCGAAAATTGAAACTTTTCGACATTCAGAAGACTCATTCAAATCTGTGAAATGTAGTATTTTACACAGGTTAGGGTTAGGGTACATTTCCTAAGTACATTAGGAAAGCAGGAAGTGAACAAATGTAACAGTTAGTACCAGATGGAGGGGTAGGATTTAATAAGCTGTGCTTCTTCCTACTCCTTTCGGACATGTGGAACTGGGAACTGATTATGGGATGCACTCAATTGGAATCTGATGCATGTTCAAATCCAATTAAACCATTACCATTACCATTACCATTACCATTATCATTACCATTACCATTACCATTACCATTACCATTACCATTACCCGCTACAGACAAAAAGAACTCTCCCAATGCTAATGTGTGAGTCTGTTATATATCCTAGCATCACATGAAATAGATTGGGGAAAGATTTTCTCGTAAGCACCGAGTCAGCTCACCTGATCGTAAAGTCCAATGAACTTGAAGGCCTCGAGGCTGAACCGGAATTCCCGCTTATGAGCAGGAGTATGGATCTGAAGTGTTGGATCCAGCGGACATCTAATCAGAACACATCACAGATTTGTCAATGTCTTCTCGTAACTGTTGACTTTTGGTTTGATTTCCACTGTGGACACTCGATGTCTTCCTTACCCGTTTTCAATGATGGTGTAGGTGGGGCGATAGTTCGGGTTGTCATACGGAGCCGCTGTGCATGATTCCACAAAGAGTTCCGTGTTGTTGATCGCGGAAGAGGCCTCTATTTTCATATAAATCCTGCTTTTTAGGTCGTATTCCAGAGGGTAAAGCGTCGGACTGATCATGGTTTTGAACCAAACGTTGGGGTAGAACTCAAACTGGTAGGTGAAAGTGCCGAAGCCCTTTTCCCAAACGGTGATATTCTTTCTGTGTGCCGTGAAACTCTGCGTCACGTTTCCCCGCTTGGGATACTGGCAGCAGAAATCCAGTTCCAGCCTGTTTTTCCTGGTGATGGTGTCGTGCAAGTTGTCCACACTGTTGATCTCGTTTTTAAAAATCAGATTGACATCGTCCTCCTGCGGAGTAAAAGGTGACAGGAGAGTCGTGCATGCAGCCGAGCATGATGGGAAGTATCAGGTATACCTACGGAACGCTTACCTCCAGCTGAGTGCCGCAAGCGTTGAGGGGGATGACGGCAACGACGTGTGTGCTGTTGGAATGCCTTTGGAGGCTGCACTCAATGTTGGACCAATCGCTGAGGTGCAGCCGATCCAAATGTATCCCACGGAGGGAGCTTTTCCTTACTGCCACCGTCATATTGGACTCCCCGCATTCCACCGTCGTTTTGACTGGAAATGAAACATGAATACATGCAATTATTATTATTATTTTTAACCGGTACATGAAGGGGACATGTTATGCTCATTATTCCAGCCTTTGGATTGAGTTGTGGACTAAAATAGATTAGATTAGAGGGCTAGGGGTTATGGGTCATGAGTCATGGATTATGGGCGGGTTCGGGTTACGGTTTGGGTTACGGGTTATGGGTTATTGGTTATGAGTTAGCGTTAGCGTTAGCGTTATTGGTTAGGGTGGGTTAGGATTAGGTTAGTAGGATTAAGATTACGGTTTGGGTTATGGGTTAGGGTTAGTAGAGTTAGGGTTTGGGTTAAGGTTTATGGGTCATGGGTGGGTTTGGGTTAGGGTTAAGGTTAGTAGGATTAAGGTTACGCTTTGTGTTTAGGTTAAAGTTAAGGTTAAGGTTGAGTTTAGGGTTAGAGTTATGGGTTAGAGTGGGTTAGGATTAGGTTAGTAGGGTTAAGATTACGGTTTGGGTTATGGGTTAGGGTTAGTACAGTTAGGGTTTGGGTTAAGGTTTATGGGTCATGGGTCATGGGTTATGGGTGGGTTTGGGTTAGGGTTAAGGTTTGTGGGTTATGGGTGGGTTTGGGTCAGGGTTAAGGTTAGTAGGATTAAAGTTACGGTTTGGGTTATGGGTTTGGGTTTAGGTTAGGGTTAAGGTTGAGTTTAGGGTTAGAGTTATGGGTTAGGGTGGGTTAGGATTAGGTTAGTCGGGTTAAGGTTACGGTTTGGGTTATGGGTTAGGGTTAGTAGAGTTAGGGTTTGGTTTAGGGTTAAGGTTATGGGTTAGTGTTAGGATTAGGTCAGTAGGGTTAAGGTTACAGTTAGGGTTAGGGGTTAGGGTATCCTAAATGTAATCCCTCGTTAATCGCAGTTAACGTCAGCCGTCTACCGTCAGCCCTGGAAAACATGTTTACAATCTTCCAAATATGTTTTTATCCACATCATCTTGTTTTCTTTGACCATATAAGATAATATGAGTGTAAAAGTGACTATAGGGGTGTTATTTCATGTCTAGAGGGCTCTGATAATGTTATAAACCATACTGACAAGATTATAAATGGGTTTTCTATGCTACAACTACAAAAATATTCTATTTACAAAAGAGAAAAGAATCCTGCTTTGCGGAAATTCACGCCTGGAACCAATTAACCGACATCAACGAGGGATTCCTGGACAGTATTTGTATTCGGCGATCGCATTCTACTGACTCACTTGTCTCTTTCCGAACGTCAAGCAGAACACACCTCATTTCAGACTGATAGACCCTCGTTCTGCACAGAATAGGGGGATCCACTTAAACGATACTGTATTCTATAAAGTCAGCTTAATACCTTGCATTTGGAACGAGTAGTTACTTACGGTGAGGGAGTGTTATAGTAATGGTAATAATAATAATAATGTGAGCGAGTTGTGGTTTGAGCGGACCTGTGGGATATATAAAGTACAACAGTTTATCTTTTTACACATGTACATCCATGCTACAAATGTGTTAACCCAAGACTCACCATGTGACCGATTCAACAGCAAAGCACAGTGGGTGGTATCCACCCACGTCACCGGGCCTGGGTGTCCATCTTAGGATAAACTCATCATGTGTGTTTTTGTACTTCCTCATATCCTTTGGCCCACTCATAATAATGTTATCGATTCTGCATGAAAACAAAACAAATCATCTTTAATCCTCCTCATTGGAAAATGTACCCATATTTGATACAATGGATGCAGTATACGGTACTTTATTACGTGTCATGTGAGGGAAGCTAAGGTTGCTCATAGTTCATTTTGTAGGTACTTCTAAATATACAAAATATACCATATACTACATTTAAACTACTTTTCAGCTTTGGGATATAGGCAAAATTCTACTAAAGTGAGTTTATTATATTTCCCCTCTACTATTACAGATTAATGTAGTAAAAAGTTCATAATTTTTTTAAATTTTATGAATATAAATTGTTTCCATTTCTGCTGTTGTTTTTCCCCCCAACTACAATATTTCAGCTTTCCTCTTGTAAATGTTCTTCTTATCATTATGACTTCATTCCCGTAATATTTTGACTTTATTCTCTGATTATTCTAACCCGCCCCCCCAAAAAACTGATTTTCCAAAAATTACAACTATATTTTGTCGTAATATTATGATTTTATTCCTGGAAAAACTGCAACTTTTTCTCTCGTTGGGATATGATTTTTTTCTTGTAATATTTTGACTTTATTCTCTTGAAATTTCAGTTTGTTTCCAT
Organism: Doryrhamphus excisus; assembly: GCF_037039965.1. Lineage (NCBI taxonomy): Eukaryota > Metazoa > Chordata > Actinopteri > Syngnathiformes > Syngnathidae > Doryrhamphus > Doryrhamphus excisus. The sequence continues at coordinate 29,182,665 of NC_136357.1, read as the reverse complement.
TTCTGCTGTCCAAATATCTCAGCTTTCTTGCAAAATTTCTTCTTGTAATATTTTGACTTTATTCCCATTATATTTCCCAGTATAGGATTTTCCCCAACCTAGTTTTGCCAACATTACAACTCAATAATTATTTTAGTGAAATTATTTTGTGATTATTGTTTTTATCTGCAGGGATGAACCTGATGGTCCTTACTTACGTTGTATAGCTAGCTAGTGCTCTGACTCTGATCTCCACTTCTTTGTTGAGCTCTGCGTGGATGCGTTCTCCATTTGCAGGTGTTGGATAGACCAATGTGGGTAGGTAGAGGCCTTCTTGACATGAAGGTGCGGGGGGGTCCACTGAAAGTCAATTACAGATCAGTTGAAATGATATCGTAGTATTACATCCTCTGGTCTGTGTAGTTAGTTACGGTATTGGGTATTTCCGGCGTTACTTTGCTCGTAAAGCAATTCCAGAGCTACACGCATCAAATTGTTACATTAGCTCTCTTCATGGAGATAATTGAGTCGTTTAACTCTGCCGTTTACATGAAGTACAAGTAAGACCCGACTTACCCAGGAAAGAAAACTGCAAAGGCAGTTTGCCAAGAGGGGGATTTCGGTTGTGCGACCATGGGTTTTGTGTTGTAGTCGTCCAGTGGGACCATGGTTGTCTTGTTGTAGTCGTCCAGTGGGACCATGGTTGTCTTGTTGTAGTCGTCCAGTGGGACCATGGTTGTCTTGTTGTAGTCGTCCAGTGGGACCATGGTTGTCTTGTTGTAGTCGTCCAGTGGGACCATTGGTATGGGGTTGTAGTCGTCCAGTGCGACCATGGTTGTCGTGTTCTCGTCGTCCAGTGCGACCATTGTTGTCTTGCTGTTGCCGTCCAGTGGGACCATTGATATGGGGTTGTAGTCGTCCAATGCGACCAGGGTTGTCGTGTTCTAGCCGTCCAGTGGGACCATTGGTATGGGGTTGTAGTCGTCCAATGCGACCAGGGTTGTCGTGTTCTAGCCGTCCAGTGCGACCACGGTTGTCGTGTTGTAGTCGTCCAGTGCGACCAGGGTTGTCGTGTTCTAGCTGTCCAGTGCGACCACGGTTGTCGTGTTGTAGTCGTCCAGTGCGACCATGGTTGTCTTGCTGTTGCCGTCCAGTGGGACCATTGGTATGGGGTTGTAGTCGTCCAATGCGACCAGGGTTGTCGTGTTCTAGCCGTCCAGCGCGACCACGGTTGTCGTGTTGTAGGATTCCAGTGATGATACGGTGTACCTACAGTTGTCGAATACCCCAACACTACATAAGGATTGACATAAACCCCTCTCTTTCTCCTAAAAGTGAGCGGCCCCCTGTAGGAATGCGATCCATCACTGTAGAGAAGCGTGACGGGCTGCTGAGGAAAGTCCTCCACCACTAACTCAAATCCCAAAATTCTGGAATCATAATTTGTGTTGTTGTAACACAAAGTGCACGTGTCCTGGAGGATTTAAGAATATTTGTGTTTATTCCAAAGGCAAAGGGAATTTTTTTTTTCATCAGCAGATTTTCGACAAACCTCATCCAATTGAAAGCCGTCAGGCTGGGCGCAGGCGCTGCATTCTGTATTGTGTTGCAGTCCGTATCGGCATCGGACTCGGTCACCGTCAGGGTCAAAGGCCATCAGCTGATAGGTCCGTGGGCAGTTCTGAGGAACTCTTGAGAAAACAAATGAACATCTCTACTTTATAGCAAAATAAATGTTGATTTGACTTTTTATAGCAGAACCGTATCGTTCGTAACAAGCATTGACAGTAAACTAAACATCCATTTTTTTTTCATGCTCATTACTGGTATTACTGGTTTGGGGTTTGAAATCTCAGCCTGAAGCTCTGTGTGTGGAGTTTGCATGTTTAAAAAAAAGCCTGTTGTTCTGGCGATCACGTCTGGTGCTTGTGTATCTCAACATTACAGAAACATTTGTGACACCTAGTGACCGCTGTAGAGTACTACGTACCATCACAATGCCTTATGAATGCCTTATATTTGTATTTTACTCAATCTAACCATTTGTATGCTTTTATGCAAAGAATCCCATTCACAGCAGCACACGCTAGTCTTATTTATGTCTGAAATGTCTTATTTTAGCCTTACCGAAGGAAAGGTAGCGTGCCGATAACTGGCGATGTGTTTGGCACTCCGGTATCAGATCTTATACCCAAATCGATGGTGGTCAGTAGTCTCCAATTGGCAAGGTTGTTCCGGGTAGGAATCCAGCAACAGCTAGCTGACCTGAGAGATTTGGAAACAACACCCTTGAAATATAGCTGCTCCTGAAAGTAGACTGAGCATAATACATTATCATTGACAATTATCGGTACTGATATCAGCAAAAAATGTGATATCGGTTGATATCAAATGAAAACAGATTTTTAAAAACAAATGCTGTATAGAGCATATATGTGTTCATTCCACCACAGGAGATATGTCATGTTACATATATCGGTATCAGCTGATACCGGTATCAGAAAATCGAGAGTTGGACAATACCGGCATATTGGTTTTCATGAAAAAAAGCCAATATCGGACACCCCTAATTATTATTGTGTAATTAAGGAGTGTCATACATTCCATTATCAGGGATGTCCGACAATTATTGGTACCGTTATCAGCAAAAAATGCGATATCAGTTGATATCGGTATCTGATTTTTTTCCGATTATGAAAACCGATATAAAAAATGCTGTATAGAACACACATGTGTTCATTCCACCACAGGAGATATATCATGTTACACATATCGGTATCAGCTGATATCGGTATCAGACATTGACAGGAAGTATACACGTACCGCAGAGAGAAAGGTTTGTTGGAAGAGAGCCTTTTTGTGGTCACAGTCTCGGCCTCGCACCATTCCCTGTTATACACGGGGGAGTTGGTGCTGGAGTCCAGTACGCTTCTGTTGCTGGAGACATCCCACCCACAGGAACCGCTGTAGCAGTACTTGGACTGGATGTGGCCGCACCCATCGAAGGTGGATCTGTGGTGAATGTTCACCTGTGGAAAACCACAGGACCAAAGAAAAATATTTATATCATATTTATATAATATAAATATAAAGTTCCTTCACACAATTACAAAGGATTTGTTTTCCGGGGCACGCAAAAAAACCTTTCATCAGAATAAATGGATATTATTAGGAAAAATAATGTCAATTTTAGTTGCATAAAGTTTTGATTTTTTTTATATGAGCATTTTTTTTAAGTCGTAACATTATGCAAAACAAATAAAATAAAGTTGCAATTTTGGAAAAATTGGGTTGAAAAAAATATATAATATGCTAAACAAGTAAAAAATATTATGAGAATAAAGTCATTACAAAAGTAAAAGTTATGTAAATTATTTTAAAATAAATTTTAAAATTGGAAAAAATTGGGAAAAATAAAAAATTATTTAAAAAATTGAAGGAAATTAAAAATAATTGAAAGAAATTGGGAAAAAAGCAACTTACAAAAGTCATACAAATAATGTGCTTTTTCACCTACATCACAAACCTGAGATGCAATATTTTTTTTTACCTTTTTTATCTTTCACCAGAATAAAATAATATTATTAAGAAAAATGATGTAAATTTTAGTTGCATAAAGTTTTGATTTTTTTTATATTAATTTTTTTTTAAGTCGTAACATTATACAAAATAAAGTTTCATTTTTGGGAAACTTGGTTTGCAAAAAAATATATAATATTATACCAAACAAGTAAAAAATATTATGGGAATAAAATCATTACAGAAATAAAAGGTATGCAAATTATTTAAAAATACATTTTAAAATTAGGTAAAAATGGGAAAAAAATAATTTCAAAAAATTGAAAATAATTGAAAGAAATGGGAAAAAGCAATTTGCAAAAGTTTTTTTCACTCCTCATATTGTATAGCAATAAACAAATCAGCACAAAAAGGTATGAATTGGTACTGTATGCTTTCATAATGTATTTTTCATCCTAATTAAAGAATGCGTGTACGATGAAATCATATTAATATCCAATCACTCACTTCAAACGTCCCATCTGGGTTTTTCCCTCCAGAGCTGAAGTAGCTGTGTCCTGCATAGTAGTGCGATGCAGACGCCGATGAGACCAGGACCAGGTCCAGGACCAGGACCAGCAGCACCACCGGTGTGGAAAGCATGATGTCCCAGACTCACCTTCTCCCCGCCCAAGAAGGTGTGTTGTTGGTGTGCGCCTTCAGCATCTTTATATACTGCATCCACAAGTCCTGACCTCCCACAGAACCTGCATCACCAACTTTACTGGTATGTCCAGTATGATTCATAACAATGGCTCAAACGGGTTTCACTGAAAAAACACTTTTCAACTTCCCTGTCAAAATATTCAGGAGGAATTATTATTATTATTAGGTCACTTTTTAATTCATGCTCTTTCTTTCAACAGCATATACACCCATTTATGTAGTTATTATTATATTTATTATCCTCATTATGATGCATCTAGGTTGCACTGTGGTCCAGTGGTTAGTGCGCAGACCTCACAGCTGGGAGACCCGAGTTCAATTCCACCCTCGGCCAGCTCTATGTAGAGTTTGCATGTTCTCCCTGTACATGCGTGGGTTTAGAACATTCTAAATATGATTTTACCATCATTAGAGCCCTGTAGACATGAAATAACACCCCTATGGTCACTTTTATAATGTTATTATATATATATAACACATTGCTCAACTGTAATACGCAGGTTACAGGATCACTGCATGGTCACATGGGTCAGCAAGTATATATTTCGATGTAGGATTCGATATTCATAAATGAAATATTTTCATAGATATAGCATAGAAAACCTGTTTAGGACATTATCAATACAACTTTTACCATTATTAGAGCCCTGTAGACATGAAATAACACCCCTATGGTCACTTTTATATTGTCACAAGAGTCAGCCTCTGCTAGCACAGCAAGAGCTAACAGAGCTAACTAGTTAGCATCTCCAATTTACTTATTTTAAACTTAAGAAAGTGTTTCAAACAGAGAGGGCTAGAAGGACAATATGAGAACCCCAAACTTTTACCACTTCCACATGGAATGGGAGGAGAACTGCGTCACGTCGGACATGCCATGGCTGACTACATGCGGTAGGAAAGTAACGTCATCTAATATCATGTAACATTAGAATACTACATATATCTTATTTTTCAATATTTTTATTCCTAATAATAGTCCATAATGAACCACAAAAAATTTTTGCAAATATGAATTTGCAAAAAGTGAGAGCGAGTGAGGGAGGACATGAAGGACGTGTAGAGAGGGACGACTGTGGACATTTTGTGGACATTATTCTCAAATGCAGTTTTCACCATAGACCCTGCTAAAAACGGGAATCTGGTGTCGTTATTTTCCAATATACTCGACAAAGTCTTTGAAAATGGCCAAGTGCAAGTTCAGGAAGTGAAGTCGATATACGCCACATGCGTGTGTTTGTCATTCTTGTGCCGTGCAAACAATGAAAGAATCTGCTTCACTATTGTCTGCATCCAATGAGGAGGGACTTTTCCAGGTTTGTTGTCTGAAGAAGCTTTAGTTAAGCAAACATTGTCCGGCCGGCCAATAAGAATTGAGTGCATGTGCATGTGCATGTGCATGTGCATGTGCATGCATTGTGTTAGGGTTAGGGTTCGGGTTAGGGTTCGGGTTAGGGTTAGGGTTCACGTTCACACTCAGTGAACTGCTTGACAATGAATCAAAGATTTGAAATTTGCATGCAAGTAACAACGCTCAGCGCTGCCATCTGTTGGCATCAAACTACACACCTCCATCCCGGGCGCAGTAATACACCATCGATCGTGAGCGCAGAAATCAATCGATTTGTGCGCTACCAACTATGCAGATGTCACTGATGATGGGTGACCATGGTCTTGCTTTGAGGGACCAAAGTCTCCAGCAGGGTAGACTACTGCAAGCACCTTCTCACCGGGCGCTCTACATCTAGAATATTGCTCCTGGAACCCTGACTAAAACCAGGAAATAAAACCATATTAGTCCACTACTTGGACCTCTATCCTGGTGAGCTGGTACTCAGAGGACAGAGATGATAAAACATGATTTTCCACTTCTTTTCCCTGAAGCACGTTGAATTACCTTGTGTACAAACGGTGCTCTATAAATAAAAGTGAAACGGGAACGTCAAAAACATCAAACAGATGTGGAATGTAGATAGTTAAAAAAAATAACACATGTAAAGTTGTTTGATTGACAAGCCAGTCAACAATAGTTTGAAAAGAATGGTCCAGCATACTGAAAGAAAAACACGAAAAGGTGAGATAAGAAAATGTGTTCATCTGGCACTGGCCGGGAACAATAGAATAGAAATAGCCACAATGACATGGGGGGAAATCAAATTGTATTTTTTAACATAATAATGACCGAAACATCATTGAAAGGCATCATCATCATCATCATCATCATCATCTGCAGGCCAATGCTAATCAATAACCATTGACAAACATCCATGACTTTCCATTGACTGACATTTTGGAAAGCCTGTAAAGCATTTAAATATAGTTTATACTACATACGCAATACGACCCGTAATACTATCCATCCATCCTTCCACCCATCCATCCGTCAACCCATTCTATCCGTCTAACCATCCATCCTTCCACCCATCCATCCATCCACCCATTCTATCCATCCATCCTATCCATCTAACCATTCATCCATCCACCCCTCAACCCATCGCATCCATCTACCCATCCACCCATCCTATCTATCTATCCATCCACCCATCCTATCCATCTATCCGTCTATCCAACCATCCATCCACCCATCCCATCTATCCATCCACCCATCCTATCCATCTATCTATCCATCCACCCATCCTATCCATCTATCCGTCTATCCAACCATCCATCCACCCATCCCATCTATCCATCCACCCATCCTATCCATCTATCTATCCATCCACCCATCCTATCCATCTATCCGTCTATCCAACCATCCAGCCACCCATCCCATCTATCCATCCACCCATCCTATCCATCTATCTATCCATCCACCCATCCTATCCATCTATCCATCCATCCACCCATCCATCAACCTATCCATCCACCCATCCATCTGTCAACCCATCATCCACCCATCCATCCACCCGTCCATCCATCCATCAACCCATCCATCCATCCTATCTATCCATCCACCCATCCTATCCATCTATCCATCTATCCAACCATCCATCCACCCATCCATCTATCCATCCACCCATCCTATCCATCTATCCATCCATCCACCCATCAACCCATCCCATCTATCCATCCACCCATCCTATCCATCTATCCATCCATCCACCCATCCATCAACCCATCATCCACCCATCCATCAACCCATCCATCCATCCATCCATCCATCCATCCATCTATCCATCTATCATCCACTCATCCATCTATCCATCCACCCATCCATCCACCCATCCATCCATCCATCAACCCATCCATCCATCCATCTATCCATCTATCATCCACTCATCCATCTATCCATCCACCCATCCATCCACCCATCCATCTATCAACCAATCCATCCATCCACTCATCCATCCACCCATCCATTTATCAACCTATCCATCCATCCATCTATCCATCCACTTGTCCATCTATTCATCCATCCATCAACCTAGCCATCCACCCATCTATCTGTCAACCCATCCATCCATCATCCATCCATCCATCCATCTATTCATCCATCCATTAACCTAGCCATCCACCCATCTATCTGTCAACCCATCCATCCACTCATCCATCCACCCATTCATCCATCCATCCATCCATCCAGCCATCCATCCATGATTATCCATCTAATGTTTGCAACAGTGACTTTTATTGCAAATGTTGATCCGAAATGGAAGAGGACGTAAACATCAAGCTAGCAGGAGGGTTAGTGCCTGATGTTCTCCTTTTCTGAACAAGTAGGGATCGGTTGAACCTCTGTCATTTTCACCTTGGGATGGTTTCCTTCAATCCAAAGCAAAAACGTCTGGAAAGCACCTGAGGTGTTGTGAAGATTTCCCACAAGGAAGTAAACGTTCACTTACCCAAATAATGAGCTTATCTGGATTAACATAACAAATATATGACGTCAGTGTTTTGATAAAGCCACAAAAGGTTCCGTGCCTTCATTTGGGAGAGGCCGGCTTACTGCTGGCTGCCCTGGAATATCTCATTCCACTTTCTGTCGGGTGGATGGAGGACTCACATCTGCATGCCTTGGCATTCGTTTTCCAAAATCAATCTATTGGTTAATAGCGTTGGTAGCAACATCTGTTTGATGGCTACGTTGACTGGCGACCAGTCCGGGTTCTACCGTACCCCTCATCTCACTCCAAATCCGCTGGCGTCGGCATTGAACAGGATTAGAGTCGGGTATCCTTTACATGTTATCCCATACTGGCGGAGGCGGGGCACATGACTAGACTCCAGTTGCAAATGTAAGGATTTAAGACTTGCTTGACTAACCCTGTAAAAAGACTCCATTGGCCCGGAAGGATGTGAGTTCAGTCATTGAAATATTGAAATATTTAATTTTTAAATAAAGTTAGATTCAAAAACGTTAACGGTTTTACAGTACAATGCATGTACTTTTGTAGCACATCGGACAGACTAACAGCAGTAGCCGCACAAGCGGTCCAACAGAGGACCAGGTCATCTCAGTCATGGGGGCGGCAAGACCAGGGGTGTCCAAAGTGTGGCCTGGAGGCCATTTGCAGTCCGTGCCTGATTTTTTATTGCCCCGTGTCACATTGTGCCAAAATGGAAAAGTGATTTATATTACGGGAAAAAGCTGTAGTCTAAAAGTCAATAAATTATGATGATTTGTAATTGTAAGTAAGAATAAAATTAAATCAAATTAAATGAGAATAAAATGAGGAAAAAATAACCGCATTTTAAAATTATAAAATTATATTTTTATACAGTTATAAAATTTTTATATTGAAGAAAAAGGACATTTTTGAGAGTTGTAATATTATGAGAAACAAACAAAACAATGAATCAAAGTTGTCATTTTTTTTAATTATTTAGCAAAAAGTTATAATGTTAAAAAACCAAAGATAAAATTATAATTTTAATAATAATAATTATAAGGGTTGTGGAGGTGCTGGAGCCTATCCCAGCTGTCCAGCTGTACACCCTGGACTGGTGGCCAGCCAATCCCAGGGCACATATAGACAAACAACCATTCACACTCACATTCATACCTATGGACAATTTGGAGTGGCTAATTAACCTAGCATGTTTTTGGAATGTGGGAGGAAACCGGAGCACCCGGAAACCGGAAACCGGGGAGAACATGCAAACTCCACACAGAGATGGAATTGAACTGGGGTCTCCTAGCTGTGAAACCCGTGTGCTAACCACTTGTCCACCGTGCAGCTAATTTGCCTCAAGACAAACGTGACACAGAGAGCGACAACAAAAGAGACTGACAAAATGTGTGATGAAGGAGTTATGAGGTTGTTGGATTCTGATGTTAAAGAAGACGACTTTACTGGTTTTGGTTCCCAGGAGGAGAACGAAGACAGCAATGGATGACATTTCTGGCAGGCTACTGTTGAACTATTTAAAAAATATTTCTGTGTACTGGAAATGACTGTACAGACAAAACCTGTCATGCACGCTTATTAGACATTTATTTCAGTTATCAAATGATGTTGAATCGCATGACTGAAGTGATAATGAAATGGATGGAGGTGCACCTGTAAGATCTGAGATGCCCATCAATTGTATACGTCAACCTATAAAAGTCTTTGCGTTACTGTAGTTCCATAGTAGAAGTACATCGCCTCAAGCTACAGCATCTCTGCAATGTCAACAGGTTCCATTGTCAGTCAAGGCCTTGTCAATCATTCCTCTTCCTGTTGAGCCACACCGTCGGCTCGTATGACATGGGCCTTGGATCAAAGAATGGTTTTAAGAGCTACTGTACAACCATCGCAAGGACATTTGCTGAATTCCGTGATAAATGAATTTCCATAAAGTAGCATTCCTTATTTCTGTAGTTAGAGCATAGAAAACATATAACCGTAAGTACGTTTTAACATTATTAAAGCTCTCTAGAATTAAATAACACCCCTATAGTCACCTTTACCCTCGTATTACCCAATGTAGTTGGCATAATAAGAGAATATAAGCCATTTAAGACATAATATAAGTAGTTACTATGACTAATATTACTAAGAAATCAGTACTGTAGTGGCTATTGTCTCATCAGTGTGGCATTACTGACACCTAGTGACCAGTGTAGAATACTACATATCATTAATATCTTCTGAATGCGATTTATTTTTATTTTTATTTTTATTTTTATTTTTATTTTTATTTTTATTTTTATTTTTATTTTTATTTTTATTTTTATTTTTATTTTTATTTTTATTTTTATTTTTATTTTTATTTTTATTTTTATTTTTATTCAGGTTTGGAACCAATTCGTATTTTTTAGCCATTTTTATGCCTGAAAATGACATGGGTGGAATTGAACACGGGTCTCTTAGTTGTGTGGCCTGCACGCTAACCACTCCCACACCGTGCAGCCCCTTGAATAAATTTGAGCGTGGCTATTTTAGGTTGAAATGACCAGGTATTTTTAGATATTTTTAGATGTGTTTTCCCAATGCTGACGTGTTTTGCGGTATGCCCAAACTGGTAAAACCAGACTCAACGGAATTCTGCTTTTACCAAAGCACATATGATTGACATTGACATTGATTGACATGCAGTCAAACTGGTCCGGCTTGGGCACAGGTGCGGCTTTAATGACCCAAATGTCATTTACACAAACTTTCAAAGCATTTCCCGTGATGTTATTCTAAAATATTGCACTTGTCAACATCTTTTTTTGAAGCATATGACTTTATTTTGATGATTTCTTCATGTATATATGTTAGTAAGCAGTACAGGGACACAAGAAATCGGGGCTTTAGAGCGACGGTGTTGACATTTGACCTTGAACAGTGCAGGAGAAAAAGGTGGTCCAAACAATCTGTGCGGTCAAATAATAACATAATCATATTTATTTCAATGGATTCTGGCGTCATTTTACGTGTTTGTGCATCAATAACCCGACTCACATTAGCCACGTTTACATGAGGAGTTTTATGAAATTGAAACAGCAACAACAATTTCATAAAAAGCAATATTAATAATAATAATAATAATAATATAGCCCCACTGGATGAGTTTGTAAAAGGGAAAGTTAGACTAAAGTACATTTTTAAGTACATGGCTGCTTTCAGTTTGCCCACTCGGAACGCAGAAGCGGCTTCTGGTCTTCGGCTTTGCTCTTGCGAGCGTAGTAGGCCACGACCACGGCCAAGGCCACCACGGACAAAGAACACGCGCTAGCTAAGATCCCCGTGCTCATGCTGCTGCTCAGCATCTCCTTCACTCGTCCTCCGCTTTGCCAGGAAACTGGAAAGAAGAACGCAGATGTGAGATGTGAGATGATACGGTCGGGGGCTTGATCATTGTGATCGTTTTTACATCATTGACTGTCATTGCCTGCAAAACATTATGTCAGAATTAAGGGATTCATTCATTTTTACCGCTTTTCCTCATGAGGGAGTCAAAAGTACAAGATCAAAAGTTCCAATTATAAGATAAAAAGTCATAATTATGAGACAAGAAAAACATAAATATTAGACAAAAAGTCAAAGTATGAGATATAAAGTTAACATTATGAGCTAAAAAGTCATAATTATGACATAAGAAAAACATAAATATTAGACAAAAAGTCAAAGTATGAGATATAAAGTTAACATTATGACATAAAAAGTCATAATTATGACATAAGAAAAACATAAATATTAGACAAAAAGTCAAAAGTATGAGATAAAAAGTTAACATTATGAGATAAAAAAAAGTCATAATTATGACATAAGAAAAACATAAATATTAGACAAAAAGTCAAAGTATGAGATAAAAAGTTTAAATTATGAGAAAAAAAATTATGAGATAAGAAAAACACAAATATTGGACAAAAAGTTGAATATATGAGAAACAAATATGAGATAAAATGTTGACATAAAATAAAAAAGTCATAATTTTGAGATTAAAAAGTCATAGTAATGAAATAAAGTCATATTTATGAGACAAAAAGTATTTGATGAAAAGTTGCAATGATGAGACAAAAAGTCCAAATTATGAGATAAAAAGTTAACATTATGAGATAAAAAAGTGATAATTATGACATAAGAAAAACATAAATATTAGACAAAAAGTCAAAAGTATGAGATAAAAAGTTTAAATTATGAGATAAAAAAATTATGAGATAAGAAAAACACAAATATTGGACAAAAAGTTGAATTTATGAGAAACAAATATGAGATAAAATGTTGACATAAAATAAAAAAGTCGTAATTTTGAGATTAAAAAGTCATAGTCATGAGATAAAGTCATATCTATGAGACAAAAAGTATTTGATGAAAAGTTGCAATGATGAGACAAAAAGTCCAAATTATGAGATAAAAAGTTTCCGAGATGCAAACTGCACATTTGCATGTTTTTTTTATCTCATAGTATTTCTCATAATTTGTCATTTCCACTCCTAATTCCGCCATTATTGACATCGCCACGGTTCATTGTTAAACCGTGGCGATGTGGCTGGGTAGGTACCTGGCGCCGCCACGTCCCCCTTGGTCATTAGTGTGATGTCCTCCCTCTCAGGGACCTCCAAGCCACGGTCAGCCTGGTCAGCCATCTTGACGCCGTCAGGCCTGCGCTGAGCAAACGCGCCAGGAAGAGCCTCGCTGACAAACTGGAAGGGACCCTGAGTGAGGGACCGCATGGAGGACTGTAAGGCCACGGACCGCCTGCGTCTGCGGAAGGCCTCGTTCTGGCAGCCCATGGCGCATCTGGAGAAGGGGTTGTTGATGTCGCACATGAGGACGCTGCAGGTGAAGTACACCTGGAAGATCACATGACTCCATTCATTCATTCATTCATTACATTCAGCAACAACAAACATTTGTACGCCATCTTGGTTATTCTACAACATTGCAGGGGGTAACGCCCGCATCGTGTCAGTCACAAGGGGGTAACGCCCACCTCGCGACAGTCATGAGGGGGTAACGCCCGCATTTTGACAGTCACAAGGGGGGGTAACGCCCGCATCGTGACAGCCACGAGGGGAGGTAACGCCCACATCGTGGCAGTCACATTGGGGGTAACGCCCACATCAAGACAGTCACAAGTGGGTAACGGACGCATCGTGTCAGTCACAAGGGGGTAACGCCCACCTCAAGACAGTCACAAGTGGGTAACGCCCGCATCGTGACAGCCACGAGGGGAGGTAACGCCCACATCAAGACAGTCACAAGTGGGTAACGGACGCATCGTGACAGTCACAAGGGGGGTAACGCCCACATCGTGGCAGTCACATTGGGGGTAACGCCCACATCGTGACAGTCACAAGGGGGTAACGCCCACATTGGGGGTAACGCCCACATCGTGACAGTCACAAGTGGGTAACGGCCGCACCGTGACAGTCACAAATGGGTAACGGCCGCATCGTGACAGTCACAAGGGGGGTAACGCCCGCATCGTGGCAGTCACAAGGGGGCAACGCCCGCATCGTGACAGTCACACGGAAGTAACACCCACATCGTGACAGTCACATTGGGGGTAACGCCCACATCGTGACAGTCACATTGGGGGTAACGCCCACATCGTGACAGTCACATGGGGGTAACGCCCGAACCGTGACAGTCACAAGTGGGTAACGGCCGCATCGTGACCGTCACGGGGGGGTAACGCCCACACCGTGACAGTCACCAGGGGGGTAACGTGGAGTGTCTGTACTTATGTAGAGTGAACGTACGTACGTCGGCTTACCTGATCATTGCTTCCACCAAAACTGAAGGTTGAGACCTCTAAGTGGTACGTCATTACATCAACGGCTCGGACCTTTAGAGAAGCGTCATTCAAACATCTGGGAAAAAAGAATATAGACGTAACATGTCAGACAGTGGAAGGCCATCCAAACAGGGGTGCCCAAAATGTGGCCCGCCGACCACCTGCAGCCCATGACTGTTTTTTGGATGATTTGGCCTGCGGCACATTCTAAAAATAGAACTTAACAAGAAAACTACAATAAAAACAGTAGGATAAAACTTAAAAATTACGAGAAAGAAAGAAAACAAATATTTAAGGAGTCATTTTTGGAAAATCATTTTAGTAGCATTGATTTAAAGTATTAAAAAAACATATATTTTTAAATATATTATCAGAAACAAGAGAAAACTTTTTGGGGGAAAATTAGTTTGTACAAAAAGTTACAATATCACATGAATAAAATCCAAATATTACGTGAATCAAGTGTATTTATTATGTCCGATATCAGATTATCAGTACTGATAATTATCAATGTAAAAATGCGATATCGGTTGATATCGGTATCAAATGTTTTCCCAATCATGAAAACTGATAGAGGAATGCAGAAATGTTATGAGAATAGTCAAAATATTAAGAGGACATTTTTTTTTTAATTAAAAAATAATAAAAAATTGTTAAAATTTTGAAAGACATTAGTATATTATGAGAAGCAAAAGAATAAAGTTTACATTTTTTTAAAGTTAAGTTGGGAAAAAATTATAATATTACAAGTTGAAGTCAAAATATTATGAAAATAAAGTCAGAATTAGCAGCGGAAATTGCAAAAAAAAAGCTGTTGTTTTACAATAATAAAGTCCTAATAATAGCTGAAAAAATTACAAAATTTTCTGAAAATAAATTTAAAATGAAAATAAAATTTCACAACGCTGAAATGCATTTTTTTCTTGAAATATATATGACTTCTTAGCATGTAAATGTGTCGGTTTCGGAAAATATTAGATTTTCCAGTATATGGCCCGAAGCGGAACAAGTTGGGGCTACGAAGAATAACCAGCGACTCCACTTTGCATCATACTGGTGGTATTGGTACTGCAATATCGTTTTGGTGCACGAATATTGATGAGTTGCAAAGAGTCCGTTTGGGACGGCACTCACACTCACCCGTCCTTGACCAGGTCGTAGAAGAGAGCGTTGTCAGGGTTGCCATCGGGCGTGGCTTTGCATGACTCCACAAAGAACGTGACGTTTGCCAGCTGCGATTGAGCCTTGATGGCCATAAAGATGGATTGTTGAAAGGTGACCTGCACCGGATAGGCGCTCGGCTGCACTTTGTCGGTGAAGTTAGCGTTAGTGTACACATCGAAAGAGTAACTGAAGCTGTCCAGTTCAGCGTCGCTGAAAACGTAGTTGGACTTCTGGACGTTATAATTTGACGAGATGCTGGCGCTTTTGGGGAACTGGCACGAGAAGCCCACTTTCACCGTCTTTCTTCGGAGTACAACTTGATCTGGATTACGCAGGGTTTGGATCTGATTCTTGAAGTAAATGTTGTGTTCTTCATCCTGTTTTTAGGAAGGAGAAAACAGCATGTGAATTCACAGCGGTGGCCATATTGTCTGTTCGATGAGCATAGAAAAGAAAAGTGTCGCGACCTCAACCATCGTGCCGCAGGTGCTGAACTGCATGGAAGCCGTGATGTGGGTGTCGTTGTAGGTGACCGAGCAGGATGGGTCCATCAGCGACAGATACCGCACGTCCACGTCGGGCAAAGCGGATCTCTCAATGGCAACCGTCATCATGTCCGCCGTGCACGTCACACTCGTTTTACCTGGCAAGAACACACGCACACGGTTAGTAATCCCTCCTTTTTCATGGTCACCCTTGCTTCCACACCCCCAACGTGATGAGGGAATTTCCACAAAGTAGGAATATTATCCGATTCCATTTAGAAATAAAGATATATTTTTGAACATTATTAGAAACCTCTAGACATGACATAACACCCCTATAGTTTATCACGCCCAGCCATGATGAGTGAATTTTGTTCTGACCATGAAGTCTGGTGCTTGTGTGTTTCACGGAACATTACAATAACATTACTGACACCTCGTGGCAGCATTTTGTACAGCATTTTTAAAATATATTTGTAAAATATTTTTTTATATTTAAATATAAAATATTTTTATATTATATTATTATTATATATGATAACATTTATTATTTTATATTTCATATTATATGATATTTAAATATAAAATATTTCAATACTAGTATATGTCATAAATATATGTATATATGTATAAATATATATATATATATCATTTTATATTTTGTATGTTTTTGTATATTTCTTATTTGATCTTTTATTATATTTGTATAGTATAATATAATATAATATAACACAATAATATATTATATTATATGAATATAATATCAATATTATAATGTTAATATAATAAAATAATATATAATATATAGTATATATATATAGTATATAAAATACTATATTATATTAATATAATATCAATAGTAGAATATTAATGTAATATATATATATTATATTATATTACATTATATTATATTATTGTTTAAATATAAAATATTTTTAAAATATTTTTATATAATTTGTTTATGCTGATATTGGGCCAATAATTATTGGCATCCCTACTTATATTTCTTTATTACTCATGTAGCCATTTTTATGCTTCATTTAGGCCAAAAATATGGAACATTAGCTTACTTATGCATATGTTTTGCCTAATAATAGGCAGCACGAAATTGCAAATATAAAATATTTTAAAACTATTATTTTTTAATAGTCTGTTTATGCTGATATCAGTCCGATTATTATGGGCATCCCTACTTCTATTTCTTTCTTACTCATGTAGCCATTTTTACGCTTCATTTAGGCCAAAAGTTTGTGAAACACTTTAAGATGAGAAGCCAGCTTTCCTGTTGGTCTGATCCATGGAATGGTTTATGAAATGTAGCTTAATAAATGTTGATCAACAAACCGGAGAAGGGGGTTGGCTCGCTCACCACAACGGCAACACACCTCATCTCTGATTGGCTGGAAAACAAAGGAGATATATCATAATAACAACGTATAATAACGTTGGCATACGACTGGACACTCACGATTCATTTGTCTCAGCAGTGAAGCAGACGGGGGCGACGCCTTCCGCATGGGCGTGTTGTGGTGTCCAGCTCAGCATCACCTTGGCTTTTCCGTGTAGATCATCACTGAACTCCTTGGTCATGTTGGAAGGGCCGCTCACCTGGAAGTCAGTGATGCTTCAAAGCAACAGGAAATGGGAAGTCAATATGTCAGTACGTTCCCGACGTTATGGGGCATAAAGGCCACAAACACCTACGTGGCGTGGTGAGCCTGCGCTTGGGCATGAAGCACCAATTTATGGCCCACCGTGGCGTGAAGCACGGCACCGTGTTTGGGTGTCGGGTACAAGAACTTGGGCAGCACGTGACCCAGTTCGCAATCTGGCAACGATGGGACGACTGGAACATAAACACAAAACATGATTGACGCATACGGTACAGTCATTCCTTTCAATGCGTATCCTCGCAAGGGTCGTGGGGGTGCTGGAGCCTATCCCAGATGTCTTCGGGGCGAGCGAGAGGCGGGGTACACCCTGGACTGGTGGCCAGCCAATCACAGGGCACATATAGATGCATGCAAACTCCACACAGACATGGCCGAGGGTGGAATTGAACTCTGGTCTTATAAGGCTTATATAAGGCTAACCACTCGATCACCGTGCAGCCCTGTATAACACATATAATATACAAATATTTTATATTTATATCATATCATATCATATACAATATAATATAATACAATATATGATAAAAATATAAAATTATTATTATTATTATTATTATATGTAGAAGACATAATATACAAATATTTTATATTTAAATATTTTAATATAATATTATATAATATATACGTATGTAGAAGACATATAATATACAAATATTTTATATTCAAATAATGTAATATAATACAAATATAAAATTATATATACATATGTCTAAAATATTTTATATTTAAAAATATAATGTAATGTAATATAATATATGTATATGTAGAAGGCATATAATATACAAATATGTTATATTCAAATAATATAATATAATACAAATATAAAATGATACATACATAGACAAAATATACAAATATTTTATATTTAAAAATATAATATAATGTAATATAATATGATATAATATAAAATGATATATATACATATATGTCTAAGACATATAATATAAGAATATTTTATATTTAAATATTATAATGTAAGATAATATAATACAATATAAATATATATATATTATATAATATATAGGGTGGATTGAACTCGGGTCTCCTAGCTGTGAGGCCTGCGCTCTAACCACTGGGTCACCGTGCAGCCTCCATACAGTATATACAGTAAGTGTTTATGCCCAACATCCTGACCGATGGCGGCCTTGTCTTGCATCATCATTGCTTCGGGTTTGTCAGAATTATTAAGGATTAAGGATTGGGGTCTTTCCTGGCCATCCCTGATCTTCTTCCTGACGGGAATTGGCTCCTTTGTCACACTTCCTTGTGAGCTGTACACCGCCATGATACGTGTACCACTTACTTTCTAATAGGAACTGCACTTCCACGCTGCACAGATGCGGTGAACTTCCGTTGTGGGCGTCCCGATACGTGGATGTTCCATTTGCATAGGATAAATTCATGTCTTTGGTAGGGAAGTCCTCCAGCATCACCTCAAACACGTAGACGCCGACACCCACCTCTCCCGTTTTGTGGAGGGTGCAGGTCGTCTGGGTGGACACGTGACAAACAGTGGAGATCGTTAGCATTCATCATATTCTTGACACTTGGCTTTGGTATGGGATACTCTATCCAACATTTTTGTTTTTATTTTGGCAATTTTTAAGCAGTGAAATAATATTCAGTAATGACCTCATTCAGAGTAATGTTGGCATGAACGGCGGCGTGTTCAGCTAAATGGCACTTGACGTGATCTTCATCGGGATCGTAAGCCAAAAGATGAAGCTCGGAAAAACAGTTCTGGGGCTTCCTGCATGAAGATGAATAGACAATCGTTCATTATTGCCCTGCTTACTACATTATGGAAGCATTTGAGAAAAATGACAGTAGAATTTAACAAGAAAAACACAAAAAAACAACAACATTTAACAAATCAGCAAGAAAACAAGAAAAAAAACCTTAAAAAATCAGCAGTCATTTTAAAAGAATAAGGTCAAAACATTAAGAGAATGAGAAAAAGTTTATTATTATTCTGAGGGGAAAATAACATTGTTTTAGAAGCGTAAGGTTGAACTTTATATTTTTGAAGTTATAATATGATGAGAAACCAAAAAAAAACAATACTGTAATTTTTGGAAGCTTAGGTTGCTCGTAATTAAGTTGCAGAAATCACAAATTATGACTCAAAATAGTCCAAAATCGAAATATTATGAGAATAAAGTCATAATTATTAGAAGAAAATGTACAAGAAGAAAGAGCTGAAATTCATGTATTAATAAATGTATTATATATTATATTTATTTTTTATTTATTATATATTATTTTATTAATATATTTATTCAGTATTTTTTAAATATTACAAAAAGTCCTAATATTATTTTAAACAGACCCAAATAAATCAAGTTACATTTTTGAAACTTTAGTTTGCAGTAATGTCATAATGTTACTAGAATAAAAATGAAAGATATGGGAATAAAGTCATAATTACGAGAAGAAAATAGTTTTGAAATAAAATTTAAAAAATAGCAGAAATAACAGCTTTAATTTGACAAGAATCACGTTACAATTTTTAAACAATAAACTAATAATTTTAGGAGAAAAATACCACAATGTAATTTTTGTAGCATAGAGTTGAAAAAAGAGTTGTTAAAAAAAAACGTTTATTATAAGAAACAAACAAAGCAAATACTAATTGTTAGAAAATTAGGTCGAGAAAAAGTCATAACACCATGGGAATAAAGTCATAATATCACAAGAGAAAAATCTTTAAATATTATTTTAGAATATTTTTTCCATGCTAATATACAGGCTAAATAATATTAGCATTGACTAGCAAGTAGGGTTGTCACAGTTGTCACTTTACGCGTAAGAAAAATACAATGAAAACATTTATGACCATATACTGTATTGCAATCTGCTAATTTCTTTCGACTATGTTACACTCTGTGTGTATGCTAGTGGCCCCGCCTCCACCCGCTCATCCCAAGAGACTGTAGCAGATGTGATATACGCCATGCTAGTTGGGCTTATGTGACTTTTCTATGTTCAGGTGAGTCTGAAATAATAATAATAATAATAATAATAATAATAATAATAATAATTGTCTTTACCTCAGAGAGGACACGGTGGTCGATACGGGACAATTGTTCAGGCCTTCGGTGTCAGATCGAGTCCGGAGATCCAAATGGGCGTGGCTTGTCCAGTTTGTTTTTGTATCATTGTTAGTTGCCCAGCAACAACCCGTGTTACTGAAAAGAAGTACTGTTATTTCTACTGCTACTACTACTACTAGTACTACTTTGAGACATAACCTGTCCTGGTCATGTACCTGAGAGAAATGTAGGAAGCGTTCATGGATACGTTTGCCATGGTACGTCCCTCAGACTGACACCATCGCTGCTGGCCTGAGGTGTCCTGGTCTGTTTGCATGACGCCGCTGTTGACCAAGCCGGTACATCCCGTGCACGTGTACGATGATGGATGATCACAATGATCCCTGCCGTTCTGTCGGTGATGAAAGGCCACCTGGGGGGTTTGAAGAAGCGTTAGAAAAAAAAGTCAATTTTGCAATTTTGGATGTTCTACGTCCTTGTGGTGTATTAATGTGAGCTATCAGCGCTCTGTTGTGTAATTCTTTTATTGTATTTACTACTACAAGGTTTGAAGAAGTGTTAAAAAATACATTTTCTTGTATGATTGCAACTTTTTTTCTCATTTAATTAAAACTTATTTTTCTTAATATCTTGATTTTATTTATTTTTTAATGTTCCACCTATTTCACTTTTCCTCCTGTAAACTTTTTGTAATTATGACTATATTGTCATAATATTTGGCCTTTATTCTTGTAATAATATGTTTTAATGTCTGATTTTCAAAAAATGTCAACTTTATTTTTGATAATATTGACTTTAAAAAATTGTTTTTGTTTTTAAAATTAAAAACTTTAAAAACTTTCTTCTATTCTCATAACTTTTTTCAACTTTTTGTCATGATTATCTAATTTTTTACTGTTTTTTTTTTTCATTTCTGCCCAGGCTTTTTCAATAATTTGCCAAATATTTGCAGATTTCTTATTTCTTATTCTTATTCTACTCATTATATTAGGACTTTTATTATGACTTGACTCCCATAATATTGTGACTTTATTCTTGTAATATTATAACATTCACTCAAACAATTTTTCCAACTTCATGATTTGTTTCTCAAAATGTTCTGACTTTGAAATTTTTTTTTTAATATATAACAGATCTATTTGTGAAAAAAATATTTTTGACATTATTTTTCCTCATAATATTACAAATTTATTCTCATAGCATTGCGACTTTTTTCTCGTTAGAAGACAATTTTTTTCTCTCAGTATTTCTAATTTATTCTCGTGAAAATTCTGCTGTTTCTTTATTCCGGCTGTTTCTTTTGTTTTGAAATAATTTTCCAAATAGTTCTGCTTTCTTCTCATAATATTACAACTTTATTCCTGTAATATTTTGATTTTATTCCTGTGATATTATAGCTGTTTTCCAGCTTAATTTTCCAAAAAATACAACTTTATTATTTGTTTTATTTGTTTCTCATGATATTATGACTTTTAAAAATATATATATTTTTAATAATTAATTTTTTATTATTTTTTAATTATTTTGACTTTATTGTAAGATTACATGTTTACTGTGTTTTTCTTTTTTTTTTAATATCATCTTTATCTAGCGGTTGGCTGGCGACCAGTCCAATAAAACCGCATGTGGAATCAGTACAGAGGAAAGATAATTGTTGAAATTTTAGCACTGTACCTTCAAATATCCATCCGGGTCCTTGTGCGGATGAATAAAACTAATGCTATCCCCATAAAAGTCTTCAGCTGAGCCTGCTCCCAGAACTGCAAAGAGCAGCAGGAGGATGGCGCCTGCTGCCATGATGGCGAAGAGAATCTGTTCAAAGAAAAAGCTTGTTGAGTCGGTTTCAATCGGAGCCCGGAAAGGCGTTTCCTTCGGGAGTCCACCCGACAGGTTCAACCTGATATCCACAGAAATGGCACTTTTTTTTTTAAACTTTATTGGTTTTCTCTCCAAACCGTACTTCATGAAATCATCTTGGGGTCACAGTGAACTGAAAAAAATTATATTATTTATTCTGGAGGTCTTTGCTTCACATTCGCCATTCAGCAAATTCAAGGAGTATTGTTTACATGTTTTGTTTTTGTTTATTTATTTAGTTGTCCCTTGTTTAAATACAGTTCTTAACATTATTAAAGCTTTCTAAACATGAATTAGCACCCCTATAGTCACATGTACACATCTATTACCCAACATAGAAGACATAACAAGAGAAATTAAGACTCATACTAATTTCTTTTGCTGTGTGTGTCAACAGGAAGTGACATCGGGGGTTCAGAGTTGAGTTTTAGCTTACGGCTACAACAGTAGCCTATGTTAGGGATTGGTATATATATATATATATATGTTATATATTATATCATTACTCAATAGAAACAGTCTGACTCACTACATCATTGAAGAAAGAATGATAAAATCATCACACAGCAACTTAACACTCAAAAGGTAAGAAATGTACAAGGGAGGGATCTTGGAAAACTGCATGACGGGAAACCGCTGTTTTTATTCTCATATCGGTACTTGCATTTTTATTTCTGTGATTTCCGATGGGGACGAGTGGTTAGCGTGCAGGCCACACAGCTAGGAGACCCGGGTTTGATTCCACCCTCGGCCATCTCTGTGTAGAGTTTGCATGTTCTCCCCGTGCATGCGTGGGTTTTCAAGGGCACCTTTGCATTAAACAGGAAATAGACCCGCATCAGTTCCCATTTCCCTGTTTTCTTGACAGCCTTTTGAATACTCGCAGACGCCACTTCACCGTGCTTTCTAATCCTATTAAAGGCTCTACTGTGCAGGTAGGTCAACAAAGTGTAAAGTTGCTCTGCTTGAGTAGTACCGCTGACTGGAGTTGCGATTTTGGATATTAATATTTTTTTGTTTTGTTTAACTTATTAACATTTGCCAATATCATACCTTCTATTTCCAATACAAATGTGACTGGAGCACAACTGCCAACATTTGGGAATTAGAGCTTAAAAAATTAAAGGGCACATTTAGTGAATTTCTTTTTTTAATTAATGCTAAAATGGGAAATATGACAGAATCTATGTAGTAATAATTGTGTTATTTCCAGTAAAACAGGACGTGTTTGGCGGATGTTTTTTTGTCCGAGTGCTCTGAGAGGACCGGAAGTTGGATTCATTTTTCCTGAATGTTAAAATTCTGGAAAATATTACAACAGCAGGGCAAAATACGATAGCTAATTATATGCCGTACATATAATATTTAATGAAATGTGTCACATAGTCATCTAATATTTGGGTTATTTTTGGGAAGTAAAAAATAAGCCCATAAAATTAGCTGATTTTTTTTTTTGCTTAATGGGCTCATCATCTTTACAACATCACCGATTAAGAACTCCGTGATTCGGGCAACTTGATCATTCGGCTGCAGAAATATCAGGTTTAAATCGTAATGTTGTGGTGGTTGCTCCCGATGTAAGGACCTTGTCTAGTTTGGGCCACTTGACTTTCCGTAGTGACGTCATCGTGTGGAAACTGTCACAGTGGCAAGATGGCCGCCGAACCAAACAAGACTGAAATTCTTACTATTTTCAAAAGACTGAGGTCCATTCCTACAAACAAGGTACATGTATACGACACGTTTGTTGTTGTGTAATATACTTTTGATGTGGAATTTGCCCGTAGTAGTTGATCGGCTTCGTCTGGAAGCGAGGCCCAAGTCTCCGGTGAAACAGCTAGCTGTGGCTAACAGCTGCTAGCAGCCGGTAAAGCAGCAAACGTAAAGGCCACGTATACGATTTGTCTTTGCCGGGGAAGCCTATCACATATGTTCTTGGTAGAGTAGAATTACGTTTCTCCTTTTAGGATCCCACTTTTAAACATCACAGTTACGTTCCTCCTTTGATGTCGACCAGCTTGACGCTATTGCCAGCCATTTGTCACTAATATTAACACCAGGAGGTTTGAATGATGTTCACTTATCTTTTGTCATAAACGAATGTGAGTCTAGACTCTCGTTTTTATGTGTCAGAATAAATATGTCAAAATATTATCTTATTGACCACCAAACTGTATCTTAACACAAAAACATGGCATTTCTTTGAACATTAGTTTTAATTGAATACATTGCTAAGTGTGCCTGACGTCACATCCGGTTGGTCTTGTCACAGTGCGAAAATTCCAAATGCGAAAACGCTGTTCTCGCATGTGTCAATCATACAAATAGAGATTTCTTAAAACAAGGTAAGACAAACTAGTCCCTCCTAGGGGGGGGAAACATCAGAAACAACCAAAAAGTGCAGAAATGGTGGCTTGTGAAGCTGTTTCTCTAATTAAAACGAATTAAAACAAATCTGAACACGCTCAGGTTTGACTGACGACAACAAGCACATTTTAGACTAAAACTAAACTTCACATTTTTAACTAAGCTTATAATGCTTATGAATACGGCAAATACAGAAATAATTCATTTTTTTTTAAACAAAAAATATATATATAAGTGTGGTATACAAGAAGAGATCGTACATAAAAAAATCAACTGAATAAAGATGGTTCTTTCGACGTGAATAAGATAAATGTGAACTCTGTGCTGAGCAGTTCACTCAAACTCACCAGCATTAAAATAACATCAAAGAGCATGCAAAAATTACACATATGTAAGGGAAAATCTGGAATGTTGAAACAAAAAAATGATTATAGGCCCAAAATGTAGTATGTATATAAACTTTAGACCGCCACTGTAATTTATTAAAAACATCTGATGAGAGCAGTGGATGTTGAAACGACAACACGGGTCATAGCAATCATGTTTATTTATCCAAATGGTAAACCCTCAAGCAAATACGCTTGGTAGCTTGAAGTGCAGTTTTAAAATTTGAGGCAGGTGGCGGTTGTACTAAAGGTAAGCATTTGCTCCATTTAATATTCATGTATTGTGAAATGGGATGCCGCCTGCGGATTTCGCCCATCCATTTGCCATGTCTGTGCTTTCATGTTGTCAGCTTATGGTCCCGCAAACGTAGCCAAAAGAGCATCAGCGAAGTTATCAAACAAAGAAACACTCCAGTCGGATATTTACAATATCATACTTTGCTGTACAGAGCAGTTTATTACCGGCTCATATGTAGTAAAATCAACAATAACGACAATGCAGCGAGTCGTTATATGTGATGTTGAGAAGTATGTGTTGTCCAACTGTCAGGCGCTTGTGTGTGTGTGTACCACTCGTCCACCGCGCAGGTATTCCTCAAGATGTAGGTCTTTAAAAAGGAGTTTCGATATTGTTGCAATAAGGTCCTTGTACTCCTGCACGAGTGTAACTAACATTGCAGTATTTGTTGTGGTGCTCAGCTTGATTTCTCATGCGCATGCTGTTGCTGCACAGGCATGTTTCGACTGCGCAGCCAAAAACCCCAGTTGGGCGAGTATTCCCTACGGCGTCTTCTTGTGCATTGACTGTTCTGGTATCCACCGCTCCCTCGGAGTCCACCTTAGCTTCATCAGGTAGGATACCGTCATGGCTGTGGTGTGGTGTGCTCCAGCAGTGACCACAGTGCCACACAGGACATTTTCCACATCTCTATTTGTGTTGTCCTCAGATCCACTGAGCTTGATTCCAACTGGAACTGGTTTCAGCTTCGATGTATGCAGGTCGGGGGCAACGCCAATGCGGTAAGTCAACACTGGACTGACAAGTAAAACCAAAATCTTGCCTAAATGATCACTTTTGTCAGTGTTTAAAAAAAATATATGTCTAGACCAGTACCATTTTGTCTGTGCTTTACATGCTTGAAATAACTCCCCTTCTCTTCCTGTTTGAAGACTGCATTTTTCCGCCAACATGGCTGCTCCACAAATGACACCAATGCCAAGTATAACAGTCGTGCAGCACAAATGTACAGGGAGAAGATCCGTCAGCTTGCGAACGCTGCTTTGTCCAAGTATGGAACAGATGTGAGTGTAGTTCCATCATAAACATTTGGGGGGATGTCTACATCCGTCCTATTTAGTATCCTCGCAGTCGCCATTAAAGATCTGACTTGGGTCTTTTCTGTATCAGAGGTTGAAGAGATGCATTGCTAGATCTGCTCAAGGGATTATCAGTGCATAAGCAACACTATCAGGCCATTTTAGGATATGTTCAGAGTCCACTGGGTGCGCACTGATGACATCAATCGGTGATACCCGGCTGTCAATATGTTGTTAATGTTATACCACAGAGGCCATCGCGTCAGTTTGTCGTCTTTCCTTTTCAGCTGTGGATTGACTCTTCAGGCGGAAGCACTCCAGCAGCTCCGGAGAAGAAGGAGACTGACTTTTTTGCAGAGCACACACAGGTATTAGGAAGATGACTGTAGCATGAATCGATTATGAATACGAGCATCCGTAGCCATTCTTTCAATTTTACACCGAGCTACATTAAAAAGAAACACTCATATTGTACTTGAGGACTCGCGTCCTCCTCAATCTCCCTGTCCCCACCACAGCTAGCCTCGTCAGCACGTCTTATCGTTCATCACCCAGCAGGGCTAGTCATTGCATTAATTGGCACGTCTTTACCACGTGCATGAATCTACCATTGAGTGAGGAAGCATTGTTGGTTATATTTGATATGAATCACTAATATACAGTGGCCTCATTAGGTCTGTTTTAGGGGGGCTTCTGTCCCCCGAAAATCTTCTTAAGCCCCCCTAAAAAATTTGATATTTTTTATTGATATATATTTTTTTAATTTGATTTTTTTTTTACAAAAAAAGCAGTTTTGCAGTGTAGATGGTGTGTACTAAATTTAATGATGGCCTAAAACAATTGAGTATTGTGACTAAATCTGTCCTAAAGTGGGACGTTATATCCCGCTTCTTGTTCATTATTTTTGTTATTTTGGATACTTTGATTCTTTTTAATGTCTCCTACATTCAATCATATCCTGTGCATCTCCAGGGGGCTAAGCTCCCCCCCCCCATCCTCAGAACCTAGTAACGCCCCTGCTAATATGTCACAATAACGTAATGAACCCTCTGTTTTTGTTGTGGTTGTTTTATGGCTGAAGCTGGGTTTCACTCAAATAGGGTAATACTGTCATTATTTGAATGGCTCAGACTTTACAGGGTAATTTGTGCAATGTGTGTTTTCAGTCCGCTAATGACTGGAGCATGACACCAGCCTCAGAGCCGGAGCAGAATGGAAGCCCTGTTGGCGCACAGCTGAGGAACACCGTGGCCAAAACCCAAGAGGACAACCGTTAGTTGAACACACACACACACACTACTCTGTCACAAGCTTAATACAGTGGCACTTAATACATCCTTTTAGACATTGTGCATCTTTCCACCCAGCAGACATCACGCTACAGTTATATCACCTACTGCTGTTCACATGTTTATACATTGAAGATGAATATTAGTAGAAATAAATGACTACTATTTTTCACATCCAACAATGTCTAACCGGAAGAGGTCTTCATTTGCTTTGGCTTCCAATGTTTTGATTTGCTGCGTTAACCCTTACTCTCCACAGAGCCAGAAGACGGACCGAGCATCTGTGGTCTGAGCACGTCACCCAAAGCCCCCATGGGTGAGCCCATTACCGCCGATCTCGCTCATGCACATGTCGTCTCTTGAGCTCCCTCATCTTTGACGTGTGTACATTTTTTTGTTGTCGCAGACACACACCCTTTCTCTGAGCTTGTAAAGCTACGCAAACAGCTTTAATTTACACTCTGTCAGTCAGCGTAATAACATAGCAGTGAAGCTTTCGTCACAGTTTAGTCAGGCTAGGCGCTTTTGGGCTGCATGGGCTGCTTGCGGGACGGTACAATATAACCTGGGACAGCAACATCACTGTTTCACTGTATTAAAATGTGTTGTTTTTAAATATCTCCATTGGGAAGAAGTCAAATCAACACTCAAGATGTTTTCAACAAACGTTACATTATGCCTTTGTGGCAAATGTGCAGGTCACACTTTTCCGCAATCTTCTGTTTCCCAGTCATGTGATTATTGTTAGCAACAGAGACTTTAGTGGTTGATGGTTGTTTTTCAGTGGAAAGTGAACGATTTATACCACTACCCTGGACTCCTGTCTCATTCTGAATATCACGTCTCCACATTTGGCGACCATGCTAACAATGCAACCAGTGTTATCTACGCGCGACTTGGCAATAGAGCCCGTGCCTGCGGTTTCACATTAAAAGCCCAGTTCCGACTACAAGGAAAAAACACAGGATGTGTTAGTATTTGCACACTGGACTCCCACTTTCTCTTGGTATGACAGACAAATGTAGCGGTTTTTGGTAACTGGCCCATGACTAGTCAATAAATGAATATTGTAGGCACTCGCATATAATACATCCTCATCCACTTCTCTGCTTATTGGCAAAAACGCAGCTAAACCTGCACCAGCTACTTCTGAGACTCCTCTTTGACAAAGTGAACGTCAGCGTCGTCGACCGGCCACGAGTATTAATCAGGATTGTGTGTCTGCGTCAGTCATTGTGAGCGTGCTCACATCCTGGTATCTTGACTATTTTGCTGCTAGGGTTTCATGTGCAGCCGCACCAGGACGAATGAGAACTGCTCCTTTTGCTCATAGCTGTCAGCTTGGCATGTTTAAAGATGAATAGCTCGTCGGCACATCAGTGTCAGCTCCAGTATTTGTCAATTGTCTTTACTCATTTTCACACAGCACACATTCCTGAAAGGGCAAGCGGCGCTGCGAGTGGTGTGCACTTAAACTTGCTCATATTTACTGTCATGGATGCAATTTATGTTCCAGATGTTAAGCCTTCCATCATTGGGAAGAAGAAGCCAATGGCTGCCAAAAAAGGGGTAAGGGATTTATTGATCCATTTCACCAGAGCTGCCGTCATTGCCGTCAAATAACTGGATACACACCGTCGATGCTATTTCCCCACAATGCAGCTGGGCGCAAAGAAAGGTCTTGGGGCACAGAAGGTGAGCAGTAATAATTTTACCGAAGTGGAGAAACAAGCCCAGGTTGCAGAGAAGTTACGCGAGGAACAGGCCGCCGAGGCAAAGAAACAAGCAGAAGAGTCCATGTCAGTATCCAAATTCATTCCTTCTCACATCCTTGTTGTTACGACTGCTGCATTCTGGAACCTTGTGTTGGTCTCGGCAGTGTGGCCTCCATGCGTTTGGCCTACAAAGAGCTGGAGATCGACAGGAAGCTGGAGGAGAAGAAGCTGAAGAACCTGGAGGGCAAGAAAAGGGAGCAGGCCGAGAGACTGGGCATGGGCTTCGGGAACAGGAGGTGACATCACATCAATGTTTGGCCTTTGACGTCTTGCGCAACTCCATCATCAAAGATTAGAATCATATATTGCCAGTGATAGCAATATCACGATACACACAGTAGTTATGAAATCATTCCAAAAGGCTCGATGGAAATCCATCAGTTCCAGACAGTACGTATTTGCTAGAGAATGAGTTAAAGGGGACCTGTTATGGACATTTTTCCACCCTTTGTATTGAGTTGTTGTCCTATAGAGCAGCTACACACAATAACAATAATACACAATAATAAGATTTTGCAGAATCTGCAGCCAGCTTTATTTTCTTTGATTTGTGCTTCCTGCCAAAACGGTCTGATTTGATTTATTCCGCCCACTCCGCTGTGATTGGTCACACGCCCAAAGTGCTTCCCAACTATGAACCATATAAGGAAGTCCGCCCCTTTGTGACATCACAAAAGAACGTTTTTACCGCGCCTTTTTAAACCGAGCATTCACTTCTTTCAGGGCTCACTTCCAAACGCGTGAACCTTATTATTGGAATCTTTGGCATGGTTTTTAAGAATTTGGAATACAACTCCATTTATAGGTCAGAAAAGTGGAAAAGCATAATACGTCCCATTTAGCGTGCATTAAAACACACTCATACAGCCTACATTGCACTAGCATGCTCTGCTAAACTAAGCTAACCCATTCATGCGCTGTAAGAGGAGCTTTTTCCTCCTAACTTTAGCTGCTTTCAGCTCGTCACTCGGGCAGATTGCGATAACACATAAATCATGGGTTCCTGTAGAATTTTTCATATTCTATATTCTACACTCCATATCCTTCATTTTGCAATGAAGACAATAATACTGAAAGGGGACTAGCCTCATGACAGATTTGATTGATGAGTTAATTGACAAAGAGTTGTGTTGCGTTTCAGTGCTGTGTCACATTCAGTGATGTCCGAGATGCAGGTGATTGAGCAGGAAACCCCAGTGGGAGCCAAGACCTCATCCAGGTCCAAACTGGACATGTTTGACGAACCAGGCTTCACCTCCGGACCCCCAAAGTACATCCTCCATCCATCCTCAGAGGGCTTCCTGTCTGACAGCATCCACGCTTCCTAACCCGCCTTTGGCTTTACAGATATAAGGACAACCCCTTCACAGTGGGGGACACTTTTGGATCCCGCTGGGACACAGAGGGAGGGACTGCCTCTTTCACCGCGTCCTGGGCTCTGGAGAAAGAGGAACCTAAAGAGGAGGTCACCATCTCCAGTATCCAACCTTTAGGGGAGAGGTATTCACCAAATGTCTTGTTTTTTTCTTTCACCCGAAACAAGAACTTAGGTTCTAACTAAAGTTTGTATCTCACCAAGGCTTCCCAGCAGAAGAAAAGCTGAGGTTTCTGCTCCAGCGTCCGAGTCAAGCGAAGCCAGGCAGAAGTTTGCCAACGCCAAGGCCATCTCTTCCGACATGTTCTTTGGCCGCGAGAGCAACGCTGAGGTGAGACCTGCATCTTTTCTTTCAGCCCGGTACAACAGCTTTGTGTGGTTAGCACGTCGGCCTCACAGCTAGGAGACCCGAGTTCAATTCCACCCTCAGCCATCTCTGTGTGGAGTTAGCATGTTCTCCCCGTGCATGCGTGGGTTTCCTCCCACGTTCCAAAAACATGCTAGGTTAATTAGCCACTCCAAATTGTATTGTAGGTATGAATGTGAGTGTGAATGGTTGTTTGTCTGGGATAGGCTCCAGCACGCTCGCAACCCTCGTGAGGATAAGCGGTATAGAAGATGGATATTATCCGCCACGGGATCTGGGTGATCCGGTTGCCGTACAACATTCGTAACTCGGTGGCCAGGCTAATTCAAGCGTACTTAAAGCATGTGAATAACGTGGTGTCTTTGAACACAACCCCACATTGCCCACAATGATGCGGTTCAAGTGTGATAGAAATGCTGTGCTGTTAAAGAGACCAATGTTGAAACTGTGATTTGTTCTTCAGTATGAGGCAAAGACCAGACTGGAGAGCATGTCTGGAAGCACGTCCATCAGTTCAGCCGACCTGTTTGGAGACGGCAGTGACCATAAAGGTACCCTCGTGTGTTTCCGTGCGTGTTGAACGTGTCGGGAAAAAAAGCAACGGATGATCATGTCTCGTATTCCTGTTTGTCTTGAGGGCGGGGATCGGGCTTTGACAGCGTGCTTCCTGCCGGTCCGGACATCACCCAGTTCAAACAAGGGGTGAAGACCGTCGCAGGCAAGATGGCGGTCCTCGCCAACGGTGTCATGAATAGCATCCAGGTACGGTTGTTGAACATCGTAGAGGAGGGATGAACGCGGGGGTTAACCTTCATCAATGGTGCGTTTGTGGTCTCAGGATCGCTACGGCTCCTACTAAGCAGCGTTGAGGCAAGAGGAAATGAATGAAGCCTCCAAACGAGCAGCTCCCTTGCTTGTGGGCGGGGATGTGAAGCTGAGACGAGGGAAGCCCAAGGTTTTGCATGAGGAAAGAAAATCTTCCTTCTCACCCCCCCCCACCCCCCACCCCCCACCCCCCACCTTTTTAGAGACCGTTTTTTCAGGAGTCAGCATTTTTGCTCTCTCCACATTTATGAGTTTTTATTTTCATAAAGCAAAACATGTGACATTGTCGTGTTTCTAAAGCCACACTTGAACCTTCTTTTTGGTCGTAGATTTTCAAAAAGATGCAGAGTTAATTCTATATATTTTCTTCCCTTACACATGGATACTGTTATCAAAAACTATGTTGGTATTTTTGTTGTTGTTGAGATATTAAAAAAAAGTGCAGCCGTATATTTTTAGCCTCTGTTTGCAGGAAACTGAAAAGTTTTCATTCAGTGTTGGTGTCGCTGCTGCTCATCAAGTGTTTTGTCATTTTGACATCGAACCACCAGCAGCCAACTCTCCACTATTTGTCATCTTGGAATTGTATATTTCTGTCAGGATATAATGTATGATTAAAAGTCTGATATCTTCATCTCCTCTCTTTCTTTACATAAACCATCACATAATTAACTATAAGGGATTTTGACCATCATTCACAATCCTTTCTGTGCATTATAACGCCAGAAAATGAGTTAATATGAGCTAGCTAACAATGTACGCAATTGGGGACACACCTATTTATACGACAACTGAGGAACTAATGAACGAGTAATGAATGAGTGGTTATTGCGAAACCAAGGCACATACATTTTGGAGTAGTTTCTGATCAACTAATGAGTAGAGTTATTACTGAGCAACTAAGGCGGATACATTTAGAGTAGTTACCGAGGAACTAATGAATAAAATAGTTACTGAGATGTTATCCTGTTTTGTTTGTTTCCCATATTACATAAAATAAAATCTTCAATATTTCACTATTTTTTTCCTCATTGTTATATAATATTTCTTAATATGTTTCTAAATATTCTTGCAAAATGATTCCCCATTTTCCCCATCCTAATTTTTTTAATCACAACTATCAATCAAAACCTTCTTTAAAAATAACCTCTAACAGGGTATTATCGTTTGATATACATACTGTGATCATACAAAGATGATAACATGCAATACTTAAAGTATATTGTCTTATTTTGAGCCGGTGAAGTAGTGAAGTGTAGGGCGAATAGGGCAAACTTTATGGTCTCACAAAATTCATATCTTGCCTTCATCAAATAAGTCACAAGGTTTCAATCAATAGAGTCGCTCTTTTTGGACAAAAACTTAGGAACTTGAGAGGACTTATGGGCTCCGTTTATTGAACACGACAACACAGCCAACAGAAAAGACCGCCAACCGCCCTACTGCAGTCGCATTTTCTGACGTCATCCGTGAACCCGCTCTCCAGGCATGACCAATCAATTCCCAACAAATTAAACTGTTAAGATACAGCGACAACACTTACAATCTCCTTGGAATGGCTGTGTGTTCCAGCACAAGACGTGTCTTCCAGTCATAAGGTAAAAAACCACTAAAAACGAGCATCTTATTAAGTATTTGTATGGAAATTGAGAGCTAGGTGTCCATTCTTCCATAAGTAATGCTAACACGAGCGGCTAGCTAGGCGTCGTGTTAGTCCCGCCAGGTAAATATTATAATATAAACACGACAATGTCGCTGTAGCTTGGTTAATACAGACTAACTCCTTTTGGCGTTCTGTTAATATACGTTTCTCATGAAGATAACAAGAAAAAGAAGCAAATAATTCACTAAGTTCAACTAAAGGTCTGATACTTTATTGTGAAAGTATCACTTTCCGGTGATGTGGATATTTAATAGCGGTATGTGGATCGATACTTCTGATACCGGCTCTTCATGGTCTAAAATCGATTCCTAAATCAAAATGTTTATACTTGAGATACTGCAGTCGTTTGTCAAAATGATGACCAATCATAAACATATGATTATGTCCTCTGTTTTATATTAACTTGGATTATATTGTAAATCACCCAAATACAATATACTAATTAATATAATAATTATATGATATAATGTACAAATAATTTATCTAAATTATATTTGTACAAATGTACGTAATACATACTATTTAACTATTTAAAAATATGTATTTACATTAATAATTTATTAAATAATGACAGATTACATGTCTTGTACTCTTTGTGCTATGATATCAAATAACTTTAAAAAAATTACCACAGTATCAGATCAGTATCGCTGGCATCAGCCAGAATTTAACTCGGTATCGAATCACAAACTAAATCAATGGTATCGCACATCACTAACATATAATCCTCCATTTTGTCACTCAAATTTATTCATCTTTCATTCATTTGACTTGCTGCTGTTTTCCTCTCTATGGAAGGACGGTAGTGACGACAAGCACCTTCCAGCTCACGGACGCCCCCCACTTTACAGGATAAAGGCAGTACTGCAAGCGCCTACTGGTATGACATTTCTTTGTATTTTATAATCATCTTATCACCCTTACATGAATATGAATACAATATTACACAGGCTGTAGTCATGATGTACAATAATTGCTTCTGCAATGTATTATTGGCCACATGCTGACAAATGTGAGGTGGCAGACGCCATGACGGCAACTTTGGTTTTTTAATTTGATCAGGAAATGTGCAAATTCAGCAATTTTTAAGTAAGAAAATGTTGAAAACAATTAGAACTATACAGAAAATACATTTATAGTACACATCAATGGGCAAATATTCATATTTATTCATATTTATTTATATTTACTGGTTACTGGTGACGTAGACCACCACTTTTCACTTTTTCTTCCGAGTGTGTAATTGATATGCCCATGAAAATGTCTATTTTGCTTATAAACGTCAGACGGAAAGGATCTTCTTCAAAATGACGTCAATAATAAGGACATTTATGGTTTTCCACCATACGCACACCCAGCCCTAAAACCTGCTCTTGCAGTCTCGCAGGTTTGCCCGACATGGACAAACCTGTCTCTCCTCCATGAAATAAGAATTGCGTAAGATGAATTTTTGAGATGTCTTGCGGTCTTGAAAGGCGAAAATACAAAAGAAATCAACCGCTGACACATTCATGCGTCGCCTGCGTACTTTGTCACATGACGAGGGCTTTGGAAGAACGTCAGCTGGATGAGACGCTGGGCTAAAAGTGAAAAGACAAACGGATGGCAAAATATTTTATTTAAAACAGACTTTGTGGCGGTGTGTTCAGGCGTCTAGGTTTCATCCCCAGTTGTAGAAGTATATGTTCTGCCAGCTGGGCAGGTAATCCATGAGAGGCCCTGGGGGGGGGGCACAACAACAACTTTGTTACCAAACCAAAAGACCTGGAACCTCACATATTTATTAGCAGTTAAGTTGTGTATACTGTATAGCAGGGGTGTACAAAGTGCGGCCCACGGGCTGCTGTTTTTTTATTGGCTTGCTGCACATTCTAAAAATAGAATTTAAGAAGACAACTAAAAACTACAGAAATGGACAAATGTAATCATTTGAAGAATAAAGTCAAAATATAAAGAGAGGGTGAGGGTGAGGGTCTCACTGTTCAACAAAAATACAGTAGTTACTGTGGAACTAATGACTAAGGCACATACATTTAGAGTAGTTACAGAGGAACTAATGAGTTGGATAGTTACTGAGGAACTAAAGCAAATACATTTAGAGTAGTTTCTGAGGAACTAATGAATGGAGTGGTTATTGAGAAACTAAGGCACATACATTTAGAGTAGTTTCTGAGGAACTAATGAAATAATGAATGGAGTGGTTGTTGAGAAACTAAGGCACATACATTTAGAGTAGTTACAGAGGAACTAATGAATGGAGTGGTTATTGAGAAACTAAGGCACATAAATTTAGAGTAGTTTCTGAGGAACTAATGAAATAATGAATGGAGTGGTTGTTGAGAAACTAAGGCACATACATTTAGAGTAGTTACAGAGGAACTAATGAATGGAGTGGTTGTTGAGAAACTAAGGCACATAAATTTAGAGTAGTTACAGAGGAGCTAATGAGTTTTTTGTTTCCCATATTACATAAAATAAATTCTTTAATATTTCACAATTTTTTCCTCATTGTTTTGATTTTTTGTCCTTTTCTGCAGTTTTTTTAAACAATTTTCTAAATATTTTCTAAATAATTATTCTTGCAAAATTATCCCCTAATATGACGTTTTCTTGATAAATCTATTTTTAGAATGTGTCGCAGACCACAAATGGCCCCAGGGCCACACTTTGAACATTCCTGCTTTACAATGAACCTGGACTTGGAATGCACACCTGCCAAGTTCCGGGAAAGACCGGCAATAGCGGGAAACCAATCAAAGGCTCCCACTTCTTCATTTGACATCTTGTTTACAAAATAATCTCACCAAGACAATCTAGTATTATGTTGATTTGATCACATTTTATGTTGGTTTAAAAACGAAATGTGACTTTCAAGTACTTACGTGCAATAAGGCCTATCCCTGGCACGTGATTGGCCAGAAGTCGGAGCAGGAAAACTATCTTTTGCCTGCAAACGAAGGAAAACTCTTTTATAATATACACTTTGTTGTGTCAAATCAAGCCCGACAATAAAATACATCCAACATTTTTATTGATTCCAGTGATCCAGCGTGTGTTTGATGTACTTCAAAAGATACTTACTCTGAATATCTGTCATAAAATGGAGAACGAACAAGGTAGTAGAGCAAAAGAAAGGTTCTCCTCCTCATCTCTTCCCTCTCCCATCGATTGTTAAACCTCCTCTCGTGCAGCACGGCAAAGCTACACGGGGGGGGGGGGGGGGGGAGAAACGGAGACGGTTTCAATTCAGCGTTGGCCATCTTTGGAGTCTGATTGCGAGAAGAATGTCACCCTGGCGTGACTCTGATGCACCTCGGTACGTAAGCGACATAGTTCTCAAAGCCATACGACGCCCTTATTCATTAAAATGTTGCCTTGGGCTAATACCTTTGGAAACACAAGCAAATATGGCAGCTCATCTCCTCTTGTTTACAGTATGCTTTCATACGTGTGGCATATTATCATGTTCAAATGGAGGAGTTCAAAACAAAGACTAAAAAATACAAAAAGAAAGCAAGAAAATGCTAACTCAATTTGCATGATCTCAAGCCATGGCCCTGTTGGCGTATTTGAACATTCCAGACGTCAGTCAGTCGCCCTGAACCAAACGGGTATACTGTAAGTCTAAGCAAAGTGCCTTTCATATTCAGTGTTTTTTCCATGTCTGATTTCAAAAATCTTTGATCGTCATACCATTTATGGCAGTTCATTTATTCCAGACTCGACCATGATAAGTGAATTCTCCTGAAGGTGGAACATTTTCATAGTTACAGCATAGAAAACCTGTTTATAGCCTTCGAAATGAGTTTTTTTTAACATCATTAGAGCCCTCTAGACAGGATGTAACAGCCCTATAGTCACCTTTATATCCCTATTACCCAATATAGTGGACATCCATGAAAGCAGACCTATTACCGACCCTTTTAGCATCTACTCAGTGAACAATCTTGGGGCGAGAGGCGGGGTACACCCTGGACTGGTGGCCAGCCAATCACAGGGCACGTATAGACAAACAACCATTCACACTCACATTCATACCTATGGACAATTTGGAGTGGCTAATTAACCTAGCATGTTTTTGGAATGTGGGAGGAAACCGGAGTACCCGGAGAAAACCCACGCATGCATGGGGAGAACATGCAAACTCCGAGGGTGGAATTGAACCCTAGTCTCCTAGCTGTGAGGTCTGCGCGCTAACCACTCGCCCGCCGTGCAGCCCACTGCAGATTCAATGACAAAATATTTGTTAGCTGCATCCCTAATTACAACAACAATGGAAAACTACTACTGGCGACAATGAAGCATCAGCGTTACAGTAACACAACACAAATCATATTGCAGCCTTTAGAATGAGAATGAGAATGTCGTATTCCAGGAAACACTGCTGCTCGGTTTTTAAAATCCAAATTGCAAATGAGTTTGCAATCATGAATTAAATATCAATTTTAATATCTGCACAATGTGGTGAAACCGGTTCTAAATGGTCTGCCTGTCGAGAAAAGACAATGAAGTGAGATAATTGAGCCTTTGCGGCGATGACGTAAACAGGATGGCTTGCGGTTAGCACCCAACACAAAGACAAGAGACATCGCTCTCAGGATTGCACAATATCACTTCCTTAAAGACGGGGCTCGGGTCCTTGGACGTTGACTGAATTATTCTATAGAATGGCATACAACATAAAGAAAATGTCCTTATGTATGTTTTACATTGTACATGATATTTACTGTAAAGAAGATTTGCATACCTGGAAAGTTCAAGAGCTGCGGACACGAGCCAAGGTTTCCAGGACTGTTTCCCACACAGTCCGAGGCACAGTACTGCACTTGTTTTTAAGGACAACTCTCAAATAATACAGATTAATCTTTTTAACACAAACAATCTACAGCTCGATGATATATTAAAAAATATTCTAATGTTGCAATGGCTTACATTTTCATAACAGTAAAGAATATTAAGTTGTCCCTGGAATGGTCGGCAGTCCATCACATGGCACACGGAATAAACCACCATTGGCACAGTCACTGAGTGGGAACTAAAGTCCTGCTCCTAGCACAGAGTCGTGTTGTAGTCTGTTGCCACCAGGAGGTCAACATGGTTACTGCAGGCCTCAAACAGTAGGACCATCAAACTGAGCAGGGCTTACCTTTTCACTAGCCACGTTTACATGAGGAGTTTTTCTCTTTCCGAAAGCAATGGTATCCATGGAAAGGAATATTCCAATGGTGTGTCTCCATGCGCCGCTATAATCAACCAGAATAGTCAATGGGGCATGCCCAGTAAAACGTAAACATCAACATCACGTGATACCGACTTCCTCCAGTTTTTCATTCACTTGTTGGAATAACTCCGTATTGCCACTTTTTCCTTCGTCCAGTCTTGGAATTTAGTTTGGATGAAAAACAAACTTTCCTTAGCAGTCCACCCCTGGGAATCCCATTATATATTCATTGGGATTGGCACTTTTCTTTGGGAATGAGGTGTATA
Source organism: Doryrhamphus excisus (assembly GCF_037039965.1). NCBI lineage: Eukaryota > Metazoa > Chordata > Actinopteri > Syngnathiformes > Syngnathidae > Doryrhamphus > Doryrhamphus excisus. The sequence continues at coordinate 29,143,725 of NC_136357.1, read as the reverse complement.
CAAAGGTTACATTCGTTCCCTTTCAGCAAGTAACCCGAATGGAATTGGAATATTTGTGTCCATGTAAACGTGGCTACTGTCATTCATCCAAGTGTTTGATATGCAGATATAAAATATATCCGCCACCCAAATGAAACAATAGGTGAGAAGGATACAATGTACAAGAGGTCGACTGATGTACACGGTCTCGGCGATGTTCTCCTGGAGCAGCAGGGGTGTCGGTTTGCTGTGGAGCTTCTCCTCCTTCAAGCTCCGGGTTCTCGTATTTTTCTTCCGACTGGCTGTTCCACACTGCCGGTCTGTAACATTGCAGAAAAGTGGAAACCAGTTCCAACAACGACTCGATAAGTCTCCCAATCGGATATCCGGAGAGCATTTTTTTCAGTACACAAGTCCAAAGACAAAACAAAATGAGGTCATTTCATCTCTTTTTCCAGAAGCTTTGTCGTATCCCAGAATTAAATACGGTACCGTTGAACCTCAGTTAGCGCACGCCCCGGTTTATGTACATTTTCCGGTTAGTGTAAAATATGGCACACAACTTGTCATGTTATAATACCCTGCGTTAGCACAACTGTATCCTGGTTAATCCTGGTTAATCCTGGCATACTTTTCATTTTGAAGCTTACTTTGCACTGAACAGCAAGGTGACAACATCGACACATGTCAACATAAATGGACACATTATTTACAGAGAGGCCATCAACCAAATTAAGAGGGCACTTTTTTTAGTAATAACAGGGTGGACCGGGACTCGATGAGTTGGTCCACACAGACGACTTGTTGACAGGATGGACTAAGGCATCAAACAATGTCAAAGCGACATTGTAAGACTTTGAACGATGCTTACCACTTCCCAGTGATCGGAGGACACGTCCTGACCTCTGGCCCACAAAGCAGGTGTCATCTTGCTGCTTTACATCACCATTATCTGTGCACAACAGGAAATGAACACAGGAAACTACCTCAGACACCTTCAAAACTTCTCGAGAACATGACGCATACTACAGTAATTATAGAATCAATTGCGTGAAGAGTGTACCGTGTATGACTGACCTTCACCACCAACCTCCGCACTTCTGTCAAGGGGAAGGATGGGAGGTGAAGTCTGGATGCCGGATTTATACCACAAAAGAAGCACAAGGCGCATAATTGCCCTTTTTGGACAGAAAAACAGAGTCAGAGAAGAACGTGAACCTGTGACCTCACTGCAGTACACTTCGGCAAGTTAGCTCCTCATAATGGCATTCATGCAGAAAATGGGAATTTTAATGGTCATAATTTCATGACAATGATAACATTACTGACAACTAGAGGCCAGTGTAAACACGTTATCATTAGAAACTTTCATTTCATTCATTTTCTACCGCTTATCCTCAGCAGCAAGGAACTTGGGAACTTTTTACAAAACAAACAAGTTGCTTATAATAAACAGATATAAGTCAATATTATGTCTCATTTATGTTTTATGTGTCTTATTTATTTTACTATGTCTACAGTAGTGGGTAAAATGACTATAGAGGTGACTATAGGGGTGTTATTTCATGTCCAGAGGGCTCTAATAATGTTAAAAATCATATTTTGAGGGTCGTAAACAGGTTTTCTATGCTCTAATATTATATATAATATATATTATATTAATATATATTATTATAATATATTATTTGTAAAAAAAAAAAATCCTCCTTTGTGGAAATTGACTTAACACAGTGGGGTCTGGTACCAATTAACCGCCATAAACGAGGGCCAACTGTACTGTATAAAATTCACGTACTTAAAAATTTGAATGAGTCCGATGACCAGCCAGCGTCCAACTTCACCGCACACCTTCTGGGTCCCGATCTCCAGGAACACCTCCACATATTCCAAGACTGAGAGCCAGGTGAGGATTCTCTGCTGCGAGATGGACTGGACAACACAGCCAAGCAAACACTAAAGAACACATGCTTACCACAACACAAACATAAGTTGATATTCAAGTTATTACTAACATCGGAACATGAATAATAAGGGGTAAAAATGGGTTTTTTTTTGTACAGGTACGGTCATGATCTTTAACCCTCAAGCAATATTTCAGTGCTCACCACGGTCAGGGCACACCTGAGCCCTTTGCGCAGAATACTGTCATTGAACAGCACCAGGAGGTTGGAAGCAGAATACACTGGAAAAACAAACAAATGATCATTTCTACTGAACTTGTCTTGGGGAGGCCAGACATGTAACTGTATTGAGTGCCTTGCTCGAGGGAACAGCAATTAGTACTCAGGGTGCAGACAAGCAGCTGGACAAAAACTAGTTGCGATTGACCGATGGATGGATGGACTACAAAATTGTCATCACATAATCCCATGAAACACACACTTGATTGCAGTTGTTGCCGCTAAGGGTGGCCCAACCAGGTATTAGGTTTAGAGGGCAATTTGTTTTTTTTTTTTACACACAGGGCCATTTATGTTTGGATTTCTTATCTCACTTAATAGTAAAAAATGTCATTTAAAACTGGATTTTGTGTTGCCATTGACAATATTGACAATATTTCAATTTGTTTGATGATCTGAAACTTTTAAGTGAGACAAACATGCAAAAAAGAAGAACCATTGTGTGTGTGTATTTAGAGTAGTAGAAATTTGCCTTCATTTTGATGCAACACTGCATCATATTCATTCATGACTTAGTTTCCTTTTGACATGGTTTCACTTTCATTCTGAGTTGCTCTGATTTAGTTGAAAAGGTGTACCGTACGTTCTTTCGGCAACGTATTATCACAAACAATCCAATTCTTTACACGCTACAAGTATAGGACATAAGAATAATTTCATATTAGAAGTAATGGTACAGGGTTATGACATCAACTGCTTATGGTGGAAGAGTTTATCATCAGTCTCACTGTGACTTTGGTTTCACTTTCAAGTTTAGTCATATGAGTTGGAGACAGGAAGCTGAAAGATCAGTTAACTTGAACTTGTACTTGACCTTTGTATGTAGCCAACATTGCATCATTTTATTCAGTACTTTGTTTTAAGTTACTTTTCGTGGGTTTTCTCCGGGTACTCCGGTTTCCTCCCACATTCCAAAAACATGCTAGGTTAATTAGCGACTCCAAATTGTCCATAGGTATGAATGTGAGTGTGAATGGTTGTTTGTCTATATGTGCCCTGGGATTGGCTGGCCACCAGTCCCGGGCGTACCCAGCCTCTCGCCTGAAGGCAGCTGGGATAGGCTCCAGCACCCCAAAGGACCCTTGTGAGGATAAGTGGTAGAAAATGACTGAATGAATGAACTTACTATTGCAGTTATTGCAACTTACTATTACAGTTTAGAAGGTTTAATACATTTGAATGTAAACGTTTGTAACATCAGCTTTGTCCACCTATATCAGTCGTTTGAAGCTCAAACAAAGTCTAGCCCCCAACAGACTTCAAATTTACTTACCAAGTTCAGATAGTTCGTGGGAATCTGCGAATCGTCCTGCAAAATAAAGAGGAAAATCGTGATTCCATATATATAATGCGAAACCACGGGACCATGCAAAGTTAGTGAAATGATGCGGCTATTGCCAGTATTGACGAAAGCCCACTTTAGCTCACATACTCACCTGCGATCAGATAGGAAATAGTCCGCACTGTGCTCTCCAGCTGGGCTGTGGCAGCTGGGTTTCTTCTTACGTATTCTGTGTATCGTTCATAAACACGAGTCGCTTTCTCGATAAACTCTTTAACGTTAGACATTTTAGTGTTTATTTATTCTATACACAAATGGACGTTGTTGTAAAATACATGTGGATAGTTGCGGAAGCCCATGTAAACAATTCTAAAGTACAGCAAATGAGACAAACTTCCGGGTAGATTGTTCCATCTCGATTTGAGTCCCCCTTCTCTTTGTGTTCCTACGCACATTAGTTCCTACCATGAGTATTTAGAGCCCGGTCTCGCCTTCCGGACACGTTATTGTTGCATCAGCGTCCAGAAACCCAGAACCGGTGGCGATGTCGAACTCAGGAGAACAAGGTACTTTTAATACTTTGTTTCATCGCACCGGTTTCTGAAACTATGACTTACGCTGTCTCTGTAATGACGCTAACGTTACATAGCTAGCTTTTATGGAAACATGTGTGGCATGATAGCTACCTGTCACTGACACACCAACCCCCTTTAAAAAACCCAATGCTACCGGCTGTTTAAAAACTAAATTAATCAGAGATTGAAGTTATTATTTTCATTTTGTATCGTGATTTATTACAGCTGAAGGAAATGGAAACCTAACTCTCAATCTGCTTTTTTGACAAGCTAAAAACAATACATCGGCTATGGTGACGAATGTGCTTTAACCAATCGCCAATTAATATACAAATAACACAAAAAGCTTCACTTTAGCCTTCCCTGTAATTAATGTTATTATCAGTTTATGACATTTAAAGATTGCCATTAAAGTTAGTTTGAACGTGTTAAGGATTTATAAATTGGTATTTTTTTTCTTGCCAACATTATTGTTTAAAATATGGGAATACAGCTGTTTACATTGCTCATCAACAACACTGTAATTAAGTAGGGTTTATGTAATTGTCCCAATTGTTTGTGCTGCAAGAGTTTTTAACATGATACACCACTTGACTAAAATGCTATCATATTGTCTCCATGAAGGGTTGGGGGAGTGGGCTCCGTTGGTTTTGTTTCTTTATGACTTGGTTTCATTTTCGTTCTTGGTCAAAGATGGTTTCACTATTAGTGAAACTGTTGGTGATGCTACCTTTTCACAAAAAGAACCCATGCATCGAAGCTTGCTTTCACTTGTATTGTTTTATTATGTTTCATTGCTGCATTACATGTTTAGGCCTCATTGTGTATGCAGACATCAATCATGTTCACATATGGTGTTATTTATTTATAGCAGGGCTGTCCAAAGTGAGCCAGCTGCTTATTATCCTCCCCAGCAAAATATCATTTAATAAGAAAAAAACAACAAAAAAGTTGTAATTTTACAAAGATAACATATTATGAGGAAAAATATTTTTTTAACATACAGGTGAAATATTACCCCCAAAAAATCAATTTGTAGTTGTAATATTATGAGACACACAAAACAAATGAAGTTGTAATTTTCAGTGAATTAGGTTGACGGGAGAAAGTTAATAATAAAGTGACTATATTGTGGAATAAAGTAATAATTCAAAGAAAATAAATTTACAGAGAGAAGGATTTAGTTCTGTAACAAGAAAAAAAAGTTCAAATTTTACAAGAATAAACGATAAATATCATCAGGAAAAATAATGTAATTTCTGTAGCAGAGAGTTGAAATTTTAAAGATTTTTTTTTCTTAAAGGGGGAAAAGGTTATAATATGTGAATACAGTTGAAATATTCTGGGAATTAAGTTATAGTAATAAATATAATAAAGTTATAATAATTATGATATCAACATTTATTTTGTAAAAAAATATATATGTATATATATATATAAATATACATAAAAATACAAAATAATAAAAAAAAATTATATTAGGAAAGCAGGAAGTGAACAAATGTAACAGTTACTGATTGTAAACTGATTGTACTAATTAAAGAAAATAAAGTTATTTTTGGAAAATGGAGTAGGGGGAAAAGGTTATAATATTTGAATAAAGTCAAAATATTCTGGGAATAAAGTTATCGTATTAAGAAAAGAAAATTTACAAAGATACTTTCTTGAAAATATATAACTTCTTAGCATATTTACAAATATTTTGCTTTGCAAAATATTAAAGTGGCCCTTGCCTACTTTCTCTATTTGATTATTTTCTCTCTCCCGCTTCTTATTTTAATGGAAGGCGCGTTACATGGTTTCATACATTTTGAAATGTGCTCTTCAATGAGGAGAAAATTGCACTCTTTTCATCAGAGTTGATAAAATGGTCCAGTGCCGTGGTTCCTGCTAACATGGCCGTCCAAGGGAAACGTGCTGTTGATTTCAGGCAACTGCAGCCCGGTCTTATCTGCAACTATTTGCTTTCTTGTGTTTGCAGCCTTTGAGTATGGCTCCTTGCTACAAATAAATGAGGAAGCCGCACTTGAAGCGGCACTGAATGACTACCTAACCACTCGCAGTTACCTGGCTGGTTTCAGCCCTTCGCAGGTTGACCAGAAAGCCTTTAAGCTCCTCCACAGACCCCCAGACCCCCAGCATGTCCACGCTCTGCGTTGGTACAGACATATAACAGCCCTGCAGCAGGACCTGAGCCCGCAAAACAGCAGTGAGTAGACGGATGGAGACCTGATTATGGCTAGTCTGTGAAACCAGCCAGGATGCTGAGGTCCTCCGTGCAGGAAAAGTGGCTAGCGGCTAGCGGCTAGCGGCTAGTCATCCCCGCTTCAGACGCCAGCATGAACAAAGGCATCGCTTCTTTCGCTTTCATTGTTAGTCACATGCATGCATGTTCATTTAGGCTTTCTCACCCAGGCCCCAGGTATGCTTTGACAGAGTGAAGAAATAATATCGATAATTGCGACATGCATACTTCAATGAGGTTGCGTTGTATTTTTATTTCTTGTTTTTCTTTCTGGTCTTGCTGCAATGTTGTCGTGTGTTGTTGTGTTTTCATCGAAGCACGGCCTGATCTGTTTTGTCTGGATACATTTTCACCCTTTTATGTTGCTTGGACATTGAATCGGTCATCATGTCTCACCGTGGTGTATCACAAGGAAGCAAATCTACACAACGAGCGCGTATACCGCTTGTCTATTACGGACAATTCTCCTTTGTTGCTTTCAAGGGAAGAAATAACAACTAAAAAACATTTAAGTCATCACTCGTTGATGCCGTTGAATTGGTTCCAGACATGAAAAAAACTTGTTTACGTAGTTTTTAACATCATTAAAGCCCTCTGGACATGAACTAACACCCCTATAGTCACATTTACACTTCATATATTTTGGAATTATTATTTATGATACCTTTATTTACCCAGGCAAGCAAATTCTTATTTACAAGAAACGAGGCTGATCTAATACTGCCTGTGCCCCCCCTGTTTAATGCTTTGACTATTTGGTTTCAGGGAAAGGAAGGCGGGTGCAGCCTCAGTGGTCTCCCCCAGCTGGAACAGATGTTCCCCAACTCAGACTCTACAACAGCCTCACCAGAGCGAAGGTATGGAGGATGAAAGAGAAGAATCTTTGGGTCTGGCTGCTAAAATGTCGACTGAAAAGCTAAGATGTGCTGCAATGTTTATTTTGTAAAAAATATATTATATATATTATATAAATATATATAAAAATACAAATTAATAAATTAAAAAATTTAACTATATAATATAGTATTATATTATATGTGTTATTATTATTTATATTATATATATTATATAATAAAGTCAAAATATTTTGGGAATAAAGTTATAGTAGTAATTATAATAAAGTTAATATAATTATTATATATCAACTTTTGTTGTAAAAAATATATATATTATATAAATGTACATAAAAATACAAAATAATAAATTAACAAAAAATAAATTATATTAGGAAAGTAGGACGTGAACAAATGTAACAGTTAGTGATAGGATTTAATAAGCTTTGCTTCTTCCTACTCCTTTTGGACATGTGGAACTGGGAACTGATTATGGGATGCACTCAATTGGAATCTGATGCATGTTCAAATGAAATTAAACCATGATCATATTTCATATTTAATTTCATAGCAACTGTCATGCAAATGCATTGAATTACTTATCATATTTTTAAATGGTTGTCAATTTAGGAAAGTTAAAGACTGTAATACCCATTTTTGTTATTGGTCCTCCATTGGGCCGTCCCCCAGATAATGATATTTTAACGTCCGTCTTCTGAAATATTTCAGGAGCCATTTGTTCCTCAGAATGGGAACAAGGTCACGTGGTACAGCTGTGGACCGACGGTGTACGATGCCTCCCACATGGGCCATGCCAGGTAAAGTCACGCACCTTCATAGTGCAACATGCCTCTCATTGTTGCCCCTTTGTCCTCCAGATCATACATCTCCTTCGATATTCTGCGGAGGATTCTCAGGGACTACTTCATGTATGATGTCTTCTACTGCATGAACATCACCGACATCGATGACAAAGTGAGAAGCTAGACTTTGGCTTTGGGATTCATTAGACACAATCATATCCTCGACGGCGGAGGTGTGGTTAGCACGCACGCCTCACAGCTAGGAGACCCGAGTTCAATTCCACCCTCGGCCATCTCTGTGTGGAGTTTGCATGTTCTCCCCGTGCATGCGTGGGTTTTTTCTCCGTTTTTGGAATGTGGAGGAAACGGAGAAAAAACCCACGCATGCACGGGGAGAACATGCAAACTCCACACAGAGATGGCCGAGGGTGGAATTGAACCCTGGTCTCCTAGCTGTGGTAAATCCTCTCCCGAATGTGACATAGTATATTACCTCACTAACGAATGCATTTTTCATCTGTATCAGATCATTAAAAGGGCACGTCAGAACTATCTTCTGGACCAGTACAAAGAGAAGCAACCCAAAGCTGCTCAAATACTACAGGATGTGCTGACCGCCCGAGTGGTGAGACCTTCCCGGCTTTTTTTTTAAATGAAAATTCAAGTCCTTGTACAACCGAGGAGATCCAACAATGGCTTCCCCTGCTTACTTGCAATCCTCACAGCCATTTCGGGCCCGTCTGACCTCGACCACAGACCCGGATAAGAAGCAAATGCTAGAAAAGCTCGACGTCGCCATCAGCGCCGCTCTGCAGCCTCTGCAGGCAGCCATGGAGAGCAAAGCAGCAGATGAAGTGGTGGGACCTCTGGCCCAAGTGAGTTATTAAATATATTTACAACCACAAACGGATAAACTGTTACATTTGTTCACTTCCTGCTTTCCTAACATAGTTTAATGTTTTTATTTTGTTTCTTCACCCCCCCCCCCCCCCATACCAAAGTACAAGGTGATATGGCCATGCAATGACATAATGGTTACCATAGTAACATAATATCCTACCCCTCCATCTGGTACTTTTACAATCAGTAACTGTTACATTTGTTCACTTCCTGCTTTCCTAATATAGTTTAAGTATTTTTTTTTAACTATAATTTTTTTTTTTTTTGTCACATACCGACGTACAAGGTGATATGAGCATCCAATGACATAATGGTTACCATAGTAACATAGCTTCAGTAACTTACATTTGTTCACTTCCTGCTTTCCTAATATAAGTATTTTTTTAACTATAATTTTTTTTTTTTTTGGGTCACATACCGACGTACGAGGTGATATGAGCATCCAATGCCATAATGGTTACCATAGTTACCCTGAGATCATATTTCTCCTCCCTTGTAGAGAAGTATTGGATGACGTTTTTAGCTAATTGGTTATTTTTAGCCTTATGCATTATTTTAGCTGTTTGAAGATGAACTATATCAGCAAGTTGAAGTATTTACCGTTTGGCTAGTTTTTAGAAGACTTTTTAGAAGTCAGTATTTTTGGTAATGTGTGTTTTTCATGTTTTCGCTCCAGCGACTACTGGATGATTCCAAGGACTTGCTGTCTGACTGGCTGGATGGTCAGTTTGGCAGTGAAGTGACGGACAATTCCATCTTCTCAATTGTGCCTAAATATTGGGAGGGGGAATACCATAAAGACATGGAGGCCTTGAATGTAAGTCGCAGAAGAGGGTGAAAAATGGGTCATATCCACAAAAGTTAGTAGCTGTTTTGTTCATTTCTAAAAACAGCGAATGAATCTACCTAGGAAGGATGCGAGTGCCCCTTTATGCCAAGTTTATACATCTTCAATATACAAGAAAAAAACTACATCTCAGCTTTGTTGATTGCTGAGAAAATAGGGCAAGATACGGCAACTATTACATGTTATCATCCGTGTACGTGTTCATGCATGATCATGATGCAGCATGGATATCAAACCATGAAACGTTGTTAAAGGGTCATTTTTTAGAGGGCTAGATGTATCCCAATGACAGCATTGTTAGCTAGCTCATATTAACTCATTTTCTCGTGTTAGAATGCACAGAAAAGGGAAAGAAATATGTGTTCATGTATTGCTCGGTACATCTAAAGGTACATTTGTTTTTATAAAATGATAACATGTATAATGATAACAACAACAATAGCTCATAAGAGTGTCATTTCATGTAAGAGTATAAAAGGCCTAGTATGAACTTTGCTATTTTTTTCCCCATTTTCTTTTTTTGTTGTGTTCTTCCCATTTATTTAAAATATTATAACTTTTTCCCAAACATAATTTCCAAAAATACAACTTAATTTTTCTTTTGTATGTTTCTCATATTATGACTTTTGTTCTTTAATATTTCAACTCTGTTACTTGTCGACTTTATTTTTCCTCATAATATTAGGTGGGGGGCTGCACGGCGGACGAGTGGTTAGCGTGCAGACCTCACAATTCCACCCTCGGCCATCTCTGTGTGGAGTTTCTTCTTGTAAATGTTCTTCTCATCATTACGACTTTATTCCCATTTTTGACTTCATTCTTGCAACTTTGTCCGCAACGTTTTGTCAGCTGGCGCTGATGATTTAGTGTAACAAACAGCAACGGAATCTTAAAACGATCAAGAAAAAATACCAAAAACAAATGAAATAAAGATTCGGAATGAATTTGTATTTGAAGAGGGAAACTAGTACTTGATCCCCAAGCTTGGTGGAGGAAGCCTAGTCAGGCATTTCCTGTAGTTGGCGTTGGCGTAGATGTCCGTGTGTTTCATATGTTGCAAATGCAGAATCAAACTGAGTTATTAGTTCATATTCATATACTCTATAACCTAAAATGAGCTTTCTGATTTTTCCAGGTTCTTCCTCCTGATGTCCTGACCCGTGTCAGTGAATACGTACCAGAGATTGTGGAGTTTGTGAAGAAGATCGTCTCAAACGGCTATGGGTAAAGGACTAGTGACTCTTTCACACGTACTGCACCGATAATCTCACTAAAACTTCAAATTATGTTTTTTTTTTCAGATATGAATCGAATGGTTCTGTTTACTTTAACACTGCAAAGTTTGATGCCAGCGCGCAGCACTCGTATGCCAAACTGGTGCCGGAAGCAGTTGGAGATCAGAAGGCCTTGGAGGAAGGAGAAGGTACATGAGTGCATGTTTGGTTCTTTCTTTCGGCTCGAACCATCTCACAACAGACACAGTAATCAATAATAAACACCAGGTACTTTTTTTGCAGGCGTAAACCCACGCAAAATTAAAAATCAGCTTTGAACCCCCCGACTTCACTTCCTGTCCACCTCCCACTTAGCTCCCCTAACAGATAAAACATTTACAGCAACACACGTGTCTTAGTTATGTCTCAAATTACTTATTTTCTATTATGGCTGCAATATTCGGCTAACGCTAATTAAACGTGACTATAGGGGTGTTATGCCATGTCTGGAGGGCTCTAATAATGTTAAAACCCACATTTAGAAGGTAAACACATCTTCTATGCTCTTAACTTTCATCTGTAAATCAGGAATTTTACTTAGAAGAAACGCACTTCTCACATGGTTACCATAGAGACGTTCATGTTTTTTTTTTGTTTGTTTGTTTTTTTAGGTGATTTGAGCATTTCTGCTGACAGATTGAGTGAGAAGAAATCACCCAATGACTTTGCCTTGTGGAAGGCGTCAAAGCCTGGAGAGCCTTCGTGGGATTCTCCATGGGGGAAGGTGAGAGTTGAAACCCAAATTGGGTGCAATATTGACATGCTTGATTGACATGCTTGATTGACATGCTTGATTGACATGCTTGACGCCTTGCAAAATGTGCAAAAGTGCAAAATGTGCAAGGTGGTTGTCGTACGGTCATTCCTTGCCATTTGGTTATTGGTTATGAAATCATGCTGTTTAATGGTATAGTAACGCTAATATTACATATTATATCTATATTACGTCTTATTTATGACTTAAATTGCTTATTTTGCTGCACGGTGTGCAAGTGGAGTCTCTGTGTGGAGTTTGCATGTTCTCCCCGTGCATGCGTGGGTTTTCTGGTTTCCGGGTACTCCGGTTTCCTCCCACATTCCAAAAACATGCTAGGTTAATTGGCCACTCCAAATTGTCCATAGGTATGAATGTGAGTGTGAATGGTTGTTTGTCTATATGTGCCCTGTGTTTTCAGTGCTGTAACTGTGAAAATATTGAAAGATTCTACATGCAACTGACAAAGCTTGGTTTCTTTGTAACAGGGAAGGCCTGGCTGGCATATTGAATGCTCTGCCATGGCTGGCTCCATTTTGGGAGAGTCTATGGACATCCACGGTGGGGGGTTCGATCTCAGATTCCCCCATCATGACAACGAGCTGGCTCAGTCAGAGGTACAAAAGTGCAAACTTGAGTAGTACACATGTGCAACAGTTCATTACTACCGTATTTTTCCGGACTATAAGTACCTTTTTTTCTTCATAGGTCGGCTGTTCCTACGACTTAAAATTAAAAAACTGGACACATTTTGTGTTTATGTTTTGTGTAGCTGAATAAGCATTGTGTTAGTATTTCTTACACCTATTCAGCCTGTTCACTATTCTTTTATTGTTAGAACTTGCCTCCCAAGAGGACATAATGTCTATTTTAGTCACGTAGTTAAAATAAATTACCTTCAAAAAATGCCACTTATACTCCAGCGCGACTTATGTATGTTTTTTTTTCTACCTAATTATGCATTTTTGGCCTTGTGCGACTTATTATATACTCCGGAGAAAATACGGTAATTCATACACAATTTCTTTCCCCTCACAGGCTTTCTTCGAGAACGATCACTGGGTCCGCTACTTCCTGCACACCGGTCACCTTACCATTGCAGGATGCAAGATGTCCAAATCTCTGAAGAACTTCATCACCATTAAGGAGGCCTTGGCAAAAAATACAGGTAAACCTTCTGGTTCTGGTCAGTCAGTCTGTGTAAAAAAAAAAAAACAAAAAAAAAAGTTTTTTTACAAAAAGTGATTTCAAGATTTTCTTTTAATGTTGTGACTTAATTTTTTTTACCCAAAAATACAATAAAAATTTGTTTATTTTTTTTTTATATATTGTCATATTATGTTTTTTCTTCAATATTTAAACTCTTTGCTAGTAAAATTAATATTTTACCTCGTATTACATGTTTGATCTTGTAAGAATAATTTTTTTTTCTCAATATTTTAACTTTATTCTGGTAAAATTATAGCTGTTTCCATTTTTTGTTGTTTTTCTAAAATAATCCCAATTATTTCAACTTTCTTATTTAAAATTTTCTTCTTTTTTTCTTTTAACTTGATCATTTACATTTTGAGAATTTACCACGGCCCAATAAAAATCACTCATTTGCCCTGGAACTCAATAAGTAATCATAATTTGTATTGAATAATTGTTCATAATTGAAGAATTATTTTAATGATGTTTGATGCGGAATATAAGTTTTCACTGCTGTTGGATCATCTTGTTTTTACTATTTATTATTATGCCTCCATGCAACACACCATGCACACTCACACAATTTGAGCTAATCATTTCAACAATATGTACAATTGAGAGACAGAGAGAGGCCTTTTGTAATATTTTATAAAAATGTATATATCATATTTTCTGATATATGTCTAATGTAATTTTTAGAAATATTGCATTAATAATTCTGATTACATAACATTGAACACTGATTACATTCATTTTCAACTTTTCCTGTTTGTTTTTTTTGTCGCAGCCCGCCAACTCCGTCTAGCTTTCTTGATGCATTCGTGGAAAGATACCCTTGACTACTCTCCCAACACCATGGAGTCTGCAGTTCAGTACGAGAAGTTCCTCAACGTATGTGACGCGTCTTGGGGGTGGAAGAGGAATCATCCTAAATCCCGTACCAGTAATATGATGTCTTTCCTCTTTTGTCCAACAGGAATTCTTCTTGAATGTGAAGGACATTTTACGTGCTCCTACAGACGCCACCGGCCAGTTTGAGAAGTGGGAGGGAGCAGAGGTGGAGCTTAACAACGGGTAGGTGAGACGCAATGGGCGAACCTGGGCCTTCAAATGAATGAAGAGCTACTTGAAAAATGGTTAGGAGCTACTGGTAGCTCATGGGCTACTGTTTGGAGACCCCCGACTCACCGCGTATGAACTCAAAGAGCGGTAATGTTGGCACTGCTGGTGTAGCGGAGCTCCGGAGAACTGGGACACAAGCGTGCTGCGTCCACCTCGGCTGCCCGAGCAGGAGCACTCATTGTCGGACACACTTTGTCAGAGGCACCACTGGTTCCACCATTGGTAGTGGAAATGTGTTTTTTTTGCGGTACTACTTGCGTTCCGGACATCTGTGAGCTTGTAATTTGCATGCATGCATTTAAGACGGTTCCTGTATGCGCACTCTATAATGCTACACAGATAACTACTTACACATGCTAACTAAATCTTCTACGAAAGAAGCGTAGCAGACACAGGAGGAGGTCAGGGATACCCTGACACGCCCATATAAGGAAGCCGACGGCTGACGTCATTATCTTAAACGTTGGTATCGTTTAACATGCGAATACAACATTCTAACGACATTTATAGGTCAGAAAAGTGAAAAAAAAAAGCACGATCGCCCTCGAAATGAAAAGCCGTTGTCCACGTTCTCCAGCTTCTACGTGAAGAAGTCGGCCGTCCACGAGGCTCTGTGTGACAACATTGACACCCGCACAGCCATGGAGGAGATGAGGCAGCTGGTCAGCCAGAGCAACAGCTACATGGCCGCCAAGAAGAGCAGCAGGCTGAGACCCAACCGTATGCTAATGGGGAGCATCGCCGTGTATCTGACCAACATGCTCAAGGTGAGAAGATTTTGTTTTCACTCAACAGTAGTTTTTCTTTTCATCAGTTTAAGACGTTTCACCATGCGTTGCTGTTGTCTTGTAGATATTTGGCGCCATCGACGGATCGGAGTCTGTTGGTTTCCCCGTGGGAGGACAAGGACAGAATGTCGATGTAAGAAACAACCCGATTTTACACTTTTCCCATGTTTTTTCTAGAGGTGAGCATTAGTTAATTGTGATGCAAACCTACATCTTGTTAATAGATGATATGAAGCCGATATAGATATAATATATAACAGTGTCCTGTAGTCATTAATGACATTATTAGCCACGTTTACAGGAGTTTTTTTTCTTTCCGAATGACAGCCACAATCTCTAAGCGTCCAAATTAAACAACCCTGCTGTATAAAACACCTCATTTCTTCATCTACACAGGCAAGGGTGTCCCGATTTGATGTTTTTTTATTATCAAAATATTAGTGTTCATCACTTTCAGATGCAATTTGACTTGATTTAGTTTAGTATCCCACCGGTCCAGCGAGGATAAGCGGCATAGAAAATGGATCGTTTAGGTACCGAAGCTCAACAGACACCGATTTTTATAACATGATGATGCTGTTTCTGCTCCGTTTGCTAGCTGGAGAGCACAGTGATGCCGTACCTCAAGGTCCTCTCGGAGTTCCGAGAACAAGTGCGACAAATTGCCAGACAGCAGAAGGGTAAGACACACTCACACACATGCAGATTAAAGCAAGAACTTGAAAAACAGTCCCCAAAATGAGTTGAAACCAGACCTGCCAACATGTTGTATACACAATTGTTTTGATCGTAAAATACAGTAAAAAAAAAAAAAAGGCTAATTATGGCTTTTTTCAAGGATTTTTCTTTCTTTAACAGAAGAGTACCATGTCCTTGAACGTGATATTCATAACAGCTGGCAAATATTTCTTCTTCACCTTATCTAGTCATGGACTTGCTCCAGCTCTGCGACGTTGTCCGCAATGATACATTACCAGAACTTGGTGTCCGACTGGAGGATCATGAAGGTAACATCCCATCCTTGTCACGTCACGCTCCCTAATCAGCATTTATGGACATATTTTGTTTGGAGTAACTCTCCTTTGGTACTGTAAGCCCACAGTATGTCCATGTTTTTGGAGTAAGCCTGGGTGGGAAGGAGAAAACCCATGCTTGTGTTTTGACTGCGTGTTGCAGGACTGCCAACCGTGGTGAAACTGGTGGACAAGGAGACCTTAATGAAAGAAAGGGATGAGAAGAAGAAGGTAAGGAGGTGTGCTAGTGTTTGTTTGCTTTTCCAGGTGACATTCATTTGCCCGTCTCTAAAACTTTTAAATCGGGAATATCGGACAATTAAGATATGCCTTTATTCATCCCTCAGTGGGGAGATTTGTATTATTAATTTAATTTAATATTATCAGATATATCAAGATCTATTGATATCTGTGCACAAGTATTATTATTACTATATTATTGCAGTTAATTGGTGCCAGAAAGTAGGATTCCTTATTCATAAATCAAATATTTTAAATAGTAGTTAACATTATTAGAGCCCTCTAGACATGAAATAACACCCCTATGCTCACTTTTACACTTGTCTTACCCAATACGGTAGACATTCATTTGTTCATTTTCTACCGCTTATCCTCAAGAGGGTCGCAGGGGTGCTGGAGCCTATCCCAGCTGTCTTCGGGCGAGAGGCGGGGTACAGGCTAGACTGGTGGCCAGCCAATCACAGGGCACATATAGACAAACAACCATTCACACTCACATTCATACCTATGGACAATTTGGAGTCGTTAATTAACCTAGCATGTTTTTTGGAATGTGGGAGGAAACCGGAGTACCCGGAGAACATGCAAACTCCACACAGAGATGGCCGAGGGTGGGATCGAACTTGGGTCTCCTCGCTGTGAGGCCTGCGTGCCCCACAGTGGTATTCCTTATTTATAAATTGTGTATTTTCATAGTCAAAGCATACATAGAAAACTGGTTTACAATCTTCTAAACACTATTAGAGCCCTCTCGACATGACGTAACACCCCTATAGTCACATTTTATTTACACCATTTTATTAAAAACAAAAAAAACCCTCAAGACAGACATTCACGACATTTTTTTCAAGCATACAATATGAGACTGTGTCAGTGGTTGCGTACATAAGTTGCAAATGTATCAATTTATGCATGTTGGTGTGCAGAACTGCTTCTTTCCAACACAACATTGTTGTTGTTTTTGCAGCAGGAGGAAGAGAAGCAAAGGAAAAAAGAGGAGGCAGCCAGGAAGAAAGAAGAACAGGAGGTCCGAGTTGAGCTCGTCCAGCTAAGCTAAGCTAAGCTAATTCATCTTTGATAATTCCTGCTTCCTTCATTTTTTTTGCTTTTGTGTTTCAGATGGCAAAACTTGCCAAAATGAAGATCCCGCCATGTGAAATGTTTCTCGCGGAAACGGACAAATACTCCAAATTTGATGAATCGGTAAGACATTGTATTGCTATCTTGAATGATAGGCGTGGAAATGCCAACACTTTGATAGAACATTGTGTTCTGCGTCCTTGTGGTGTATTGGAGTCATGTATGGTCTTAGCTACAACAGTCCTGTTTGGCTCACCCCAATGTGTTCTGTGTTCTGATTGGCTGGAGACCATTGTCAATCAATCTCGCAGCTAGCGATCATACATTTTGAAGAAAGGCACAAGTTAGGCAGAAGAATCTAGCGTTGATGTTTTTAACAAGGATACAGAAACGCTATAGCGTCACGGCTCCTATTTTTTTCTTAAATCCAGGAATTTGCGGGAATATCCGGAAAATTTCATATCTGAAGGCTGGCTGATAATGAAGCAAAACATATTAACAGCTACTTAGCTGACAGGAAGCAATACGTAAAGCTAGGAGAATACACATGTATATTAGGAAAGCAGGAAGTGAACAAATGTAAGATCATACATGTCCATCTGTCCCCAGGGTTTCCCCACTCACGACGCCGAAGGGAAGGAGCTCAGCAAAGGACAAGCAAAGAAGCTGCGCAAGCTTTTTGAGACGCAAGAGAAGTTGCACAACGAGTATCTTATGAGCCAAAATGGCAACTAAGCCCCGCCCTTTACATTCTTAGTCCCTTCCTTAATGTTTTTTTTTATTTTACCACCTTTTCTGTACTGCTATAAATGCTATGGAAGTCTAGTATGCAGTGGAGAAACCATGTCAGCGAGCAAATCCTTTATTATGGCCCGTTTTCCTCATGTCTCGCGTAAATGTTCAAGCAATGGCGAGGATGTCGACTTAAACGGGTTCCACTGTACTGACGTGAAACCCCTACTGAAGGTTTTAATACACAAAGACTAGATGAGATAAGTGTATTGATCCTCTGAGGGAAATGAAGGTTCCAATAGCAGTGACGCCATATTTGCAACTGTATAAATGATCAAACTCATTATCATCGTCATCATCACATTTTTATCTGATTTTCACGGACCCCTGAAGTCCATCCATGGACCCCAGGTTAAGAAGCTCCTCCTTGGACTGCCTCCTCACGCTGACCTACCATGAAAACATCATGTTTCTAGATACAAATGCAATAGAACAAAAGTTTAACGTCTCTATACAGAAATCGGGGCAGTACATGTTCATAATATTCATGTTGGTTATTGTTTCTTTGTCTCCAGAAACAAGAATATATCTATTTTTTTTTCTTTTTGATGATTTTCCGATAGTTTTACCATCCATTCCTCACTGGAAATAAAGCATTTAGTGGCTTTGGTGTGATTTAATGTACCGGTGTTTAGTAATTGTTGTAAAATTACCCATGTAATAATAATAATAAGAAGAAGAAGAAGAAGTGTTGTTAAAATCAATAATAAATACATCAACCATTGTCTTTGTATCATCATCATCATTGAAAAGGTCCAGAGGACAATAGAGTGTACTTCAGAGTAGAATGCAGAGTATATTGACGGTAAATCATATATCGATAAATATACATTATATATAAAGGTCAATTAGAACACATGAGTCCTTTTGAGTCCTTTTACTGATTCGAGTTCTTGTGTCGACTTACGAGTCACTCAAACGGGTACCCGATTCTCTCGAGTCACCAGAGTACATCAATTTGCACATGCGCAGAAATGTCCCTCCTGACGGGTACCCGTGAGTCCCAGTTCGGTATTTTGAAAAAAGGCAAGTTTTGAACGGCTCGTTCAACACTCGCACAACGCACATATTTCATCGTTCTGATATAGTCATGAAACAATTCATGTAAAGTTGCTAAATAATTTGACGATCTTTAAATGTTTCAAATAAAAAGCCCACCACAATTTTTTTTATTGCGACCATCAAAATTGAAATATGAACGCTTGGTTATTTGCGTTAAGTGTTTACACGTTTGTCATATGAGTACCTTTCACTTCCGGCTTTTAACCAATCAGAAGTGGCCTATTGGATCATTGTCCAATCACATTTGACTCCGTTGTATTTGAATGCTGCTCATGCGCCTTGGGAGTTACACTTGTGGCTCTCAGTGGTCATCTTTCGTTTGTGTTTGCGGCTGCAACTGCTGGAGATTCTCCCAATTTGAGCCCTTTGCTGCTTTTAAATCGAATCATGTCGTCTGTGTATGCTCCTGCTGCGGTGAGTATCTTTTACGTGGTTCACTTTCTGACCTAGCTAGCTTATATCGAACCGTGAAAAGTTTGCTTGAAAATGTTTGTTTGTCAGATGATTCCCGCCGCTGAGAATCTAATCAAAGGTAAAAGCACCGTCGGGTCCCGGAGGGCTGCCCTAGGAGAGATTACAAACTGTCCTGGGGCAGCAGCAGCAGCAGTCGTCACGAAGGTAAGTCATGTTTCTTGACCTCCATAGTACGACGGTGTGTGTTTTAATCTTTAACTTGGACCCACGTGACTGGCCATTGTAGGTTGAGTGCGCGCCCTGAAAGTCTCAGTCAAAACGCTAGGGGCGCTGTTTTGCATGATTTTGGTAATGGTAATGGTTTTATTTCATTTGAACATGCATTAGATTACCATTGAATGCATCCCATAATCAGTTCCCAGTTCCACATGTCCAAAAGGAGTAGGAAGAAGCAAAGCTTATTAAATCTTACCCCTCCATCTGGTACTTTTACAATCACTGTTACATTTGTTCACTTCCTGCTTTCCTAATATAGTTTTTTATTTTTTAATTGTATTTTTGTCACATACGGAAGTACTTGGTGATATGAGCATCCAATGCCATAATGGGTACCATAGTGCGTGTCAATATAGTGATATATATATAGCACATCATGACTGGTTCAAGACTCTTCATCCTTGTATTTAGCAAACATCAACTGCTTGTATTGTTTCTTGAATTGGCTCATCGTTGTGCATTGTTTGATTTCCTTACTCAATCCATTCCACATACTGAAATGCTATGCTAACGTAGTCCTAGCATAGAAGTGTTTCAAATGTACTTCTTCCCTGAGATCATAGTACTCCTCTCTTGTAGAGAAGTATTGGATGACATTTTTAGCTAATTGCTTATTTTTAGCCTTATGCATTATTTTAGCTGTTTGAAGATGAACTATATCAGCAAGTTGAATATTTGTGTTCTTTAGAAATAAGGAGTTAGTATGTTCTCTGTAGGCGGCATTATGAATTATCCTTACTGGCCTTTTTTGCAGTACATTTAGCCAGTGAAGATAGCTTTTATAGTTATTAGCCCATATTTCCACACAATAAGTAAGATATGGTAGAACCAGAGACTCTCGTATTCAGCTTGATTAATTGCCTGAAACCACAATCTAACAGATTTTGTCTCTGCCAGAAGGTGCAGACCAGAGCCGGTAGAGCCCAGAAAGCTAAAGTTCAGCCAATCCAGGTCCAGGCTCCAGCAGAGCCACTTCCTCCAGTTCCAGAAGCGGTAGCCGACGTGTCCATGAAGGAGGAAGAGGAGCAGGACCTGTGCCGAGCTTTCTCGGACGCACTGCTCCCCGTGGATGATGTTGACAAGGATGATGGTGACATGCCACAGCTCTGCGCCGAATATGTGAAGGACATCTACAGATATCTCCACCAGCTGGAGGTCGTGACCCCGCCCACTCCTGTTTGACTTTACTAAATGGAGGAATGATCCTGAGGTTGGCTTTGCTGCTCTTCACCAGGTGCAGCAGCCCATACACGCAAACTACATGGAGGGTTACGAAATCACGGATCGCATGCGAGCGCTTCTCGTCGACTGGATGGTCCAAGTTCATTCCAGTTTCCAGCTGCTGCAGGAGACCTTGTACCTCTCAGTCGCCGTCCTCGATCGCTTCCTCCAGGTAGGAGGGTGGCGATACTGAGGGTGGCGATACGAAATGAACCTTTGCCGTGTCTGCACTTGAATAAATAGCATATACAGTCTATGACAAATTCCTAGAAATATCCATATCATACTTTACAATATCGTGGAATGAAGTATCAATATTTTTGTGAACCCAATATCGTAAACCCCCCCTCCGCAGGTACAGCCAGTTTCTCGCCGAAAGCTGCAGCTGGTCGGCGTGACGGCGATGCTGGTGGCCTGCAAATACGAGGAGATGTACGCCCCGGAGGTGGGAGACTTCGCCTACATCACTGACAACACCTTCAGCAAGGCCCAGATTTTGGAGATGGAGCGGCTGGTTCTGAAGACCCTCAGCTTTCAGCTGGGGCGTCCTCTGCCCCTGCACTTCCTCAGGAGAGCTTCAAAGGTGTCCAATGTGAGTGTGACAAAGCGTATCGGTATTGACGTTTAAAAAAAAAAATAATGCAGATGTACTTTAAACATGCACTTTAACCCGCAGTCGGACACAGCGAGACACATGCTGGCCAAGTATCTGATGGAGCTGACTCTGATCGACTACAACATGGTGCACTATCGCCCCTCTGAGGTTGCCGCTGCGGCTCTGTGCCTTGCTCAGCTGCTGCTAAACGGACTGCCTTGGGTGAGTGGTCATAGTCTATCTGCTGGTTTTCGCAAATGAACGTTTGGGTTTCAATCGGACTAACCCAGGGCAGCTGTGACTACAGATGTAACTTACCACAAGTGTGGGATTGGGTGAATGGGGAAAAATACAACGCAACTGTTAAGCTAACTTGGTGCTTTTTTTAGAATTTTGCAGCTAGTTGACCACAGCCTGAGTCAAATCACACGTAAGCTAATTGTACGCATTTTTAAGCATAAACTTGGCCAAATGCCCACTAGGTGGCAGTATTGTAGCGACAATGGCCGCTGTCCACAAACTAAAACGGAACAAACTTTCAGTGGTAACTTGTGCATGTCTAGTCTTCTATAATTGGGTAATGGAATCCTATAGGGGTGTTATTTCATGTCTAGAGGGCTCTAATGTAAATCTTTAGGTCGGAAATGGGGTTTTATATGCTATTAAATATTCCATTTAGAAATTAAAATCCTAGTTTGATAATGCTGTGTTCAGTGTTTACATTTAAATATATTTAAACTTGAGACCTGGAATATTTCAGTCATTTTTTTCCCATGTAAATTGAGGGAGCAAAAGCAGTATTGGCAATTGGCTAAGGGTGATGGGGAAAAAAAAAAATCTGTCGATCCCTAGTATTTAATGACGTTTGTTTTTGTAGTTGACCAGTTTGACCAATTTGTAGTCAAATTACGCATAAGCTAATTGTACGCATTTTTTTAAAGCATAAACTTAGCCAAATGACCACTAGGTGGCAGTATTGTAGAGACAATGGCCACTGTCCAGAAAGTAAAATGCTAATGTGTGCATGTCTAGGCTACTATAGGAAGCCTATAGGAGTGTTATTTCATGTCTAGAGGGCTCTAATGTAAATTTCAATTTGGGGTTTTATACTCTATTAAATAGTTAAAGTAAATTTTATATTGTTTTCTCTCCCTTGTCAGTCGAGCACACAGCAGCACTACTCCACATATGACGAGGCCCACTTGAAACCCATCATGCAGCACATGGCCAAGAATGTAGTGATGGTGAACGAGGGGAAAACAAAGTTCCAGGTGAGGAACTAAACGTTGAGGTGAAGCACAGTGTAAAAGTTTTTTTTAAACTTTTTTTTTTTTTTAGGCCGTCAGGAACAAGTACTCCAGCAGTAAGCTGCTGAAGATCAGTCTGATCCCTCAGCTCAAGTCCAAGCTAGTCTGCGACATGGCGGCTGCGCTCTGATTCTTGAATCCTTGGCAAGAATGTGTTCCACTTGCACTTTATTTTAATGTTATTCTTTTTAATATTTTACGACTTTTTTATTCCAAAGATTGCAGCTTTGTTCACATTTGTCTGCAAGTTCTATGCCACAAAGTTTGGTTTATTAAACATCTTTGTACAGGAGACCACTGAAACCTTTTGTACTTCTTGAATAAGTCATTTTGGCAAAAAAAGGAGGAAATGTTTTATGAAAGTGTTTTTTTAAGGTAGACGCTTTTGTAAAAATACAGTATGTACAGTTAATTGAAGCGGACTCTTCTCATGGAGCCCACGGTGTTGTTCTGGCTGCCCCAGTCTGAGAAGTTGTTGTAGTCTCGTTTCTCCAGGACGTAATGAGGTCCTCTGTAGTTGGGCTCCTGATACACGACCCACCTGTGGATACATTGCAAACGTTAGACATGCTAACCTGCTAAAAAGACCAGCCTACGCTGCTTTCATGGTCCTTCATACAGAATGAAAACACAATATATGCGGGTTCTTTCTAACGTCCTTTTTTTTTTTTTTTTTTTTTTTATGTCCTTTCGTTTTAATAGTTCCTAGTATTTTAAACCGAGCGCCACACTTTCGGGTCCGCTCGGCAACAGTCGGGCAACATCGGCTCAATACCCCCTGTAGTATCCTGTAAAGTCCCATCTTCAAAATAAAACTTATAATTTAAATACCGCTATTGTACAAAAGCATCAGATTTTTACCAACTTATTTTTTTATATATATTTATGCGTGGAGCGTGGCGGGAGACACTTTAATTTCCCATATTTTCCGGATGGTTTCTCTTGTTTTGAAATGCGGGTGCCGAGGATATGACTTCCGCCAAAATGGCAGCCTGTAAGGTAAGCTAGCTCATTTGCTCGATTAGCATTCGTTTTTAAATGGGTTAAAACAAAAATAATTTTAAATTGAATTTGATGTAAAATATGGCAATGTAACCGTACAATATTTTTTGACTGAATTACTAAAAAAAAACATTGCTTTGGCGTAAAATACTAATAAGCCACCCTTACAATGAGGAATGTACCTTATCCATTTGATGGGAAGTACCATACATTTGTGTTTTTAAGCACAAAAAACGGTCAAGGTGACTTCTCAAATAGTGAATACATTTACTACAAACAATGTAACAATTTTGATATTAATTTGAAGTATTTGGGGAGGGGTGAGAAACCATCAGAAATGTTTGTGTTCCAAGTGGTCTGTGGTATATCCCTAAGCATTTCACTTTAAGTAGAAGTAGCTTATGAATTAAGTCTTAAATCTTAAAGAATAAATGCTTGTTTTTGTCAATAACATGGATGAAATATGCTTACGCTCCCCCCAGCACACGGATGGAAGCTAATCTGTTGAGGCTGTAGCGGCTCATCAGGTTGGGAATGTCATCCTGGATCTCCATCTTCTTACCGGAGAAGCCGGCTCGCTCAAACAGCTGAGCTCTAGCGGGGTTGTTGTCCTGAGAAACACACAAAACGTTTCCGTTGAAGGCCAGGTATAGAAGAATTGACGCATACATTTGAATTCTTTGAATATACTAATGTTAATCCAGTGTGACTAAAGTGAACTAATTTCCAGTTTTTCTTTGTGTCCTGTCCATTGTTTTGATGCCCCGCACTTATGGTGATCATGTGATCTTTTCTGTTTGCTCTCTCACCTGTTTGACAGCTCGCACGGAGGAGATGTGGTCCACTTGTGCACACCACTTGTCATAGCAGTTGTACTCTCCACGGTCAGACATGTCCCACAGGTACTGGCGACCTCGAAAGTTGTCGTGCTCGTAACCGATCCATCTAAATGGGACAGCGAGGTGAGTCAATTTGAGTCAGGGGTGTTCAAACTTTTTCCACCAAGGGGCTGCGTACTGAAAAATCAAAGTATGCGGGAGGGGGCACTTTTACATTTTCTAATGCTGGGAGTCCACTGGGCTGGTGCCAGTTGGTGCCAGTTGGTGCCAATGTGTGGACAGTAACTCCTGTGATAATGGACTACTGTACATGATATTAGCATGTTCCAGTGACCTTTTGTTATCTCTAGATGGCACTGCGCACTTACGCTCCGCTCTCCACCTGGACAGAATTGCATCTCTCGGGAAAGTTCTTGTCACTGAGCCTGGCACAGTCAGAGCTTAGGTCCAGACGCCTGCCCGCAAAGTTCCGCTGCTCATAAAGGGTCACCTAAAACAAAAATACTTTTTGAAATGACATTTATGCGACTCTTGACTCATGTTGCGGCTTTTCTTTAGCTTTTGGAGAAAAGCAACAAGAAACTTATAGTATTTTGCAATACAGTAATCCCTCGTTTTTCGCTGTTAATTAGTTCAAGACCAGAATGTGGTATTCATTTATCTTCTTTGCGGGGGGTGCTGGAGCCTATCCCAGCTGTCTTCGGGCGAGAGGCGGGGTACACCCTGGACTGGGCACATATAGACAAACAACCATTCACACTCACATACATACCAATTTGGAGTGGCTAATTAACCTAGCATGTTTTTGGAATGTGGGAGGAAACCGGAGTAAACCCTCGCATGCACGGGGAGAACATGCAAACTCCACACAGAGATGGCCGATAGTGGAATTGAACGCAGCTGTGAGGTCTGCGTCATAACCACTCGACCGCTGTGCAGCCCCAAAGTGGTATTTATTTATAAATTGTGTATTTTCATAGTCAAAGCATACATAGAAAAGCGGTTTACAATCTTCTAAATATGGGTTTTAACAATATTAGAGCCCTCTCGACATGACGTAACACCCCTATAGTCATCTTCACGCTCGTATTACCCAATTTGTACACATAATAACATAGAATAAACCATTTGGGACTTAAATAAGCGTCATGCTAGTGTGTGTTGAGTTCCAGTGCTAGGTGACCTTTGTGGGGGGTGGACAGGAAGTGATGTTTATACAGAGTTTATACATGTTTATACAGAGATCATACAGAGCTGAAGTTAAAGCCTGCGTTTCACCAAAAATGACAGTAACATTACTGACACCTAGTGACCAGTGTAGAATACTACATATCACAACATCTTTGAATGCATCTTGATATGCCTTAAGTTTATATTTGAAGTAATTTGGTCATTTATATGCTTGAAAATTCATTCATTCATTTAGGCATGATTTATTCATATATTTTTGAAAAAAAAAACGTGCTGGAGTTAAGCTGTAAAATTGTGAACACAAAGTGGCGATATAGTTTTTTTTTGGGGGGGGCAGTACTACAGATACCAGCAGTTTGACTCACCCTCCCGCTGGACCCGTAGAAGGCACGTTGGAGCACAGACCCCAGCTTGCTGTGGATATAGACATATTTTAATCACATATTGCAACCACTATTTATACAACTGCAAGATTATTTCCAAAATGAATCCCCTCCCAATTCCAAATAATCACATAGCTCCATTTTTCTCCTCAGCTATCTTGAGATGATTCGGGACGGCCCATGTTGCAGTGCACGGGTGCCACCACTCGCAGCCGCCAACGTACCTGGTTGGTTGGACTAATCCTGGGACCTTAGTGAAGATGTTCATGTCAGCTCGGCGAGGCCACACCAAAGCTCCTTAAATACAGACCGCCGGGTCAAGCTGACAGCGTCCAGAAAGCTCACAGCGGTTCTCCATTGGTTTCTCCCGCTATTCATATGCTAAACACGCGACTCCGCTTCACGTTGTCTCCCGTGCGGACACACAAACAAGCCAGGTAATACAATTGGCCGTGTGCTTGAAAATACACAAACGCAACAAGGTGACAGAAACATCTCACATTCCGACATGTTCATGTGTGCGCAGGAAAGTGCAGCGTCGGCTCTTTTAGCATGGAACAATTCAGCATTTTGCGCGACAATACACGTCGTAATAATGACTGTACTGTATTCACGCTTTGTGCGGCCTGAGCTCCAACACAATGTGTTCCCTGAACAGGTCACGACCCTCAGAGGGGCTTCACGCTCCGTACAGGCGCCCAGTGGGAACACCAGTACTTTTGTTACTATTCCACACCACATTGATTCAACTTGCTGTGCTTGGGGAGGAGAATAGTGAATGCTACTGGTGGCCAATACTGACAGTTTTGGTATTGATCCCATTGCAGGTAAATACTGGGCCAGTATTGAGCGACAGCAGTACAGTTCCAACACCATATACTTATGTATATGTCGTCTAGTACCTTCATCCTGGTATAGTGTATAGTGAGCAGGATTACCATTATCATCCGTTGGGTAAAACTAACCCTAATCCCAGTTCAAGTTCCCTGTTAGTGGGTGAACAATCAGACACTTGGACGACACTTCCTCATTCTCATTGCAAGAACTCGAGATGCATTCAGGGACACTCAGAACGTAATTTTCATGACTAAGTCATTAAAAAAACATTTACATTTAACAGCCTATCCCAGCTGTCTTGGGGCGAGAGGCGGGGTACACCCTGGACTGGTGGCCAGCCAATCACAGGGCACATATAGACAAACAACCATTCACACTCACATTCATACCTATGGACAATTTGGAGTGGCTAATTAACCTAGCATGTTTTTGGAATGTGGGAGGAAACCGGAGTACGAGGAGAACATGCAAACTCCACATAGAGATGGCCGAGGGTGGAATTGAACTGGGGTCTCTTAGCTGCGAGGCCTGTGCGCTAACCATATATATATATATATATATATATACTGCCGTGTGTGGGACTTCCTTACGATTCTGTGCTCCTGTCTACTCTCTTCAGTGCTCTCCATGTCCCACTTCTTCTTAGCTAACCTTTTTTACTACAAGTGACATGAGCAATAACAATAAAGTTGAATCTAATCTAATAAGCGGCTTAGAAAATAGGATGGGATGTTTGTCCATGTTGACTATCCTTACATTGTGCTATCATTCCGGATCTGTTTACCATGATGTCATCAATGAAAATATATCACATGACTAATGGAGACCGTACAGTCCATCAACTGTGCTTACAGCGCCAAAATCTCAACGTGTTCCAAAAGATCTGTTAGCCACAGCAGATTTTTACACTTCACTGATTTCAAAAGGAGTGGGATTTATTGTGTGTGTGTGTGTGTGTGTGTGTGTGTGTGTGTGTGTGTGTGTGTGTGTGTGTGTGAGGGAGAGAGAGAGAGCGATGGGACCTGTTGTGTGTGTGTGAGCTGATGAAAGCAGGAAATCCTCTGGATGCTTCAGTGTGTTTTGTCACCGCTGACAGTGGTGCACATCCAACCTGTCCAGAAGATTGTGGACCTTTCTTGTGTTTTGGAGCATTCTCCAGCAGAGCCCAATGAAGGACAAACAGCAGGTCAGACATGTATATGGATGCAAATGCATATATATATGCAAATGTATATGAATGCCCATGTGTATGTCTGCACACGCACCGACTTGGGACCCTCGTCGAGCAAAGAGTCGGGTTTAGTGAGAGTAGAGAGGCGGCAAAGTTGAATGTACAGCTTGACCTACTTTCTAAATATCGTTTGGCGTTTTTTTCAAGAGCCTTCAAACCAAACATGTCTCTTATCCTGACAGTGCTGGACAAGCTGTCATACTTTCTATCTCTCATCGGGTTTTGTGTGAGCGTGTCTTACAGCTGGCGAAAATGAATGGAGACTCAAGACAGGAGTAGTCTTTGCAGTGGATATTAAACGCCGTTTCGCCGAGTTCAGGGTTCCAGTTAGGATGCTGTGATTCACCACCCGTGGACGTCTGACTCAGGTGAGTTGAACTAATGCACTCGTCAAAGAAAAGTGTTAATTTTGCACCAAAATTAGTATTTGAATGCGCTTGTGGTCTAGGCTCCTGGCCAAACATGATGAAGGTGGGGTGTTTGCAAGTGTTAGCACTCGTGCTGAGTGTGTCAGCCATCGAGGACTTTGACTGGACCAAGAATGACAAAACGCCTTTCTACTATGGCACCTTCCCAACAGGTACGATTGCAACGAGTATCTGAGGGCCAGTCCAGACTAAACTCCACAAAGGGTTTTGTGTGCTTGATTTATTGCTAAGACCAGGATGGGAAAATCTAGTCATGGAAAAAAGTATTAGACCATCCTTGTTTCTTCACTTTATTGATCTGTTTTAACAACTATAGGTACATTTGTTTGGATGGAGATAATGATGATAACAAAAATAGCTCATAAGAGTTTAATTTAAAGGGGAACTGCGCTCATTTTGAATTTCATTCACAATCCTTATGTGAAACATGGATACATATTTATTTCCCTTTTCTGTACATTCTAGTACGAGAAAACAAGTTAATATGAACTAGCTAACAATGGCCCTCACAAAAAAACCCTCAAAAACGCCAACAATGTTCTATTTACATAACAGACTTCTACAGCGATATTGTGGCAGCTAACACGAAAAACTATATTTATTCGGCGGACTAACACGACTCCTCGCTACTGTTTCGTGTCAAGTGTGGATACCTAGCTCTCCATTTCGCTACAAAGACTCGACAAGATGCTCATTTGCTGTCAGTGGTTTTTAACCTAAGGACTGCAGCACACAGCCATCCCAAGGAGAGCGGACATGGTAAGTGTTGCCGCTGTATCCATGCTGCTGTTATTGACGGAAGTAGCGTAAGCTAAATGCTCAATGTAAAATCGATACTGTAAGTATTACATAATCAATGTACTTGCTCTTGCATGATCACTGCAATATCAAATGGTAAAACATGGTTAAATGGAGGGTTTTGGAGCGGAACTAGGTGTATCCCAATGAAGTGTATTGTTAGCTAGCTCATATTAACTCGTTTTCTGGTGTTATAATGCACAAAAAGGGAAGGAAATATGTGTTCATGTTTCACATAAAGATTGTGAATGATGTCTGAAATTCCCCCAAAAGTGCAGTTCCCGTTTAAGAGCATATATATTGTAACTTATATGTTTTTTTGATAAAAAAAAATCACTTAAATTCTTACAGCTGACAAAATCTATAACAAATAAAAACAAAAAAACAATTTAGTACACTATAATTGAAATGTAAGCGACATGAAAAGCTCTCCCAAAAAAACCCCCTCAAAAACGACAAAAATATTTATGATTTTAGTAGCCTACAAAGTATAGAAACTTACCGAATGTGGCTATCAAAGACAAATAGGTTGTTGAGCAAAAATAAGTATTTTTTTAGGAATTTAGATTAGAGTTTAGAATTTGGTCACAATAATTGAGCATTTTTGTTTGGGCTTTTCGATCGCGTTAGAGGTGTTTTTCCAATATTTGATCCAGTAAATATAGCCAGTAAGTATAAGTAACCTCTTTGTCTGCAGGTTTTTCCTGGGGGGCTGGCAGTTCTGCTTATCAGACCGAAGGAGCGTGGAATGTGGACGGTAAAGGCATGAGCATTTGGGACGCATTTACCCATAAAAAGGGGAATATATTCCAAAATGAAACCGGCGACTCCTCTTGTGATGGCTTCTACAAATTCAAGGTGAGAGAGACCAAATGGGGGTCTTGTATTAACGCTACAAACTGTCACTGTCACCTATGTTTAATTGATTATATACGTAGAATTATGACTTTCAACATTTGGCACTGTGGGCCAAAATTAGCTCATTGTTACTTGGTTGGTCTACAGTAGATCTTTGCTCTTCATGGGGGTTACATTCCAGGGCCACACATAATACGGCTTGCACCTCCCTCTTCTAAACCTCCTGCTCGCTTAACCGTTATTTTCTCTGACAATCGACATTAGGTATAATAGTGACACAACATTTCGGTACTCACCAGTAATGAATGACAATGTACTTGAATCGATGAACCTGTAGACCAGTGTAAAAGTTCTATGTAAGTTTCAGTTTTGTGTCTCGCTACAACTATGGTGCATTCAAGGACCAAATGAACAAAGTGCGAAATCTCAGTTCAGCATGATGAAAAACCATTATCATGAAGCATAAAGAATGTAAGAATGTAAAATTGTGGACTTTTTTGTAACAGCGGTTTCATGTATGCTGTATATTTTAGCAGTATTATCACATATTTAGCAATTATTACAGACAGTGTGAATGAGACGTGATGACGTTGTGCCTACCTGCTGTTGTACAATAATCTGACAATAACATTGTATTTTTTTCAGGATGATATTAACTTGATGAAGGAGATGAAGTTGAATCATTATCGTTTCTCTCTATCCTGGCCACGAATTTTGCCAAGTGGACTGAAAGGTAAAATTCAGGATCATTTTGCTCCTTGGAGATGTCTCTGCTTTGTGGTTCATAACTCCTGATCCAAATTTTAAGACCAATTGAAAAATTGCAGGAAATTACATTTAAGCTGTCATTTCAACATTAAACGTTCCTCTTTTAGGTGAATACATCAATGAAAAAGGAATAAAATATTACAGTGATCTTATCAACATGCTGCTGGACAAGAAGATCACCCCCGTTGTTACTTTGTATCACTGGGATTTACCACAGGTGAAAGTCACATTCATTTACACATACACATTTATGTTAGAATGTCTACCTATTGGTTAGAAATCAAACTAATATTGATTCATTCTCTCATGGAACTTGCAGGTCTTACAGGAGAAATATGGCGGCTGGCAGAATGTCAGCATGGTCAACCACTTCAATGACTTTGCCAACTTGTGCTTTGAAAGGTTTGGGAACCGAGTGAAGTATTGGATAACTTTCAGCAATCCCTGGGTGGGTAAAGTTGAAGATGAGGCACTGAGGAGAATCATGTGACGAGGCGTTCTAATTGTGTTCTGCTCTGTTCTTTTTGTCTTTTCAGTCCATTGCTGTGGAGGGATATGAAACTGGTAAACACGCACCGGGTTTGAGGCTGAAAGGAACCGGAGCTTATATGGCTGCGCATAACATCATAAAGGTAGCTATCGGGAAAAGAGTAGTCTGGTTGTGTGTCTGCGGTGGGCCTTCAGAGACCACAATAATCCATTCATTCATTTTCTACTGATTATCTTCGGGCGAAGACCCTGGACTCGAGAACATGCAAACTCCACACAGAGGTGGCCGAGGGTGGAATTGAACCCCGGTCTCCTCACTGTGAGGTCTGCACGCTAACCACTAACCACTGTGCAGCCCCAAATAATCCAGTAAATAATCATAATCGTCCGATTTTGGATCAACATTTGCAATAAAAGCTGTAATTTTTAAATTAGATTCAGCTCCAGAAGCATGCCCTTCTCTCTTCAAGAGATGCAAGGCATCAGGAAATCCGTACGCCTGTACTAAAAATAATACATACACCATTATACCCCTAATATTTATTGTTCCATACTGAGGTGGTGTCATTCATTCATTGTCTTTGTTTTGTCACAGGCTCATGCCAAGGTTTGGCACACATACGACATACAATGGAGGAAGAAGCAGAACGGTATTCTCACATGTGATATACTTAATACATACTCCGTATTTGTCATGTTTTACGATGAGACAAAAAGTACTTTGTGTCCAGGTCTGGTTGGGATCTCCCTGACGGCTGACTGGGGTGAACCAGTGGACATCAGCAACCAGAGAGACATTGAAGCAGCCGATCGATACATCCAGTTTTATTTGGGATGGTTTGCCACACCCATCTTCAATGGAGACTACCCTCAGGTTATGAAGGATTACATTGGTACGTTCTTGGTCACTTTTTCCTTTCCATTTGCAATAAAAGTGAAAACAAAACAAAGTATTTAGAATTTATATATAAAGGCACAACTCATCTAATAATGATTTCATCCCCTGTTGTTTTTGTACGTTATAAAGACATGAAAGGTCCATCATTTTACACTAGTTACTGTCAAATCCATGAGAACCCTCTTGGCTTCTAACATGACAATACTAGCCCAAAACATACCTTTTTCAGGGGGTAGACAGGGGATCAACAGGGATCAAATATTTAACCCCGTACCCACTGTGCAACAGCTGACTGGTTCGTATACCGATGTGTCCTTTCACTCCCATTAGGCAAGAAGAGTGGCCAGCAGGGCCTCGGAGCTTCCCGGCTGCCTGTCTTCTCCGTGCAGGAGAAGACTTACATCAAGGGTACCTGTGACTTCCTCGGCCTCGGACACTTCACGACCCGATATGTCACTCAGAAAAATTACCCGTCCAGCATCGGGGACAGCTACTTTGCAGATCGGGACCTTGCTGAGCTGGTCGACCCACGGTGGCCCGACCCTGGCTCCGAATGGCTTTATTCTGTGCCCTGGGGCTTCAGACGCCTGCTGAACTTTGTCAAGGTACGCAGAATATTCAGATTTATAATAAAGTAGCGAGGCTTTTGTCGTAAGTATTCACCTAACTAACTGTCAACAGCTAGCACCAAAATTCTGCATGCAATCCCTTGATTATCAATTGTACATTTTTTAGTTTGTCCTTCTTATTTGTTTTTCCAGGTTTATTTTATATTTTGTTTTAAGTACATTATTCTACAATGTGCTGTTCACAGGCCCATAAAAAATTCGGGACATATTTTGGACATCCCTGGCTTATCTATTTAACCGGGAGTGGGGAGCGTTAACACATTTTTGTGGCAATATCAGGCAGAGGCTGTGACTGCAGGCTTCCACAGTGGTGCACACACACCAGGTGAGAGCAGGTGCGCTCCAGCCCCAAGCCTGTGATGACCGCTTGTTGATAAGTAACCTTGGGATCACACCAGTGCTGCTAAGTGCTACTACTACTACCACCACCAGACACTCCGGGATATACAGGAAGTTCTTGTAAACAATATTGTAAACAATAGCCGTATTTGCCTGTACAGCCACGGTATCGTATATTTTTGTTTTTTTTTGGTGCCTTTTGACTTCATACAATGAGTAAGTACAAAAACATATATTTATGCTTTATGGTTATTATTTGATGACTTCATATTGTTCTTTGAGTGCATCATGTCTGCTCCAGTGAAGTAGCAGACATGATGCACAGTACAAGGTACTGATACAAAGATCATATATTCACCATGAACGTGTTTGTAAATGTCCACCATAGACTCAGTATGCAAACCCAATGATCTACGTGACGGAAAACGGCGTATCAGAGAAGATACTGTGCACTGACCTCTGTGACGACTGGAGGATGCAGTACTTCAAAGACTACACCAATGAGCTGCTTAAAGGTGAAAGCAATAAATTGTTGCAGTACTCCCAGCTAGTATTTATCTTGATTTTCCCGACTTATTACACCGTATTACAGCTATACAGGATGGTGTCAACGTGAAGGGCTACACCGCCTGGTCTCTCCTGGATAACTTTGAGTGGGATGAAGGCTACTCGGAGAGATTTGGACTCTACTATGTGGACTTCAGGAGCAAAAATAAACCGCGCTACCCAAAGGCGTCGGTTCAGTACTATAAACACATCATAAGCTCCAACGGCTTTCCTAATCAGAGAGAGGTAAAACTTTGCTTGCACTCACCCATAACACCACCAGGAGAAGATGCGCTTTTTATTGTGAAAGGTTCTTACAGGTGGAAAGTTGGACGAGGACAGCCAGAGAGACATGTTCCTCCAGTAACCAGCTCCTAGCAGCAGGTGAGCATGATCATGGGACCGGGTAGATATTCCATTATCTAATGGGGCTTTTCTTTGTTTTGCCCCTCCAGCTAGAAGAAAATCCCAGGGGGGTCAGGAACATTCAGGAATGCAAAAGACTTGGCCAGTTCATGATGAAGTTTAGGTACATAAACCATAAATGCACCCTATTATTAGTCCAAAAATATGCATATTTAAGATTTTTTTTTTATTGGTCAAAGTATTTTCAAGCATAAACATGGCTCAATGAAGTCATACAAAGATGCATTCAAAGACGGTGATATGTAATACTACTATACACTGGTCGTTCGGTGTCAGTAATCTAACTAATGTTCGGTGAGATACACAAGCACCAGAGTTGATGGCCAGAACAAAAGGCTTTTATTGCAGGTTTGAATGATCTCACAACATGCACGATAATCCCTAAGACGGGTGACTGTTCTGGCCGTAACCTACACCAAACTAAAACTCTGCTCTGAATCGCCGACTTCCTGTCAGCACCTGACCACATTTACAGTAACACACACGTGCATGAGTCTGATTTATGTCTTAAATTGTTAATTTTATGTCTATATAAACCTACTATATTGGGTAATAGAAGTGTAAAGGGGTGACTATGGGGGTGTTATTCCGTGACTAGAGGACTCTAATGTTAAAAACTGTATTCTGCGTGGAGAGTAAGAATCCTGAAGGATGACTGATGTTTCAGTGTCTCTCCCGTGTGTTTCAGATCCGCTGATAGGCCACATGGAGATGGTCACAGAGATTGTAGTTCCCACCGTGTGCACCCTGTGCATCCTCCTCGGTGCAGTGTTCCTCATGTTCCTGCTGCGGAGACGCTTCTGAGACTTAGACGCTGAGCTGTTCTCTTTTTTCACTCAACCAATCTCCCCGTAGAAAATAAATCTGACAAGAATCCTGTCAACACAAGGTGTCACCTACCTTGCATGGTACGCAAGAATGGGCTGAAGTCATCACGTGGGTCTTGTGTGATTGTGGAGATGCTAACATTTCAAAGTGTTGACAAGTAAAGAGATACTCCATTGTTGACTATTTGGAAACTATAAAACATTAACACTGTGGAGTGTCGTGTTCTCTGTGTTGTTAAGCCAACCAAACCACTTTAGCTTATTTACTAAAATATCACTGTCAAATTAGGAGAAGTTTAAATACTATATATTGTGCGGTGTACCACTGGGGTCAATACTGGGACCAAAATTGTTCATCAGTTTATCACAAAAGACCTAAAGCTAGTACCATTTGCAGACAATGCTACCACATTTTTTTCTGGAAAAAGCATGCAAGTGGTTAGCGTGCTGGCCACACAGCTAGGAGACCTGGGTTTGATTCCCCCCTATGACATCTCTGTGTGGAGTTTGCATGTTCTCCCCGTGTGTGCGTGGGTTTTCTCCGGGCACTCCGGTTTCCTCCCACGTTCCAAAAACATACAACATAAAGTGGCAATCACTTCATATTTTATTATTTTCAGGTTTTACCATGTCCAATTTATTGTGTGAAGATATGGGTAAATAACTATGAAAGGTTCCCTTTTAAATTTAGCTAGAGGTAGTAGGCGTGATTAAGTGAATGCACTAATGGATACTAGTACCCGTGAGTCTCGATTCAGTAAAAAGAAAAAAACTGGAGTTTTGAACGACTCGTTCATGACTCGCGCATCTGGACTTCTTCGTTGGTTGCTGTGTGCTGTGTTCACTGGACAGCTGGTAAGACACCTCGTTTAACCTACTTGTTTTCTTGTAGTCTGTTCAAGTCCTAACCTCAACTTCAGGCTGTCGTTCCAGTTAACGTCTACCGATAAGCTACAGGTATCTCATCCTGTTCTAAATGTCCGGTTGTGTTGCGCAAACGAAACTTGCCAAAATACAAATTTCTGGCAAGCTTACCATGTTGACTTTAGGACTGTTGTCGGCACAATGTGGGTTAACTCTTAGATGTAAGCTTTTATGGGTGCAAGTAAAGAGGTAACCATTTATTATTATTATTATGGAGCATTCACTTTCATATCCGCGTTTCGTTCCCGCCATTCCAGAAACGGAAGCGGAAGCTGAGTATGCCGAGCCAGTACTGCTAATGCTGGATGGTGCATGGTTGTTAGCCACACCGTGTCAGCGTCAAAGCTGCCGTTTTCACCCGCACATTTTGACCGGTGCCCTTTCGTCTTAATAGTTTACTGTATTTTGACTCTCGGTAAAAATATATTCCCCGGTTTTGCTGTTGAAGCACAGTTTCCGGTTAGCGAAATACATCCCGTGTGACTTCCAGAATAAAAGACGCAGGCAGTCGAGTCCAAGTCGAGTGCAAGTGGAAATTCGTCTA
This sequence comes from Doryrhamphus excisus, assembly GCF_037039965.1. Taxonomy (NCBI): domain Eukaryota; kingdom Metazoa; phylum Chordata; class Actinopteri; order Syngnathiformes; family Syngnathidae; genus Doryrhamphus; species Doryrhamphus excisus. The sequence goes on along the minus strand of NC_136357.1, from coordinate 29,106,995 downwards.
GTAAAATGTTGTCTGATATTGATAATTGATAGATCGTTCACCTCTAGTCCTTACTATAGTACTTGAGCATTATGATCATGGCTTGTCTTCATAGCACAAAAAAACAATAATATATACATTTTTACTAATGCAGAATATTTTTTTCTGAGTTTGATGGGAAACATGCACATGTTTAACACTATAAATGTCGCCGACTATTTCTGCAGGGACTCCGCACCATGGTTAAAACGGCTAAATCGGCCAGCTTAGAGGATGACACGTTCTCTCCTCTGCCTCCACCTCTGTCCCCGGGCCAGGCAGGGGACCCCTTTGGAAATGGTGAGAAGCTCCACACAGGCTACTTATTAAATCCTACCCCTCCATGTGGTACTTTTATAATCAGTAACTTACATTTGATCACTTCCTGCTTTCCGTAATACAGTTTAAGGTTTTTTTTTGTTTATTTATTTTTTTAAATTTTTTAATTTTTAAAAAAATATCACCTCGTACTTCGGTACGTGACAAAAATAAAATATAAATAAATAAATACACATTTAAATAAATAAAAACTTATAGGAAAGCAGGAAGTGAACAAATGTAACAGTTAGTGATTGTAAAAGTACCAGATGGAGGGGTAGGATTTTATAAGCTTTGCTTCTTCCTACTTCTTTTGGACATTACGTGATGCATTCAATTGTAATCTGATGCATGTTGAAATGAAATAAAACCATTACCATTACTTTTTATCAGTCATCCTTTCCTGTCTGCCCCCCCCCCCCCCCCCCCCCCCGTCTTATTGTACGGGTAGAGGACTACACTATTTCTCCTGTACCTCTGATGGAGTGACGAGTGAAGGCCATAGTGATTCTGACGTGTTGCTGTCCCTGCAGATGAAAGCGTCGGTGAAATGTCCAAGCTTGCGGAGGTTCCTGCCGCCAAACGGAAAGGAGTGAAGAGACCCCAGCCCAAGCTGGACTCCCACAGGTTGTCATCTCCCTTGTTCTGTATCGCTGCTAATGAAGAAGAAAAACCGTCACCTTGATTGCTATCTTCTCAGACTGACGACAGATAAAGGACTCCCAGCGCTGCGAACACTTTTTGACAACGTCCGCTTCAAAGGCAAAGGACACGAGGTAAGACTTCACAGCGCGTCCGTCGTATGAGCACATCTTTAAACCCGACGTCAACTTGGTGATGTTGAACCAGGCGGAGGATGTACGGCTGCTCATGCAGAAGATGGAGAACTGGGCCCACAGGTTGTACCCCAAGCTTCAGTTTGAAGATTTCATTGACCGAGTGGAGAAGCTGGGCACCAAGAAGGAGGTGCAGGTGGGACAGACGGCTCAAATCTTACTCTTTGTTAGCATGTAGCATTTGGAGATTTCTGATCAAAGCGTTATTTTTGGGAAACAAACCAACAGGAGAGCATCGAACCAAACGTTGACATTGTCACATTACACGGAACACGCAATGGATGGACTGTAAATAAACACTTACACTCATATTCATGGAAAACAATACTATTCTATACTGATTTGCAACCTGCAATGCATGCTGGGGGATCCCACATGTACATGTCACCAACAGGAAGTAACCCAGCATGTCCTGAGGGTGATACATTTGTTAAAAAAATAGTATTGTTTTGCATGTGAGACCGCCTTGGTATAGTGGTTAGCGCTCTGGACTTTGAAGCAGACACCCCGTGTTTGAATCCTCACTAGTAAGCATCATCGGGATTCGTCAGGAAGGGCATCCGCTGTGGCGACTCCGTAATCAGGAAAAAGCAGAAAGTATTGTTTTGTCTCTGGAGACATCGCGGTTCCAACATCGCCCCCTTGTGGTTTTTCCAAACATGAATTAATAAATGTTATGTTATTATAATCTATTTCTCAGAATGATACACTACAAAGCAAACAGACTATTTTGTTCCATGCTATATTGTACCAAAACCGAGGCAAAATGTTTTACGTTAACCAAATCATTTGAGAACTGGGGCGTATGATAACCAAGGTTTGTTTTTCCTCTGGCAGACTTGTCTCAAACGGATACGCCTTGACATGCCGCTGACGCAGGAAGATTTTATTGGTAAGTAGGCTCTATTTTATATATATATATATATATATATAAAAACTTTTTACTAGGCTTGTCAAAAATAACGCGTTAATACATAATAAATATATATATATATACAGCAGCTAAGCAGGAGGGCGTTGTTGCTGTCTCAGCTAACATTACTGACACCTGGTGGTCAGTGTACAATATTACATATCACTGCAATGTGTTTGAATGATTTGGATTTGGCTTCATTTAACCATTTTTATGGATGAAAATGCTTCATTTAGGTAATAGCCTTTATTTTTTGACCAATAATAGGTTTTATTCAACCACAAAATGGCATGATTTATTTCTTTTAATAATTTCTGAAAAACCATGATGGAGTGAAAATGTGATGACTCGTTATGTTTTTATCGTGCACAGGAGAAGAGGAGGCTCCTCCTGAAGCTCCCATCTTTGGAGAGGAAGACCACTTCACCAGTCAGAGCTTCCCCAGCGACCCGCCGGGGATGGTCCACTCCACCCCGATGCCCGCCGGCCCGCCGGCCCCCTCCCTGACCGATGAGGAGCGCCAACTCATGGAGCTGAACAGACGGCGAGCCCTGGAGAGGAGGCTGGCTCGCCAGCAGCACCAAACAGGTACACTTCCTGTCCCATCGGTTAGCTGCCATTTTAACAGTTGTGTTTGAGAGGCAGTGAACGCATCAAGGCTGAGAGCTTCTGGTATTCTGGATGTCAAATTCTAAAATACTAAAATTACATTACATTATTTCCCCCAAATAAATGCCTATTTTCTTTAATATTTCAACTTTATGCTACTAAAATATTATCAATCCTCATATTAGAATACAACTTTTGTCTCTTAATATTTTGACTTTATTCTGGTGAAATTGCTAATGTTTTTTTTTCTTCTCATTTTTCTGGTAATATAACTTTTTCCACAACCAAATTTTCCACAAAATAAATGCATTTTTTCTTTAATATTTCAACTTTATGCAACTAAAATATTATTTTTCCTTATATTAGAATACAACTTTTGTCTCTTAATATTTCGACTTTATTCTGGTGAAATTGCTGCTGGGTTTTTTGTGTCAAATACTAAAATTACAGCTGTTTTTTTTTTCAACTACAGTATTTTTCTTCTCGTTATTCTGGTAATATAAAAAAATTTCCCTAAAATTAATGCCTTTTTCTTTAATATTTCAACTATGAGACTAAAATATTATTTATTATTATATTAGAATACGACTTTTGTCTCTTAATATTTTGACTTTACTCTGGTGAAATTGCTGTTGTTTTTTCTGTTCTGTTTCTGTTTTCTGTTTCAAATATTTCAGCTTTCTTTTTTTTGCCATTATATTTTTTTGACTTAATTTATAAACTTTTCCCAACCTAATTTTTCCAAAAACTACAACCTCTTTCCTTGTAGTTGTTGAATTCTATTTTTAAAAAGTACCACGGGCCAATAAGAAAACAGTTACTGATATTAACGCTAGTCACCGATATTCTTCTAGCTAAATTTGCAAATATTATCTTATGCTAGTTCATATTCCACTCTTTTTATTGTGGCCCTCAGACTCCCAGACGGTCGGTTCGTCATTGCAAGCAGGCGACTCCTCAGCGGACGCATCGCAACCTTTTGTCAACGAGTCCAAAGGTCAAGACGAGGACGACAAGCCGGCCACCAGCAGCTTCAGCTCCCCGCCTCAGCTGTCAATCAAGAGCTCGGAGTCATCCACCTCGTGTGAAAAAGAAGCGCCAGAGCCCACCCCGGCATCCAGCAACATGCGTGAGAATGAAAATGAGGACGAATGTTGAGTCGTTTGCTCTCATTTGTCTCTCAACCCTTTTTGCTTCTGTCAAGCGTTGGAGTCGTTTACGTACGAGTACGTTACTACTAAAACCTGGTTAGCGTCATTCATTGCTTCCAAAAGGTCCGCCTTTAACTGAAACGGATGCTAACTCAATCAAATTCATGTCAATCCCGTTCAGAAAATGTATAGTTTTACACCCGGTAAACAATTCAAAATGCATATAAATAAATGAATATTATCTTAATTGAAGATGTGATTGTCCATGTGGCAGGAAGATCGACACAGACGCCACCTTCCTGTTTTGCCATGAGTTATTTCTCGAGTTCAATAGTCATTCTGTCCTCAAGAAGCCAAAAAAAAAAAAAAAAAAAATCCAGCATTTTGCTAAAGAAGGCAAGGAACACTATTTCTTGAATTCCAGAAATAACTCATGGCAAAACAGGAAGGTGGTGTGTCACTGCAGCATTGTCTTTGAGAACGGTCACGTCTTTGTTTATCATTTCTATGCATGCTAAGAATGCTAACAAGGACGTTTGTGGTAAAAATAAGGGATGTCTGATATTGGTTTGTTTTTGCCGAAAACCGATACGCTAATATCGTCCAATTTCCGATACCGATACAGTACTGTATGTGTCACATGACATATCTCCTGTGGTGGAATAAACACATTTTATGTACAGCATTTTAAAAAAAAAATCTGTTTTCATGATTGGGAAAAACTCTATCAACTGATATTGCATTTTTATGCTGATATCAGGCCGATAACTCAGACATCCCTAGTAAAAATACATTACAAACATACTGAAAAGACATGCGCCATATTGTAGCGGAAAATGGCCGCAAACCGAGGCAAAACACGCCAACCGTTACCTCCATCATGAAGTCGGCGTCCATGGCTCTTTAGGCTGAGTTGGTAGAGTCCAGGTCCATCAGGTCCATCAGCGCCAGGTCTCTAATCTCCTCCAGCAGTAAGTACAAATTGGGGCTTTTACTTTGGCAGAACTCTCGTTCCTGTTTGGACATTTTGGGCCGCTGCGCCGCTTTCTCCTGAGCCTGCTGGGACGCCTCCTCGGCCAAGCGCACCACCTCCTGCACCAGCTGGTTGCGGCCGTGCGACGGCGGCTGCGGGACCTCGGTGCCCCGGTGCGGCATGTTGTCGACGAGCTCCAGGTGGAGACTGTCGGCGTGACAGCGGGACGACTGCACGGAAATGCCAACCTGACGGAATATTCACGAACGAGTCATACGAGTTATTTTGTCAGCCGGATCAAACGCGAACGTGACTCACGGTGATGTGGTCGAAGAGCGCGAGGGTGGTGGTTCCCGTAGCGGACGAGGTGGTGATGTGGTCCGAATAGCGGCGCACGGAACCGCTCTGCCACTCGCAACCGCCATCTTGTCCGGCAGAGACCACTTGGCCTTCTCGGTTCTTCAAGTAGACCGGTCCTTTCAGGCCATACCTGCACATGGACAGTTGGGACAAGGTCCAGAAGTACGCTCTTCATGGGGGGGGGGGCTTCCAAACGTGCTCATTTTTACACCGGGCCACACTTTGGACACCCAAAGTCCATGTGTTCTTTTTAAGGGCTTCTGCACTCTACTGTATGAGTATCATCATCAAGTATTGTGGTAGAAAAGCAGCCCAGTATTACCAGTATCCAACAGTATCCAACAGAACAGAACGGTGGAACTTACTGAGGGACAAACGCCAACACGCCGTTGTCTCGGATGGCGTAAACGACGGCGTCGGCCACGCAGCACTGGTCCGTGTGAGGGTCTTTGTCCTTGAAGTACACACACTGAAACAACTCGGTGGACAACTTTTGGGCCTGCTGGGCCGCCTGGAGAGGAATCGAACAGATGCTGGTAAGTTTTTTTTATGTCTGGCTTTTTGTTAGAGGTTGTGCTACACCCGGGGGTGTCCAAACTTTTACAAAAATTTTTTTTGTAAATATTACATAACATTTTCTTTTCCCATATTATAACAAATTTTCCAAAAATGACCTTATTTTTGTTTGTTCCTCATAATAATGCAGCTTAAAATATAATTTTTTCTTAGATATTTCAACTCTATGCAACTAAAATGATGTTACTCTCCTCATAATATTCTAATATTCGGAGTTTATTTTCCTAAAATTGCCACTTTTTCCCTTGCGATATTTGGACTTTATTCTTGTTTGTTTCTCATAATATTGTGACTTAAAAAATATTTATATATTCCAAAATATTATTATTATATATTTATTTATATTATTAAATTATCATATATAAATATATATAATTATTATAAAAATATATATTTATAATATATTAAACTTTATGCTACTAAAATGCCAATTTTTCATTGATATTTTTAGATTGAACTGATAAAATCCATCCACGTGCCACAAAATGGCCCCAGTCCCACACTTTGGACACCCTTGTGCTACACGAACATAAAAACATCTGACCCTGTTCTTCTGGTTGATGTGATGCGCCAGCTCCTCCACTTCCTTGTTTGTGGCTAACGCTTTAGCGTAGCGCCGCCCCTTCTCCGTGTCAATGGCTGCGGTGAGAAGGCGGTGGACCGTCATGTCGGCGTAGCGACGAATGGGGGAGGTGAAATGCGTGTATCGGTCCAGAGCCAAACCTGGAAGAAAAAAAAAAATAAGTACAGTAAGCAAATGTAAATATTAATCAGTAACAACAGAACTGAACACAAAATGCAGTTTTTGTAGAAAATACTCTGATGGGAAAAACTTGTGTGTAAAAGTAATGTAGTGATTTCAGAAAACATCATAGCAACAGTAAAATATGGTGGTGGTAGTGTGATGGTCTGGGGCTGTTTTGCTGCTTCAGGACCTGGAAGACTTGCTGTGATATGCTGTGATAAATGGAAGCATAAATCCTGAAATAGAATGTCCAACGAGTATCCCATAGTATCCCATGCATACCATAGTGGTAGTAGTGGTCTTGGGACGTGGCACCAGTGGAGAAATACAGAGCCTGAGACATGGCTTGGGTGGCCATCATTCTCAGCAGCCTGTTAAGCAGGGGGTCCTGTGGGTCCACGGCCTGGTCCAGGGAGTCGGCTAAAGCCTTATTGGACCTGCGGAGAAGTCGGTAAATATCGGGGAAGCTCCAGGTTATCATATTTTGGACATCAGTGCTGGAGATAACCTTCAATGAACTTTACATGTCCTTTACGTACGAGTACGGTACCACTAAAACCCGGTTAGCGTCATTCATTGCTTCCAAAAGGTCCGCCTTTAACTGAAACAGATGCTAACTCAATCAAATTCATGGAAATCCAATGTGGCAGCAAGATCGACAGACACCACCTTCCTGTTTTGCCATGAGTCACTTCTTCAAGTTCAATAGTTCAATAGTCATTCCGTCCTCAAGAAGCCAAAAAAAATAAAAAAAGTTCCAGCATTTTGCTAAAGAAGGCGAGGAACACTATTTCTTGAATTGAAGAAATAACTCATGTCAAAACAGGAAGGTGGTGTGTCACTGCAGCATTGTGTCTTTGGGAACAATCACGTATTTGTTAATCATTTCTATGCATGCTAAGAATGCTAACAAGGATGTTTGTGGTAAAAATTAGGGATGTCTGATATTGGCTTGTTTTGCCAATATCGTCCAACTCGCAATTTCCGATACCGATATCAGCCAATACCGATACAGTACTGTATGTGTCACGTGACATATCTCCTGTGGTAGAATAAACACATGTTTTATGTACCACATTTAAAAAATATATCTGTTTTCATGATTGGGAAAAACTCCGATATCAACTGATATTGCATTTTTATGCTGATATCGGGTCGATAATTATCGGACATCTCTAGTAAAAATACATTACAAACACAGTTGGATAAATGAATATTATCTTAATTGAAGATGTGATTGTCGATGTGGCAGCAAGATCGACACAGACACCACCTTCCTGTTTTGCCATGAGTTATTTCTCGAGTTCAATAGTCATTCTGTCCTCAAGAAGCCAAAAAAAAAATAAGTTCCAGCATTTTGCTAAAGAAGGCGAGGAACACTATTTCTTGAATTCCAGAAATAACTCATGGCAAAACAGGAAGGTGGTGTGTCACTGCCGCATTGTGTTTTTTGGAACAGTCACGTCTTTGTTTATCATTTCTATGCATGCTAATATGCTAACAAGGATGTTTGTGGTAAAAATTAGGGACGTCTGATATTGGCTTGTTTTTGCCGAAAACCGATACGCTAATATCGTCCAAGTTCCGATACCGATATCAGCCAATACCGATACAGTACTGTATGTGTCATTTGGCATATCTCCTGTGGTGGAATGTACACGTATTTTATGTACAGCATTTTTTAAAATGATTGGGAAAAAACTCTGATATTCTGATATCAACTGATATATGCTGATATCAGGCCGATAATTATCGGACATCTCTGGTAAAAATACATTACAAACACACTGAAAAGACATGCGCCATATTGTAGCGGAAAATGGAACGCTAACCGAGGTTGCACTGTCTGATATCGACCCGTATCGTCAACGGCGAGCAGACGGTGGGAAATGACGCCAACCTGGTGTCGATGGTGAAGCCCTTGGACTTGGCACTGTCCACCAGCTGGCTGAAGAACTCCTGCCGTGGTGGAGGGTGATGCCTCAGCAGAGCCTGATGGGGAAAGCGTTCCTGGATCTTGCGTGCCACCCAGTGGTTGGCGTAGATCATGCACTCCGCCACCGTCTCGTGAATCTCCAGGGGCTGGCGCGGAACCAGAGCCGTGATGTTCTTGTCATGGTCCAGCTGGGCCCTCACCTGGGACGGAGGCATTGATGCCATTAGAGTCAAACACAGCAAGGACACGGGCATACGGTATGCGCTTAGCTTCAATTGCTAAGTCGCTAAAAGCGGCGCTTTAGTGAACAGGAAATAGTAAATATGCATTTCTACATGAAATCGATGTCCTTTTTACCTTCATGAAGCATTTTCAAGCAATAATAAATAAATTACAAATACACGGCATTCTGGTCACTTGGTGTCAGTAATCTTACTGTAATGTTGGGTGAGACACACAAGCACCAGACTCGGTCAACAAGTTTGTTTTTTTTTTGTTTTTTTCGCCACGGCGGATCTTTTTTGATGTTGTGGCCGTAACCCACACAAAGCTGAAACTCAACTCTGACCCCTCGGCGCCACTTCCTGTTTGCCCCCCCTCCTCCCGACCCTCTTATTCATGTCTTAAGTGGAATATTTACTCTTATTATGTTTACTATATTGGCTAATACGAGCGTAAAAATGACTGTAGGGATGTTATTCCATGTCTAGAGGTCTCTAATAATGTTAAAAGCATCTAACTCTGTTAGCTTCCTCCACAGCGGGTGAACAATGGTAATTAAAGAGAAAAGGGCAGTGTTTTTGCAGCTGGCGCTCACTGACGCGTTACGACCGTCACTTTTATTACAAATGTTGATCCAAAATCAAGGTGGGCTGTACGCTTTCTGAAAGCGTGGTGTACACACAGGAAATGATGCACTGCAAACCGACCAATCACATCGCAGCCTTTACGTTCTGAGGATTGTTTTGATGGTATGACTTTGGTATGAAATGTTACATCATCTGCTATGACAGTACCACTAACTCCTCATACCTCCACCCCTTCCAGTTCCAGAGCGCCGCCTCGATCCCGCTGAGCCCGAAGGTGTCGAGCCACGTGGGTCAGCGTCTCCAGAGCCCGGGTGAGCTGAGCTAATTTGGCATCTTTCTCGTGGGAGCTCAGGTGGGCCAACTCCGGTACCTGGACCTCCTCGCCGTTGAGGAGGGCCTGAGCCAGCTCGTAATGGAGCTGGTAGGAGGAGCGGATGATTGTGCGACCGTACCACACCTTGTCGACGGCAAGGGTTTGGGCGTCAAGCTCCCACAGCACGCTCATTGCGTACCTGCGTTTACACACACAAGCAATCATAGAGAAGGTCAAAATAGACTAAAAATACAAGAATTCGAGGACGGCCCTGAATATTTGTATAAATTAAAACTAAATGTAGCCAACTTTAGCCCATCGGAGTTCCCCTATTAACAAATCAGAGTAATTTGGAATAATTTCCTGCTTATTCCATCCATTCACACTCGCACGGTCTTACTGACCTGTCCACTCCTCCCAGCAGAGAGCAGAGATCGGCGCTGAGAACCGCAGGCAACATGTCGTACCTGCGGTCTGCAAGGTAGTAGGTTGTAGCCCTGAAACCAGTCAACAAGGTAAGACAATTTAGACTTCAGTCGTATTATTCACAATACTGTTTCACTACTCATGGAGGGGAGTAACAAACACATTTGGGATCAGTTTTGGGTGAAGGGGATCACTTAAAAACAATGTTAAACAGGTATTTGGGTGATACAGAGTCCAGCTCCTCTGCTTGGACACACTTGAAAACTAAAACGTTTTTCCCAGTGATGGGCGCATACAGAAAAAGTATTTTTTTATTATTTTTTTTAAATTATCATTAGTGCAATTTCTAATAATATACAGTCATCACTCGTTTATCATGGTATATTGGTTCCAGACCTGACCGTGATAAGAAATGAAATATTTTCATAATAAGGACATAGAAAACCTGTTTATAACCTTCTAAATACAAGTTCTAACATTATTAGAGGTCTCTAGACATGAAATAGCAACCCTACAGTCATCCTTACACACCTATTACCCAATATAGTAGTGATAATCAGAGAAAATAAACCATCCATCCATTTTCTAAACAGCTTATCCTCACTACAACCTTCTAAATATGGGTTTCAACATTATTAGAGGCCTCCAGACATGAAATAGCAACCCTACAGTCACCATTATGCTCCTATTACCCAATATAGTAGTGGTAATCACAAGAAAATAAACCATCCATCCATTTTGTAAACAGCTTATCCTCACTACAACCTTCTAAATACGGGTTTTAACATTATTAGAGGCCTCCAGACATGAAATAGCAACCCTACAGTAACCCTCATGCTCCTATTACCCAATATAGTAGTGATAATCAGAGAAAATAAACCATCCATCCATTTTCAATACAGCTTATCCTCACTACAACCTTCTAAATATGGGTTTTAACAATATTAGAGGCCTCTAGACATGAAATAGCAACCCTACAGTCACCCGTATGCTCCTATTACCCAATATAGTAGTGGTAATCATGAGAAAATAAACCATGCATTCATTTTCCAAATAGCTTATCCTCACTACAACCTTCTAAATACGGGTTTTAACATTATTAGAGGCCTCCAGACATGAAATAGCAACCCCACAGTCACCCGTATGCTCCTATTACCCAATATAGTAGTGGTAATCATGAGAAAATAAGCCATCCATTCATTTTCCAAATAGCTTATCCTCACTACAACCTTCTAAATATGGGTTTTAACATTATTAGAGGCCTCCAGACATCAAATAGCAACCCTACAGTCACCCGTATGCTCCTATTACCCAATATAGTAGTGATAATCAGAGAAAATAAACCATCCATCCATCCATTTTCTATACAGCTTATCCTCACTACAACCTAATTATGGATTTTAACATTATTAGAGGCCTCCAGACATGAAATAGCAACCCTACAGTCACCCTTATGCTCCTATTACCCAATATAGTAGTGGTAATCACGAGAAAATAAACCATCCATCCATTTTCTAAACAGCTTATCCTCATTACAACCTTCTAAATACTGGTTTTAACATTATTAAGAGGCCTCCAGATAAGAAATAGCAACCCTACAGTCACCCTTATGCTCCTATTACCCAATATAGTAGTAGAAAATAAACCATCCATCCATCCATTTTCTATACCATAATTTTTATTGCAGGGTACATTCATACATGCCACGGAACAATAATAAAGGTCCAAAATGGCCGCCCATGTCCAAAGAATGAATACATTCCGAATGCCACCCTCACCTTGCGCGTGCCTCCAAGTCGGTGAGCGATCCTTCAGGAACAAAGTGCGTCACGTCAGCAATATGGACGCCGAGCTCCAGCAGCTTCCCTCCAGCGAGAAGGCGCACAGACAGCGTGTCGTCGACATCCTCGCAGCCCGCCGGGTCGATGCTGAACACCAAGTGACTCTCCCTGAGGTCCCGCCTCTCGGCCGCCTGAGCAGCATCAACTCTCCATGGCTTTTCAGGAGAGTTCACCGGCATCTCTCTCAGCTAGGATAGTTAGCCATAGTTCAGAAAAAAAACTATGCATCTGCTATTATATTTTTGTAGCTCTCTTAGCTGGTGTATGAGTTGGTACTTCTCTGACCTGCGCATCAGAGAAGGGAGCCACGTGGATGCAGTTCTCCAACAGGATGGTCTGAATCTCTGTCTCAAGCTCACCGGCCCGACCCAGAACCCTCACGCTGTGTCCATTAGGATACAATGACGTGCTTTCCCATGAGTCAATGCGGACCACCACTCTGTGGTCCTGAACAACAACAACAACAACAACAAGATAAGAGTATTGGCGGCAAAGGTAGGACATTTATTCATTCATTTTCTATAGCCATTGTTCTCACTCGCTGCAGCCTATCCCAGCTGCCTTCTGGCGGGGTACAAGCTGGACTGGTGGCCAGCCAATCACAGGGCACATATAGACAAACAACCATTCACACTCACATTCATACCTATGGACAATTTGGAGTCGCTAATTAACCTAGCATGTTTTTGGAATGTGGGAGGAAACCGGAGTACCCGGAGAAAAACCCACACATGCACGGGGAGAACATGCAAACTCCACACAGGGATAGCTGAGGGTGGAATTGAACCCTGGTCTCCTAGCTGTGCTGCCTACGCGCTAACCACTCATGTTATCATCAATGTACTTGTTCTTGCATTATAGCAGCATGTATATCAAACCATAAAACGTTTGTTTATTTTTTTTTTTGTCAAAATAGGTGCGTCCCAATGACGTGCATTGTTAGCTAGCTCATATTAACTCGTTTTCTGGCGTTATAATGCACAGAAAATGCAAAAAAAAAAAAAAAATTGTTGATGCATTTTCACATAAGGATTGTGAATGATGGGCAAAATTCCAGTTCCCCTTTAACTGATATAAGGTCTGCGCACTAAACCACTCGGCCACCGTGCAGCCTCAAAAAGATGTTGTGTTATTTATTTTTTAGATTCAATGCTACGACCTCATTACCCTTGTGATGGTTCTCAGTGGGTTCTCAGTCTAGACTGGGATCTCTCAGATATCTCGGGGTCTCGTTCATGAGGTTGCCAGATCGGCACAGCGTCAGCCATAATGGAGATTTGGTGTCATCTGCTCACTCCTGCTCTCAATCGCTTTAAAACGAATGGCTTGTCGTTACAACTCTGGCCAGTAGATGGAGGTGTAACGCTGTAGTCAGAGGCCGGGTCGATGGGTTCTATGCTTAGTCATTTGGGAGGGGCTCCGAGTAGAGCTGCTGCATTGAGCAGAGCAGAGGAATGGGCTCGTCCCGTGACCCTCATAAGGGAACCACAATAGATGGATGGATTTCATATCATATTAACAATTAAAATGATTTCCTACTTCAGCCAAATCATTTCCTAGGGAGTTCTACTGAGGTTATGACTCTTAAAGGCAAACCAGACCTGCAAGGCGTCAGCCTGCTGCGTGCTGATGCGGATCTTTGGGATGCGATAGTCCCAAGGCACGGTCAGAATACGCTGAGAATTCCTGCTCTGGGACTGTGTGCTGTCCCTTGGTGGGAACGTTACCACATAGTCCCTCCAGTTCCTCTGCAGGATGCCCACAATGCGACCTGCAAGGTTCATGATTCAGACATCTTAACACAATGTGATGAAGTTGTGTCAGAATGTGAGTAGAGTTGGTCCCCACCTGTAGGTACAGGCTGACTTTGGATGTCCTCTCCGTTCTTGTCTTCGCCTTGGCCCTCCGTCAGCGCGGTGACCTTCCCTCTCCACTCACTCTTTGGCAACAACTCCACCGCGACCGCGTCGCCATGCACAGCCCGGTTTCGATTCTTATTTCCGTACACCAACACCTCGCTGCTCAACTCTGGAGCAGTAGACGTCCGGACGGGTAACAAGAGAGAAGAAAACATGAGGAGAGTCAGAATGGGAAAGGGAAAACAGCATCGATGTTAGAACCACCGTGGTACCGTACCCGTGTTTTTATCCGAGAGACCCCCTGTTGTGACCCAAGCTTCTGTCAGTGCTCGGTGCTTACTGACATTCAACGTGCCCTGAACAAAAGCAGAGAAGGGAACTTTATGAGGCGGGGTACACCCTGGACTCGTAACCAGCCAATCCCAGGGCACATATAGACAAACAACCATTCACACTCACATTCATACCTATGGACAATTTGGAGTGGCTAATTAACCTAGCATGTTTTTGGAATGTGGGAGGAAACCGGAGTACCCGGAAACCAGAAAACCCACGCATGCACGGGGAGAACATGCAAACTCCACACAGAGATCGCCGAGGGTGGAATTGAACTCGGGTCTCCTAGCTGTGAGGCCTGTGCAGACTAATTAAAATAGAATTAATTAAAAATATAAAAATATAAAATTTATAAAAATAAACCAAATAAATTTTTTTTGAAATTAATTAATAGTATAAAATATTAAAATAATAATAAAATAATAAATAAATTAAATAATGAAATTAATTAATTAATTAAATTAAATCAATAATAATAATAATGTAAAAATAACAAACAAATACAGTGTATCCCCGCACATTCACATTCTTGGACCAGATTTCTGGTCAACACATCACTTCCTGTCTGTCCCCCACTTAGCTCCCCGAACACCGGAGCACATTTACAGCAACAGACACAAGCATGAGTCTTATTTTCTCTTATTATGTTTACTATATTAAGTAACAGGAGCGTAAATGCGACTATAGGGGTGTTATTTTATGTCTAAAGGGCTCTAATAATGTTGTTTGGAAGGTCATAGACAGGTTTCCTATGCTCTAAAAATATTACATTTATACCGAAGAGAGCTGGGGTAGGCTCCAGCATCCCTGCGACCCTGGTCAGGATAAGCGGTAGAAAATGAGTCCTATCTCACGAAAAATTAACTTATCACTGTTAATGATGAATGGTTAAATGAGGGAGTTCATAGTCATGTTTGTTGTATGTAAAGGGTTGGAAGAGACCTGCTCAGACATTTATTTGATTGACCCCCGTCATTACAGACGTTGCCCACCAACAGATCCACCCACAAGAGGCCAACACTTGGCGCCCCCTGGTGCTCTAACACAGTACTTTCCCCTAATAATGCTTTGTTTTCCAAGGAGTCCAAGTTAGGATGACTTTACGATGGTACAATTTAGGATGAAAGCACAAGGTTCAAGCAGGGCGGCTGTACCTGAATGTAGCGTCCGGATTTGATGCCAGCCTCCAGGACTTGAGCCGGTAGATAATCAGTGAACTCTCTCTCTGCGCCCTCGCTCTCCTTCTCCAGCAGAGACTGGCAAATGGAGCCGTACAACTCATGGGCCGCCTGCACTCCTGACCAGAAGTTCTGCAAATAATCCTGGAAGGTAATGACACACATAAAACATCATTAGCACATATCCGTCATATGAATTGTTTTCAAGTTATCAACATGAATCAATATTATCATTGGGGCTTGATTTTCATTTTTAAACATTTTAATCAGATTAATCACAGGATCAGTATAGATGAATTGGTAATGGTAATGGTTTTATTTCATTTGAACATGCATCAGATTACAATTGAATGCATCCCATAATCAGTTCCCAGTTCCACATGTCCAAAAGGAGTAGGCCATGGTAAATCCTACCCCTCCATCTGGTTCTTTTACAATTTGTTCACTTCCTGCTTTCCTAATATAGTTTTTTTTTTTTATTATTTTTTTGTCCCGTATCGAAGTACGAGGCAATATGACCATACAATGTAACTGTCAATATTACCTTTTACCTACACCTACAAATTACCTTTTTATTGTTGCCATTTTTTGCCATTATTGTCAGTATTCATTCTATAATTATTATTTAATAAATTAAATCTTTATGTATTAGAAATATTTTGTTATTTTAAGACTTTAAAAAAAGTGTTTAAACCAGACGGAAGAAAAGTATTAAATAAACTCTGCTTCCTCCTACGCCTTAGCTTCCTCATCCAATTAAGATATCTGATAATTATATGGTTTCTAACGCTCATTCTTATATTCCATTGCGTAATGTTGGTGTGGCTGGAGTATACGCAGCATGCCTTGTTGGGAAAAAAAAAAGAAAAACCTCCACTGAAGTTCATGGATGTTGTGCATTAAATGACCTGTTAAATGGCGTACTGTTAAATATTGGTTTCATACATTAATAGAGGTGCCACACCATCTTGGAAGATTTCTCATTCACGAAGGAAGGAATTTCAAATTATTGTTGTAAAATTTTGACCTTTTTTCCATTAGAATAAACATTTTTGTCTCTTAATATTGACTTTATTCATGTAAAATTACAGCTGTTTTTTCCATTTTCCTATTTCTGTTAAAATTATGACTCGTTTAGGTTATCATTAGGTTAACTGTTTTCTCCTAACATTTGTCCTTTATTGTAAAATGACTGCTGATGTTTAATTTTTGGAAGGAAGGAAGGAAGGAAATGTCGTTGCCTGGCTCCCGCATAATAATAAATAATAATAATAGCAATGATGTGGATCATACATGAATCGAACGATGCGGATGCAAGCGGACAGTGTTCAATACGGTAAACACTATATGTACGATATGTGTGGTCATGTGACTCCTACCCGGACAGAGATGACGTAAACTCCAGAGTTGAGGCTGCAGTACCGAGCCACGGCCTCCCGGTCCTCCGTAATCATCACCACATCCATCATACCGGCGAGGTGGTTGTAGTACCACACTGCGGCAGAGTACACGCACCTACACACAAACACACAAACACAAAGTAAAAGCCATGTCATTTAGTGTCATACACTTTTCACTTCAAATCAAACAATACGGGGGGGGTAATAATCCGTACTCCAGGTGTCGCTTACCTGGTCTGCCATTTTTCTTGACTCTCCCCCTTTTCTCGCGGGCGGTAGGAAAATTCTTGAAATTCATTTGCAAACAGTACACAGTCATGTCGGGGGTCCTTCAGCAGGTTTCGCAGGCGGTTATACTGTCTGCACACACACACACATTACACACATACACACACACATTGACAACAACAACAAAAACGGCACTGAGACACAGGAGGTTCAATTCCAAAGAAAGAATATTTACACTCAATGAAAAGACAATGAGGGCAGCATAGCATCCTGCTGTGTCATCATTCAGGAAATGCTTGTTTTGAGACAGGGAAATGTAACTGTGAATTACAGTATCATATTTTTATTGTTTTTTTTAATGTGGTAAAAATGTTATCACCCATAACAGAAAGCTTCAGATGGAGGCTGTTGTTTTCTTAGACGGGACCTATTATGCTCATTATTCCACCCTTTGTATTGAGTTGTGGACTCCTATAGAGCAGCTACACACAATAACCAGCACAGAAAACTTGCCCGAAGACAGCCGGGATAGGCTCCAGAATGCCCGCGACTCTCGTGAGGATAAGCGGTAGAAAATAAAATGAAGCTAGACGTGTGGTAACCTCGCCTGCCAGAGGAGGAGCACTCATTGTCGGATACACTCTGTCAAAGGCACCGTTTATGCGATGGAGCTCAGAAGCCACGCCGATATTTATAGGTCAGAAAAGTGGAAAAAAGCATAATAGATCCCCTTTAAATATGGATTTTCCTCTCAATGGAAAGACAGGAGTACTCGTTCCGGTTGCAACAAGTATTGCAAATACCTCCTGTGTGACATTGCTGTGTATTTTATTGTCGGATTAGCAAGAATAAAAATGTCACACTCACAGTAAAAAACATTACACAGGCTGAAGAAGCTCATGGAGCATTTCATGTTGTTGTTATTATTATTAATATTATTTTTCCATCTTCCTCCCCAACCTGCACACCGCTTGTGTAATGTGCAATTTGCATTTAACACGTTGGTTAAACGGAGGTGTTTCCTAATTACGACTTTGCAATTTTGCTTTGTTCTTACACTGATGTTTGTGCCACATTGAAATGTGCAGCTTTCCAAATAAGCAGCATTATTTAATTTGCTGTATTGTTGTTGATAGTAG
This sequence comes from Doryrhamphus excisus, assembly GCF_037039965.1. Taxonomy (NCBI): domain Eukaryota; kingdom Metazoa; phylum Chordata; class Actinopteri; order Syngnathiformes; family Syngnathidae; genus Doryrhamphus; species Doryrhamphus excisus. The sequence continues at coordinate 29,089,031 of NC_136357.1, read as the reverse complement.
AACATGTAAATATGGCAGTTACTCCATAGCTTACATTGCATATTGCAGACTCTTATTTTGCACAAATCGTGTTTATTATTATTAGATATCGGAATAAAAAATGTGCTCCAATATGGGTACAATATGGGACAAACCTCAGTAAAAGTAAAAGACATAAAAGGAACAGACACCTGCAATCCTGACGCAGTATGGCATCAGCATAAACTTTATCAACTATGCCCACCCAACGTTACACAAAGTGAACTTCATATTAATGATGCAACATTTTAGAACGCCGCAGTAAGCAGAAAAGTACAACAAATTAGAATGAAAGCCAGAGTCATGTGGGACTCCTTATTTCTACAATATCCATCAAGCTTGTCAACAGCAGTCCTGGATGTTTGTGGCCGAGATATGCATTTCCACTCACAGGCCAGAGATCTCGTTTGGCTTCATCAGCAGAGCTTTCATATAATGAGGCTGACCCTTGGCCGCTTCTCTGCGAGGTGCTGCGTGCTTGGCCTCGCTGTGCCTGAAGCTCAAATATTCATTTTCATACTGACCTGTCACTCAACTCCTTTATACATTTTACAGTACAATAAGTCATGAGAAGCCAAGCACAGCGTGTGAGCATACAAGGATGTCACTGTTGAAGGATTTGCCTGGGGAAGCCAGTCACAATTCATTTTGGGCTATTATAAACGGGGGTGTATACATCGACAAACAACCGCTCCCATTCATACCTTTGGACAATTTAGAGTCGCCAATTAACCTAACATTAACCTAATTAACCTAGCATGTTTTGGGAATGTGCGAGGAAACCAGAGTACCCGGAGAAGACCCACGCATGCACGGGTAAGACATGCAGTCTTGCCCAAGCGGGGACCCAAACGCAGGTCTTGATATCCTGACTGTGTAGCTAACATGCTAACCACAACTAGCCGTATTACAGGCCAATGACCCAAACACCAAAAATTATATTGTAGCTTGTTTTGTTTGGTTGTCATAATATTACGACTTGGAAAAAATATAACATTTTCTTTACTATTTAAAGTCTGTGCTACTAAAATGATATTATTTTTCATGTTTAATGGTGACTTTTTTTCTTGTTAGAATACACATTTTTCTCTTAATATTTTGACTTTATTTTCATAAAATGTTTACTTTTTTCTTGTTAGAATACAAAGTATTTCTCTTAATATTTTGACTTTATTCTCTTGAAATTGTGACTTTTGCCTTGTTAGAATGAAAAAAAACAATATTAATATTTTGACTTGTTTGAATATTTTTTTCTCTTAATATTTTAACATTATTTTGGTAACATTTTGACTTTTTTGTTAGAATACAAATATTTTCTCTTCATATTTTGACTTTATTCCTGTAAAATTTTGTCTTTTTTCTTGTTAGAACACACAATTTTTCTCTTAATATTTTCAAATTATTGTTGTAAAATTTTGACTTTTTTCCATTAGAATAAACATTTTGTCTCTTAAAATTACAGTTGTTTTTTTTCCATTTTCCCATTTCTGTTAAAATTAGTACTCGTTTAGGTTATCATTAGGTTAACTGTTCTCTCCTAACATTTTTCCTTTATTGTAAAACGACTGCTGATGTTTCAGTTTTTGCTATATTTTAACTATATAGTGACACGGGCCAATCAAAAAAGGGCTGCAGTTTGGACACTCCTGCACTATAATGATGTCTGAATGGCTTGTCGTTACATGTCGATCCAGCAGATGGCGTCGTAACACTGCCTGGTCAGAAGCATTGAACGCAACAGCCAACAACTAACGGACAGACGGTCATGAAGGAAAAGACTGAAGCGGAAGTACCTGCGTCCTTTGCTGTGCTGCACAGCCTGGCAGGCTGTCTGGGTGAAGATGATGCCCTGCACCTCTCTGAGCTCCAAGATCTCCTGGTAGTCCACCACGACCCCGGCATCAGGCACCACATAGTGTGTTAAATCCCCTGGCAACACCTTATCACCTGCGTGAAAAGTGCACTGGATTTAAAAACTAGATCTGAGTTCCCCTATTTTTTGAATCCTGCTGTGATTATTGTATGTAATTGCAGCACTTTTGTGTGTGTGTTATGTTTGTGTGTTTTTATTGTTGTTCGCAGTTTTGTTGATGACCAGACAAAAGAGGAAAATAGCTAGCTGGTTAGCAAAACACTTGTTGGAGCCTTTTCAACACTGCATTTAATTAGATTGGGCTATTCCGGTAACTTGGCCTACTTAAGGCTGCCAGATAATAAAAGCTGTACTGCTCAGATAAAATATTAGCTTCGACGTGGTAATGGCGGCATAAATAACGCCCGTTTAGTGTTTGGACGGTGTTTTATTTACCGTTGTCACAGCCGTCCAGACACAGAGAGCTGTAGCATGGCACTCGCTCCCTCACGTAATGTTCGCGGACCACACGGACTTTTCGCCCCCGGTTGGTCTTTAAATGTAGAGTTTTCTCCGTCTTTGTAATCATCTTGTCGACACCACACGGAGCCATGCAGCTGCCGTGTGTAAAACTTGTAAACAGTAAACGTTTTAGCAACTCAAACAGGAAGTGGAGGGCGCACAGCGAATGACGTCACGATGGATGATCTTGTCGCTTTCAAGTGCTTTTGGACTTAACGGCACCGTGGAAAGCTTACATTACAACATTTCTGTTGAAAAAACGTTTATTAATTACATCGTGTAATTTGTTGAGAACCAGATAATGCCACAATGATCCATGGAAACCAAAATCATAAATACTTATGCTAGTTATGCTAGCACTTATTATGTCCGCTCCCCTTGGGACGGCTGTGTCTTCCAGCACAAAATGCTAACACTTTGTTGAGTCTTTGTAGCGAAATCGACAGCTAGGTATCCACTCTTCCATCTGGGAATGACGCTGAGACTAGTGGCTAGTGAGGCGTCATTTTAGTCCGCCAGATAAAAATAGTTTTTCATGTTAGCGGTAGCTTGGTTAATATACAAGTCAGGTATGGAAATGGTACATTGTTGGCGTTTTTTTTTTTTTTTTTGCGTTAAAATAGGTCTTTCCCATGACATCCGTTGTTAGCTAGCTCATATTAACTTGTCTTCTTGCAACAGGAATTAGAATGGATGGATTAAAATTCATTATTTGTCATGGAAAAGTTTCATTTTGGGAAACAAGGACAGACATAAAATTCTATTTTTACAGCTGCCAAGGTAGTTTACATTAATATTTAAAATTGTATTAAATATGCAGTCATATGGGTCACACGTTGGAGTAGTGGTTAGCATGTCAGGCACACAGTCCGGATACCTGTGTTTGAATTTCTGTCTGCATGGATGCAATCATATGCAGGATACTTTGCTTCATACAAAAAAATTATGTTATAGTTCATTTAATTGCACATGTTTACATTTTATTTCCTGTGGACCCAAATGACACTTTACAAACGCTAACACTGCTCAAATTATATATATGTATGTTTATTTAAAAGATGCGTATACTGTGGCTAACGGAGCTAACTAAGTAACTATGCTGTAGGGGTGTAACCAACGAAGGTGGGTTGAGTGCTTGCAAAAGCGGCAGTGATATGGGGTGACTCCTCTTGTCGCTCTGCTACTCTTTGGCTGCGATGGTGGAACGGCTGCGGCACGAGCACCAGCACAAGACCAAGTTCCGAACTACACGAGAAACCTAAAGACGAGGACTTTGTGATTTCGCTTCAAAAACATTTTTTTAAAAGTCAAAATGTATGCCGAAGATTACAATTTGCTTTCAAGTGAGAAATATTAACTTTGCCGAGGACGAGGACGCGTCGGTAAAGGTAAGTGAGCACTCAAGCTGATATTGACGCTAGCTGGTGTTTCATTTTGCTACTTATCGCTTTGTTCAACTTTGTTCATTTTGTGTATCTTTCAATTGTACAGTGTTCCTGTGTTACATTTTACTCTTTTATGCATTTTATTTTTTATTTTTTCTACAACTCTGCCCCGTGATTTAGAATGTAGTTCATATCAGTTTGTATAACGTACAAGTGTACGTTAACCAAAAAGTAAAAGCTTGGTTGTATATGTATATATATGGATGGTGAAGTCTGCAAAAACAACAAGGCAATTTTCCAGCATGATGCACTCTCCTATAATGGAGATGTTTGATACTAATTAGATATGTCAGGATGATGATTGTTGTTCCTCCATTGATTCCCTAGAAGCAGGACAACAAACAGGGCTGCCATTGATTCCCCTAAGGCGGAGCAGCGGTCTCCAACAGCAGTCTTTGGCACTAATGCCAGTAGATGGCGGCCTCGAGCCTGTGTCTGCTTCAAGGAACTTGGGAGTTTTCAACCCTGGTGTGCTTTTTTTTATATATATTTTTTTTAAAGCATCATGTCGGATAAATTGAACATTTTTGTATTCGCTCTCAGTGACCTCAGACCCTGAGGCAAGTGCCCAGAGAGAGGTAAATAATACAATGAGTGACAGCGCCTGGCGAGTGCTTTTGAGAAGTCCTATTCAATTTTGGTGTGTGTGTGTGTTTTTTTTTAAAACCCTTTCTCCTCAAGTTATTCCATTTAGTAAGCAGCGCTGGTGAATGTGCTCTGCAATATGTCACAGAAACATTTGTCACAAATGTGCCCTGGCAATAACAGTAATGCAGGGTTTGACGACTCGGTAGCTTTTACTTTAATTAAATGTTATTCTTGTTAAGATAATGTTGCAAGGGTGGCTGCTGGCTGATGGAGGTTGGAGCGGTGGAGCCGCGGTTCATCTATAGCAGCGGTCATTAAGGTGTTGAAGCCCCCGAACTAAGTATTTTACACCCGATTGGTTGTGTAAGTTTACCTTACGAAGATACTGTAAGATGTAAGGGGTGTGTATTGGCGAGAATCTGGCGATACGATATGTATCACGATATATCGTGATACTGTTAACAAGGTGATATTTTTTTTGTTTTTCTTGTAGTTAAAGATTATTTCCTGGAAAAACTCAATTACTTGTACTTTTTCTTTCTTTGTAGAACACATGTTTGTTTTCTCTTAATATTTTGACATTATTCTCGTACAATTGTGACTGTTTTCTTGTTAGAATATATATATATATATTTTTTGATATTTTATTATTATTCTCAAAAAAATGTTCCCCCTTTTTAAAATACACATTTTTCTCTTCATATTTTGACATTATTCATGTAAAAAATTGTCTTTTTTGTTGTTAGAACACACAATTTTTTTCTTAATATTTTGACTTTATTCTTGTAAAATTACAGCTGTCTTTTCTATTTCCGGTCAAATTAGGACTTGTTTAGGTTATCATTAGGTTAAACGTTCTCTCCTAACATTTTTCCTTTATTGTAAAACGACTGCTGATGTTTACATTTTTGCTATATTTTAACTATGTAGTGACACTTGTAGTTAAAGATTATTTCCTGGAAAAACTCAATTACTTGTACATTTTCTTTCTTTGTAGAACACACGTTTTTTTTCTCTTAATATTTTGACATTATTCTCATACAATTGTGACTGTTTTCTTGTTAGAATATACATTTTTCTCCTGATATTTTGTTATTATTTACAAAAAGTTTGGATTTTTTCCCTCCTTTTTAAAATGCACATTTTTTCTCTTCATATTTTGACATTATTCACGTAAAATTTTGTCTTTTTTCTTGTTAGAACACAATTGTTTTCTTAATATTTTGACTTTATTCTTGTAAAATTACAGCTTTTTTTCTATTTCTGGTAAAATTAGGACTTGTTTAGGTTATCATTTAACTATATAGTGACACTTGTAGTGTGTAGAAAAACTGAATGACACCAGCAATATGCACTTACTAAACACATTTTTATTCCAGAACAGTATGTTATGCTGTATCACAAACTTTCCTCTGTAAAAACGTGTAGCATTTGGATAAATAAAGCTTTAACATCCAGCTTTAAATTTACAAAAAAACCACATAAAAAACAAATTAAATTATGTCTCAATTTTTTCTTAATATTTTGACTTTATTCTTGTAAAATTCCAGCTGTTTTTTCTATTTCTGGTAAAATTAGGACTCGTTTAATAATTTCCAATGAGGATAAACGGTATAGAAGATGGATGGCTAGTTATGCTAAGTTCTTACTTGAAGTCATCTGCATGGTCGATTAACTCTTTTTGAAGAGTTTGACACTGAAAAAGGTTTGGAAATGTTATCAAATGTGCGGTTGATCAAAGTGGTATTAAAACGTATTGATTGTATTGTACGGCTGTCACAGAGTTGAATGGAAAGACATGCAAGAAATTATTATTGCTGGTTGGTCTTCCATGATTTCATGTTTTTGGTCCAGTTTAGACGACCGCCCCTCGGTCGCAGCAGCAGCAGCAGCAGCAGCCACCGTGTTTCCAGTCTGCTGAATCCTTTCAATTGGGAATCCTCCATGTTCTGAGAGATCAATACATGTAATCAGTGTTGATAAATGGGAGAACACTGGACATTGTTTCTCAAGGACATGTTATATCGGAGTTGCATATCAATGTTCTCACCTTGCATTTTATGTATACTGTAACAGTGTTTTCAAATGAACGTGTGTATGTTACCACATAAATACTGTGTTTTATTAATTCTGTACAAATAGAAAAGAACTATTTGCTGTGCCTGCACGTTGCAATAATACGTAGGCAGAAGAATACATACTTAGTCGTGAGTCACTACACTAAAGAAAGCCTTTCCCCCCCCCTGTATTATGTCTCCCAAGTATGAGCTAGACTCCTCTGGTGGCTGGGCTTCAAAGAAAAGTGAAGCAGAATTCGACAAATGCGCAGAAACGCATATCAACACTGGCTGCATGCCCGGTCGGTCCATGCCAGTCAGACACGACAACCATCATGAAGGATAAAGATAGATGGAGAAAGACAACAAAGAATCGGGAGGAAATTGACAAATTTCGAATGACAAGACACTACAAACGTATAATGCAGAATATCAGCCACTATCTGTATAGTATGTGATATCTAACCATGTGCAAATAGAAAAGAACTGCACACGGTCGAATAATACGTAAATAAATGAAATAACATAAAGTATAAACACATGCAGTTGCACGGCGGGGGTGTGTTTAGCGCGCAGACCTCACGGCTAGGAGACTTGGGTTCAATTCCACCCTCGGCCATCTCTCTGTGGAGTTTGCATGTTCTCCCCGTGCATGCGTCTTCGGGCATGCGTGGAGGAAATTGACAAATTTCAAATGACAAGACACTACAAACGTATAATGCAGAATATTAGCCACTATCTGTACAGTATGTGATATCTAAAGTTTAGACGGTAGCCATTTTTCCGCTTGCTAACTGCTAGCATTCCGTGGAACTCCCACCTCCACGAAGATGCTTAATAGTTGACAGGATGTTCACTCTCTTGTGTGTTCATTTCATATAGAGCCAATGTGACACAGAAAGATGGCGCGGACGTGCATACACTCTAATATGTGTATTTATATTAAATTGACTTTCATATCAACAATATAGAGTACACGCAACTCCTAATTTTCCACACTATAATCAGGCAGCCATTTGGAATTACTGCATGAAGAAACTGTCATGTCACACAGTGGAGTGGACGCCATGGCTGAACTGAAGTCTCCAAATTGAAACGGCACGCAGCATGGAGGTAAAAGCCATTAAGGGCTTCAGCCCACCGGCTCACGGCGTCTTATTCATTCGAAAACAAAGACAAACCGGAGTAGAAAGGGCGGAAAAGAAAAGGCAACGTGAAAGACTCCAGAGTGCTTCTTGCCTCGTGGGCGCTCCAGTGTGGACAGGAAGCAAGGTGATGGACTTGACCGGTACAAAACATCATGGATGCTCCCCTCAGGGCGAATGGAGGACTAACACGTACACCAGACAGTCTCTTAGTCAGTGTATTGTTGTGTTGGCTCTAAGCGACACAAAGTGTGTTAGGTCGGGATGTTGACTTGTGTGACATCTTAACCGCTCACACATGCTGCTCGTCATACACAACATACATGTGCTTTCCTATTGAATAAATGAAATAACATAAAGGAGACCTGGGTTCAATTCCACTCTCAGCAATCTCAGTGTGGAGTTTGCATGTTCTCCCTGTGCATGCGTCTTTGGGCATGCGTAGAGGAAATTGACAAATTTCGAATGACAAGACACTACAAACGTATAATGCAGAATATTAACTATCTGTACAGTATGTGATGTCTAATGTGCAAATAGAAAAGTTTGCTGTGCCTGCACACGGTGGAATAATACGTGAATAAATGAAATAACATAAAGTATAAAGACATGCGGCTGCACGGCGGTCGTGTGGTTAGCGCTCAGACCTCACAGCTAGGAGACCAGGGCTCAATTCCACCTCCCGTGCATGCGTCTTCGGGCATGTCATTTTGAATGACAAGACACTACAAACGTATAATGCAGAATATTAACTACTACTACTACGACTCCAAATTGTCCATACGTATGAATGTGAGTGTGAATGGTTGTTTGTCTATATGTGCCCTGGGATTGGCTGGCCACCAGTCCAGGGTGTACCCCGCCTCTCTCTCGCCCCAAGACAGCTGGGATAGGCTCCAGCACCCCCGCGACCCTCGTGAGGATAAGCGGTAGAAAATGAATGAATGAATAAAGACATGCTTTGGACCTGGGGAGGAAACTATGAAAGTACCCGGTTGAGGAAGTAAACAAGCTTATGTTGACACGGATGCAAACCTTGCTGTAAGGCTTATGAAGCACAATACAGTAGCACGGTCGGTATTTGAGCTTCCACTTCAGGAATTGTATTGTTTTCACAATCGACACCATTGGCTCATTTATAATTCATGGGGGGCAGGGGGGGTGTTAATGGATGATATGGAGCATATGTGCTTTGCAAACGGAATTAGCCAAAAGCAACACGCTTATACACGTACAGTCATGGCCAAAAGTTCAGATATTCATTTTCACAAAGTCTGCTGCCTCAGTTTTTATGACGGCAATGTGCATATAGTCCAGAATATTACGAAGAGTGATAAGATGAATGGCAATTTCTTGAATTCGTTAGTGTTCCTTACTCAACTTCTCCACCAAAACGCTGGCACTTGCAGCTTCCTTGGGCTGCATTTTCAGTCACTTTGCAGCCATGATGAATAAGAAAAGCAGAGAAGCGAAGCGAGAACCGCTCATGGCAAAACAGGAAGGCGCCATTCGTGTTGATCTTACTGCCGAAATCCTCTCTTTGGCAACAATGTTAACATTTCTCATGACAGGAACCAGGAAATAAACTAGAGACAGCGCCACTGAGGAAAAGACAGGAAGCAGAACTGGAGGTAGCAGAGATGAGGATGCTGAGGTTCTCATTGGGAGTGACCAGGATGGATAGGATCAGGAACGAGTACATCATAGGGACATTACATGGTAGAGATGTCCAGAGGAGAGATAGAAGAAGAAGAATGTAATGGGAACTTTTGTCTTGTCAGACCACAAAGTATTTCCCCAAAGTACTTGAAGATCATCAAGATGTTTTCTGGCAAAATTGAAACGTAACTTTCTTCCAGCGGAGTCATGACCACTAACCTGAACTGAGGCAAGTGAAGCCTGTTGTTCTTTGCATGTTGTTGTTGTTGTTGTTGTGGGGTCTTTTGTGACCTCTTGTCACTATTTGTGGATAATGGCTCTCACTGTGGTTTGTTGGAGTCCCAAAGCTTCATAAATGGCTTTATGACCCTTTTTCCAGACTGACAGATCTCAATTAATCTCAGCTAAGTTATGTTTGAAGTTCTAAGTTATGTTTTTTTTAACTCTTTTTGGCCCCACTGTACTGTATGTTCTGTGACAATGTTAAGTTATGTTTGTGTACATTCTGCAGTAAAAACACAGAACTACAAAACCAGTCAGCTGATGAGGTGTTGGATGTGCTGGATGGCGAGACTCCCATCTCAACGTCCAATGTTATTTCTTCTTCTTGGACCAGGCCTTGAGATGGAGCTGTCGACTTAGTAGAGCAGCTTTGAGGAGCTGGACGTATTATACTGGATTATACTAAGTCCAGTGGAGCACAGCACCACACGTTTCTCCCCTTTTTCCCGAACACTCTGCGGAGGGTTTCCGCGGGATCGGTAATTGACCACGCAGTCACCGCTGCCAACAAATCTCCACAAGATGTTCTTCAGGGGTTCCAAACCATTTTGGTCACGCCGCTGACCGACCGGTGAGCCATGAGTTATTTCTTCAATTCAACAAGTGTTTCTCACCTCCAGTGTCTGCATTTCTTATTGGCCACCCCTGCAAAATAACCCAAAATGGAGCCAAAAAAAAGTTGCAAGCACTAAAGAAGTCATAGAGAAGTGATAAAGAAGGTGACAAACTAACGTGGAACTTCCTGCCACATTAACTACGTTTACATGAGGAGATTTTCCCAAAGCAATGGTATACACGGAAAGGAATATTCCAATCTCTGGTCTACATGCGCCGCTATAATCAACCAGAATAGTCAATGGGGCATGCCCAGTAAAACGTAAACACCAACATCACGTGATACCGACTTCCTACGGTTTTTCTTTCCCTTGTCGGAATAATTCCGTATTGCCAGTTTTTCCTTCGTCCAGTCTTGAAATTTAGTTTGGATCAAAACCAAACTTTCCTTAGCAGTCCAGTGCCGATTCAACTATAAAAATGTGTTTTCTGTAGCATTTTTGGCTTTTTGTAATGGATGAATTGAATTTACATGATTTTTTGATTCTGTTAGCATTTGTTTTAACATCCAGACGATGTCGTAGTGTAGAGGTTTGTAGTTTTCTCAAGTTGATGTATTGGACGATAAAGTGTTTGTTGCTTAGTCATGTTATTCGTCCCCAGCCTTGTGATGCTATGTATCCTATACATATCCATATTGCGTTTTTCTATATTACTAATGGTTGGCATAATTATGATGTGATAGTGGTGGCATTATGAGGTGATTTGGGTCCCCACTGAAGGTCCAGGTACCGCCTGGAGACCTTTTGGAGAATGATCAAAAGGTCATAGCATGGATTCAGCGAGACTCCTATGTCAATACACATTACACTAATTCACTTTTTCGGTTGTTTTTTTAATGACTTTGGTGATACGGTTCAGCCTCGATGCGTAAATCGGTGGTTAATAACCAACACCAGACCATTTACAGACATGTTTTCAGACTTTTAATCAAACTTTAGGAGGGTATAAAAGGAATACGTCTATATACTATATATATATATATATATATATATTAATCATCAAATGTGCTTCATATTTCTTTGAAATAAAAGACTTTCATTAAATGTAAACAATCACAGAAGACACTAAAGATGCCCTTCAGACTTGTAATGAATAAAAGGTGCTGATTGTGTGCCGCCGTGCCTTTAGAAACACCCGCATGTGCTCTGACATGAATTCTTAAGTGAATATCTAAGAGAGCCCCAGGGATCGTTTTTGCTCCACTTTTGCTTTAATGTTTGCAGCACGGTTGCTACAACATGTTAATTAGGACCCCAACGATATGGATTTTTTTTTTGCACTGACGCAGATAGATAGATATGCTGTAGAAAATGAATGAATGAATGATAGCATCATTTCCAAACATACACATTCCCGCAATAGCGGGGCTTACAAGCTTCAGCACCACGGACAGTGACTGTGATTTTGAAGTCTTTCAAATGAACATGATGTGTAACAAAAAAGACTACAACATTTTACGAGTTGGGGAGGTATGAAAAAAATACAGTAGTCATTATCACATAGGGGGCCAAAGACAGCTGGGATAGGCTCCAGCAGCCCCACGAATGAATGAATGATTCCACTGTTGAAAGTGTGACTTTAACTTTGTTGTTGCTGCGTACTGCATTTTTTACAGCAGTAATTGTTTGTTTGACTCCACCACTGAATTACTGCTATAGTAATTGCATAGCGGATGTCAAATTGTGCGGAAAGTTGTTGCTGTTTTAGGATGTCGTATCGTATCGTATCGCATCGTATCGCCAGAAAATTGCATGTATGGTTAAAGTATGGTATCGCTGGCAGTGCATGGAGATGTGTGTGGAATCGTCCTCGTCCCTAGCAAGTACAAACATTTTAGTACTTTCCAAAACTTTTATTGTAAGAAATATTGTGGAACAAGCAGCTAATGAACAATTTGAGCATAAAAAAAGTGGAAAAAATGACGTGCAAAAAGGCAGTAAATCCCTAGGAAATGAAATAATAAGCCTATATGAATGAATACATTTACTTTTCACGTGCAGAGTCCTGCCAACATTTGGTGTGTGCAGTCCAGTGGATTCCAGTGGATGGCCCGTGGGGTTTTTAAAATTCACTTTTAACAGGCGCATGTCAATAAATTACAATATGCTGCAAAATGTATTTGCTTTCAGGAGTTCAATTAAGTCAAAGACACCAAAGAAGTTTTTGCAGTTCATATATTAAATAAAGTGTGTGAACCAGTCCTAACTTTTGACCGTTTTTTAAATTTTACGAGATACTGAATTTGGAGTTTTTATTAACCGTTAAATATGATTTGTGATATATATGATAGAACTATGATATCATCAAAATGATGAAGAAATGCATTGAAATATTTGACTCTGTGTGTAGTGGATTTATAGCAGTGGTACACAGTCAGGGCTGGCAAAGACTTTTATGCCGGTCTACTTTTACAGCTTAAATTGTAGTATTTGTTCCATGAAACTGCATTCGTTTATTCTGTCAGTCTATCTTTGAATGCCTCATATTTGCATTTTAGTTCATGTAGCCATTTTTATGCTTAAAAATGCTGAATTTAGGCAAAAAAAAATGTGCTTAAATATGCATATTTTGAACTAATAACAGGCCCTATTCAACCACGAAACAGCATGAATTATTAATTCATATATTTTTGAAAAACCGCGATAAAGTGAAGCTGTGAAATTTGCCAGCAAATGGCAAAAAAAAAATGTGATTAATTAATGTGCCGGGGAAAATGTCTATTTTTGACAAATGGCTGCAAACCCTCGGGCTTGCTTATGTTGACATTCTCCAATTTCTGATCAACATTTGCAATAAAAATATAACTTGTGGTAATTAGTGGTAATTTCTCAATTACTATTTGCTACATTTAAGCAATAATAATAAAACATTTTATTTGTATAGCAATTTTCAAAATACTCAAAGACACTTGGAGTTGAATAAAAGCAAGTAGTAAGTAAAAGATACATTAAAATACAACATTCATTTGTTTATACGCAGCTAAAACACGAGTAAAAGCAAGTATGCTAGAAAATACACTGAAAAGAACACGTTTTTCTGCTACTATTAAATAGACTAGTGTTCGACAAATACTGTATATTTTGACATTTGCGTGGTATCTGTTAGCTTGATTGACGCATTCATTTCATCCGGAGCTGTTAATACATCCAAATATACAGCATATCCTGTCATTTCCGTACATTAAATACACACTGAGCCACTCGTGTTGATTAATCATGATTAATTCATTAAAAAAAAAACACGGTAATCCGATTAAAATCATTTGACAGTTTGCAAAATTGTGTTTCAGGATTTGGTAGTCGGTCGAGCCCCAATACTAATTATGAGTGATAATCCTCAGGGTGTTAAATAGTAGTAATACTGCAGTTATGAACATACTTGTGCATGCATTGAATAAGACGAGTAAGATAAAGCCGTGCTGATATTCAATTATGTCATTTTTTTTTTCCATTTTCTTTTTATTGAGCTGCTTTATGAGTAATGAAGTGGTTGGGATGGACTGTAGCACATATTTTATAAGGGAAAAAAATAAAAACAATGACAATACCGCTGTGTTCTTGACGGTCGTAAAAAAATGTAAATAAGCCTCCTTTGGCGGCTAAAGAAATAGCGTGCTTTGGCAGCAGCTGCAGGCTTTCAGTAAGATTTAAACTGAAAAATAAAAATGTAGGTGTAGCAGCCCCCCCCCCCCCCAACCCTGACATATGTTTTTTTTTTGTGATGCAGCAAACGCTTCCCGAATGAAAACATAAAACTTGCTGTGTTTGACACCACACCCCCCCTGCACAAACACGGTCCAAATCCAAAAGACGCCCTCAAAGCCTCCCCTTCCAGCGCACTGCAGCTCAATTATCAGCCACTTTGTCTCAATGACATGTGGACTGTCCTCCGCGTGCTCGGGACTATGTGTGACTTTTAACAAATAGTGCTGATATGTCTCCTCATGTCTGACAGCACACCCGGGGGAATATCGCTACTCACCGACAGCCTCTTGGCTCAGCTCGTCTTACCGTCTGTCACTCGGCTCAGTGGATCTGACCGGCATGAGAGCGAGTGAACTTTAAAACATAAAAAGCAGAGACGGAGCTGTCGGGATTTATTGCTTCACTTACTTTGAGATAACTGTATCTTCAGGTATGAAATATTCAATGCTTTCACGCCTCCTTTGTCAATTACTACCAGCAATGCAACAATGTATTTCACAAGTAACACGGATATTAAGATGATTACTGCATTCTTACTAATAGGGACAGCGTGGCTTAGCCCACACGGGGGTTACGTTCCGCCCACATGCCCATAAAAATCTGGGTATCATTTGCGGATGTTTTTTGTTCCGGAGGGAGTACAGATGAAATCATTCAAAATGTCAGAGAAGAAATGATCACACTAAAAAGACAGTTTGATGATAGATTGTCCTTGAACCTAAATAAAACTAAAATCATGCTGTTTGCTAACAGCAGAAAGGACACGCACCAGCAAATACAAATAGACGGTGTAGACATTGAAAGGGTGAAGGAAAATACATTTCTGGGATCACAGTAGATGAAAATATGAGCTCATATTACAAATATACAACATAAGGTGGCCGGAAATATTTCAATATTGAACAAAGCAAAATTTATTCTCAATCAGAAATCACTCCACACTCTTTATTGCTCTCTGGTTCTACCATATCTTACTTATTGTGTTTGGAAATTTGGGCTAATAACTATAAAAGCAATCTTCACTCGCTAAATGTACTGCAAAAAAAGGCCAGTAAGGATAATTCATAATGCCGCCTACAGAGAACATACTAACTCCTTATTTCTAAAAATGACAAATACTTCAACTTGCTGATATAGTTCATCTTCAAACAGCTAAAATAATGCATAAGGCTAACAATAACCAATTAGCTAAAAATGTCATCCAATACCAAATATACCAATACAAAATGTCTACTTTTGTCACACAGCTCGCTCCTACCACCGCTTAACTGCCCTGCTAGCTCGACGTTGGCATTCTGCTCCGATTTTGGGATCAACATTCGCAATAAAAGTGACGGCTCCAATTTGAAGTCCTGAATACGCTGTATACATATATCTCTGTATGCGTATAGATACTCATCACCAATGTAAGTTGGCACACAGGCCTCGCACCTAGGAGACCCGAGTTCAATTCCACACTCGGCCATCTCTGTGTGGAATTTGCACGTTCTCCCGTGGGTTTTCTTCGGGTACTCCGGTTTCCTCCCACATTCCAAAAACACGATAGATGGATGGATGGATGGATTTTTACTCAACTCTATTTTTATTTCTTTTTTCTCTACTGTAAAGCATCTTTGAGTACTCTGAAAAGCGCTATACAAATAAAATGTATTATTATTGTTATTATCAAACCAGTGAAACTCCAACCACTTGTGCCTGATGCTTGCCCAAGCTAAACAAAAATTAGCTTTGCCATCCAAAACTGATTTCAGGGCTCACTTCTAAATGGGCAAACCTTGTCTACCATGAGAATCCAACATTGTAACAACATTTATAGGTCACAAAAGAGCCAAATAATAATAATAAGTCCCCTTTAATTGGTTTTCTGAAGTGTTTGTTAAAGTGTCTGGCACTTCCCATGCACCGAAATGATGACTGTTTGTCTGCCATTTTTTTTCTCAGCTTCTCCGCATCCCCTCTTCATGCATACTTCTGTTCCAGCTGATACAGCAGAAGGTGTGACCGTTTTTCCAAGCGTGGCATAATCGATACACGTCCTGATTCCTTTGCCAGCGCGTTGTTATGGCGACTAAAGTCCAATCCTTGGCTGGGCATGCCACCAAGTCAGAGTGCCAATATGGAGATTACACCGTGCTTGAAAAGCAAGCCACAAATTCTTTCATATCCTCTGGAACCAAAGTATGTTGCAAACAAGGAAATGAGCGGCAAAGTCCAAGATGAGTCGTTGCTTTTAAACCAATCGCAACAGAGTCAGCGTGGTCTGTGGAGCACACTGATCAATCCGAGCGGATTGGCCGAGAGGAGAACAATGCAGATTTGCCCCATAAACAATATTTCAAGAAAAAAATAAATTTCAGCTTTGTGACATCAGTGAAAAAGTTATTATTAGTATCAACTCAAACTTTTGTTTTTTTTTCTTTTTTTTGTCCCCAAATATTTCAACTTTGTTCTTAAATAGTCTGTAATTTTTTTGTGGTAATATTATGACTTTACTGGCAGAATATTTTTGTATTTTATTTCCATAATATTGAAATAAACCTTCTTCTTCTTTCTCGCCACATCACTATCTCTCCTCCGGACATGTCCCGACCATCTCAGTCTGGCCTCTCCAAGGCCTCCAACATGTAATGTCCCTAGGATGTACTCCTTCCTGATCCTATCCATCATGGTCACTCCCAATGAGAGTTCTGCTTCCTGTCTTCTTCTCAGTGGCATTATTGGCAATTGGCAACAATGGCAAATTACACAGGGTGACTTATGGAAGTTGTACTTCACTCAATAATAACGCATCAATTATTAAACCTCATTTTCCAAATATTACAACTTTAATTAGTTTTGTTTTGTAAGAATCCAAAAAATGTGCATATATTTATTTAATATTTAAACGTATTATTTGATTGAATTATTATATAATTTTTTTATTATTGTTTGACCCCCGTGTGGTCTAAGTTTATTGTTATTCTTCAGCTCTTTTTATGTTTTTCAACTTTTTAAATTTCTTCCTGTAATTTATGACTTTTTATTCCCATAATATTTTGCCTTTATTGCTGTAACATACAGTACATTTTTCCGCAAAAATGTAAACTTTATTTATTTTGTTTTTCACAACATTGCGACTGAATTTGTTTCCAATGGCACCATTATGCTCCTAAAATTAGGTTTTTGTTATATTATAACTTTTTTTCTTGTAATATTTTGACTTTTTGTCAAATTACTACTGATTTTTCATTTTTTTTTTTAAAGTTTGTTTTGTTGTTAACTTATATTTTTATGTGCCGCTAATACCCACATGGCCCCAAACATGCATTTTTCAGACCCCTATTGTCCCCTAATGTCCGGGTGGGAAAAGTTTGGGAACCACGAGAAGAAGTTTTTCAATATTTGTTTGATGCAACTTTTCCCGAGGTTGGTGTAAACGCCCCCTGCACCAAGTTTCCTTCCAAAGCCGACAATAGCGCTGGAATACATAATCAGCCTCTATTAACATATCTTTCTTTAATGCATGTACAATGAGAAGGGGAAGTACACCCCCGCTGCTGCGACCTGGTGCAGGTTTTGCTACAAAACCCATTTCTGCTCATGGTAGGTTTTTGTTTTATTTTACAATTTTTCAAATCAAGATCAATTCTGCGCCATGATCAAAGCGTTATGATCAATGGAGAGCGTTTGAAAAGTGTTATTTTCCGGCAAAGTCAAATTGTTCCTGAATGTATTATATAACTGTACACATAATCCATACGGGCAGATACGGCCCTGATTGATCCTTAAATGCCCCGTGCTTAATCAGCACCACACTTAGGCCTTGAATCGATACAAAGGTGGATGGCGGGTCCGGGCCTGCCCGACAAATTACACGGGGTGACTTATGTGAGCTGCACCGGGACTGTAGAAATACCTCACAGCACCTCCACCGTCTGATGGACTTCGCTCATGAATTACGCAGCTGACATCGCGCGGGGGGGGGCTCTCGGGACAGAAGCGCCGACCGGGGGTGCCCGGAGTTTGCATCAGTTGTTTGTTCTAAGAGATTTGGATAAAAGCTCCCTGCCTGCCTGCCTGCCTTCTGCGCTTCTGCTCTTTAAGACATGAACGCTTTTCAAATGTGCGCCGTTTGACTTCAGACTGAAATGAAGTCGCCGAACAAAGAAAGCACCACTTCTGACTTCTGTTGCCTGGCATCTTGTCCTTTCTGTCCGCAATTTCATCACTTTATTCAACTTTTGGACGCCACCGCCGACTTGTGTGAAAGATGAAGTGAGGAGAACAACCATGTTTGATCGTGCTTCTGGCAGTCATTTGGGCGTCGCGGGGGAAATATTTGATCCCCTGCTGATTTGGGGAATTTTTGAAGTTGACCCCATTAAAAAAACATGTCAGATCATTTGACTTGTCCCATCATATCTAATCTCAGCGCCCTACGGTTTCCGTGTTAACGAAATTGTGGAATTGCTCAGTAAATCTACTGATATCTGCTGCTAAATGTGGAAGCTCGTGGAAATTGACGTTTTTCCTCTTTCTGAATGACTTTTCCCAAAACAATGGTATACACCGAAAGGAATATTCCGATCTCTGGTCTACATGCGGCGCTATAATCAAACAGAGTAGCCAATGGGGCATGCCCAGTAAAACGTAAACATCAACGTCACGTGATACCGACTTCCCAGAGTTTTTCTTTCACTTGTTGGAATAACTGTAATTATAACTAATAACTAACTAATAAATATTTTTTTTCAGTTTTTCCTTTGTCCAGTCTTGAAATTTTGTCAAATAAAAAATAATAAAAAAACAATAATAATAAAAATAATAAATAAATAAAAATAAAAAAAAACTTAATCTATATTAGGAAAGCAGGAAGTGAACAAATGTAACAGTTAGTGATTGTAAAAGTACCAGATGGAGGGGTAGGATTTAATAAGCTTTGCTTCTTCCTACTCCTTTTGGACATGTGGAACTGGGAACTGATTATGGGATGCACTCAATTGGAATCTGATGCATGTTCAAATGAAATTAAACCATTACCATTACCATTACCATTACCATTACCATTACCATTACCATTAGTTTGGATCAAAAAACAAATTTTCCGCAGTAGTCCAGGGCCGATTGGTGGCCCCCATTTTTAAAACTGAAGATGCGTCATATCTGAGCATGCGCTGAAAGAACGCACCCGGGATAAATTTAAACAGGAAATGATGAAATTCAATCTTGCTAATATTTGATATGTTTTATATAGATATATATTTTCATTTATCAGCGCACTCAGTGGCGCCCTGCTGTAAGAGTTGGCGTAGGGCCCGGCACGGAGCCCGGCACGGAGCCCGGCACGGAGCCCGGCACGGAGCCCGGCACGGAGCCCGGCCCGGAGCCCGGCACGGAGCCCGGCACGGAGCCCGGCACGGAGCCCGGCACGGAGCCCGGCACGGAGCCCGGCACGGAGCCCGGCACGGAGCCCGGCACGACTCATAAAATGACGATAATGCGATGGCTCACATCAGATTATTTAATGATAACAACAAGACAATTCATACTCCAAATAAAAGAAAAAAAACTGATCCCAAGGTGAAACCAACGGAACGCTCACTCACTCATGACTGTTCATTTGTGTTGGTAATAAAAGACGTGTCATTTAATTCACGTTCTCCTCTCCTGAAAATTAACGACAGTGGCAACCTTGCAAAATAAATCATAAGAATGACTCCAAGTGAAGGTAAAAATAGTCCACATATGAAGAGAAATTGGATGAATACAGCTGAATATATCATCTTTTCATTCATGTCATTAATAAAAGTACTTTTTTTTCCGACCGCTTATCCTCATGAGGGGTCACGGGGGTGCTGGAGCCTATCCCAGCTGTCTTGGGGCGAGAGAGAGGCGGGGTACACCCTGGACTGGTGGCCAGCCAATCACAGGGCACATATAGACAAACAACCATTCACACTCACATTCATACCTATGGACAATTTGGAGTGGCTAATTAACCTAGCATGTTTTTGGAATGTGGGAGGAAACCGGAGTACCCGGAGAAAACCCACGCATGCACGGGGAGAGCATTCAAACTCCACACAGAGATGCCTGAATTTGGAATTGAACTCGGGTCTCCGAGCTGTGAGGCCTACGCGCTAACCACTTGCTCACCGTGCAGCCAGTATACTTTTAAGTATTCCACGTTATCATCAATGTACTCATTATAGCAGCATGTATATCAAACGATAAAAGGTTTTTTTTTAGTCAAAATAGGTGTGTCCCAATGACGTGCATTGTTAGCCAGCTCATATTAACTCGTTTTCTGGCGTTATAATGCACAGGAAATGCAAAGAAATATGCGTTGATGCATTTTCACATAAGGATTGTGAATGATGGGCAATATTCCACCAAAAGTGCACTTCCCCTTTAACGGCTATAAACGGCTTCTCGGCTGCTTATCCTCACCAGGGTAGCGGGAGGCCGACAGCCAATATTTATGATGTTTTTATTTTGATATTATATAACGACATATAGTTTTTCTGTGATTATAAGAAGAGCATGCTCAGAGCCGCCTCATCGATTTAGCTTCCTATGGATTCATCACCTCCACGCAGCATTTCCCCCCCGTTGTCACTCGGTAGATATGTTCAGCCGTAGTGATTTTTGTTGATCCTGTTTTGCAAGTTTAATAAGCGCTAATAATTGCGGTGGAACGCAAGAAGCCCTTAATCGACAAAAGTAAGACGTCTTGAAGCTAGGAGGGACTAAGTTGATCTATTTATTGACAAATCTCAATGACCATCCGTTCCATCTCTCTGTCCTCGCCTGGTTTACTTATCGGTGGCTATTGATCCATGGGGGGGGGGGATCAGGGCCATTTCACAGATTGGTGCGCCGGCAATTGAGTGTTGCTCATTTAAGACAAAAACAGCTGATTTAATCCAGTCAGTGGGATTATGGTCTGTGCTTCTCAGTGTGGACACAAGCTAAGCTCAACATTGGGAAGGGAGCATAAAGTAGCTGGTGTAAAACTGAGGGGAAAAAAAGACCAGTTATTAAAATATAGTTTCATAGTTAGGTTATCATAACAAAGATACAAGACACTATCATTTCATTTGTGTCATAAATCATGATGACGGATTTTGGCCATATAGCATATTGCTCTGCAGTCTTTTTTTCATAAGACAAATTATAGTAAGGCTTTATTGATTACTTTATTCTTATTTTTGATATCCAGCAAAACAGAGTATTTTTAATAAACATTTACAAATACATCAACAATACCATACACAAACCTATCTGACATTGGTTATCAGTTAAGTTGACCCCTTCATTGTCGACCAAAATTTATGACATTTTATGAAACTTATGTTTCAGGTTAATATAGAACAGACTGAATAGGTGTAAGATATGCTAACACGATGCTTATTCAGCTACACAAAAAAATAAACATGAACAGAAAAGGCGTTCGGTGTTTATGTAACATAAACACTTTTTTCACTTATAAGTCGCTCTGGAGTATAAGTCGCAGGAACAGCCAACCTAGGAAAAAAAGTATGACTTATAGTCCGGAAAATACGGTATGTCAACAAAAAAATTACACAATTGGAACTACATCATTGACTAAGTCTTGTCTCCTTTAACCACAAGTTTGTTACAGTTTGTCGAGAATTGAGTTTCAATGTGCACAGAAGCTAGTCGCTAATGACGACGTGCACTGACTAGATCCAGGATTCTCCGTCGAAAAATTTCAACCCGTACTTGAGACTTTGCCTCCACCTGTCTTGTGTTGACGATAAAAGTTTTGAAACTTACTCAAGACTTGCTACTAGCTCTGACAGGTAGCATTGCGATGCTTGTTTTAAAGGTCATGCAAGGTTCTTTACTTTATATACTGTATATATATATATATTTATATCGTTGACAAAACTACACCAGTTTGACAGTACTCTTGGTTTATTTAAAGTTTGCCTCTCCAAAGATCTGAAGTAGGGTAAACGTCTTTGATGATCCATTTGACGTATTCATGAATTCTCTTCTATCTTTTGTGTTTGTTGTGGAAACATAACTTGTTCTCTACTGTGGCATATTGACCCATTTACACAATACCTGGATACAACTTAAATGAATCACGCCGTCCTTAACTCATCTCGGTTGACGGGGAAACTTTGCGCGGTCATTTTGAGCGGAGACTTGCTGTCAGCAAGCCGGCGTCGTCCATCATGGTGGAGACGTGCGCGGGCCACGAGGGAGCCGACTGGTCAATGCCGTTTTGCGTTCCATACGAAAGGGCTGAGTGCTGAGATTTGGCAGGTAGACATTGTATTAAGATCTTAGTGGCTCTTTGGTGGCACATTGGAGGAAAAGCCCGAGATTAGCACTTTTAATGAAACTGGAAACCCTTTCTTTATCACTCCCTCAGGTGTGTTGCACTTAACAATTGGATGTTTTATTAAGAATGTGTTCAATATCCTACTCTTCAGTGGGGGGAATAGGTGGTAAGTTTTATTCTTAGTTCTGTAAATTTGTGGATTTTTAGTCAAATTATGGTCATGGTTTAATTTCATTAGAACATGCATCAGATTCCAATTGAATGCATCCCATAATCAGTTCCCAGTTCCACATGTCCAAAAGGAGTAGGAAGAAGCAAAGCTTATTAAATCCTACCCCTCCATCTGGTACTTTTACAATCACTAACTGTTACATTGGCTCATCGTTGTGCATTGTTTGACTTCCTTACTCAATCCATTCCATAGTTTGATTCCACATACTGAAATGCTATGGCTAGCATAACATAGTCCCACGCATGCACGGGGAGAACATGCAAACTCCACACAGAGATGGCCGAGGGTGGGATTGAACTCAGGTCTCCTAGCTGTGAGGCCTACGCGCTAACCACACGGTCACCGTGCAGCCAGTATTCTTTTAAGTATTACATGTTATCATCAATGTACTCGTTCTTGCATTATAGCAGCATGTGTACCAAAGAATTAAACGTTTGGGGGTTTTTTTGTAGTCAAAATAGGTGTGTTCCAATGACTTGCATTGTTAGCTAGCTCATATTAACTCGTTTTTTGCCGTTATAATGCACAGAAAATGTAAGGAAATATGCATTTTCACATAAGGATTGTGAATGATGGGCAAAATTCCACCAAAAGTTAGTGAAACCTAAACATTATTAGAGACCTGAAGGCATGAAATAATAAGATAATATAATATAAAATAAATAATAGGAGTCGCCAATTAACCTAGCATGTTTTTGGAATGTGGGAGGAAACCGGAGTACCCGGAGAAAACCCACGCATGCACGGGGAGAACATGCAAACTCCACACACAGATGCCCGAGGGTGGGATTGAACTCGGGTCTCCTAGCTGTGAGACCTACGCGCTAACTACTCGCCCCCGCCGTGCAGCCCGTCAAAACATATTGATAAAAATAATATCAATTTCTCTTTGCCGCTAATTGCTAAAAGTGCAGTACAATCCGTCTAATTGTCCTACTGTGGTTAAAGAGCACGTCTGTGTTCTCTGCAATGTAATGTAAGCTTCTAAAATGAGCTTCTGTAAAGCATCTCTGTCTAAACTCTGGTCTGACAGCTTCTGAGGCTTTTAGTCTTGCAAGTGAATTATTGTCTGACTTACAATAGCAATGTTTTATTCATTTTACTGGCAAATAGAAGAGAGATTGAAAGAGAAAGCAATCCCACACAACACAAGGCCAACATAAATACCCAACATAAATGGAAAAATGCATTGTCTGGTACACAGCAGTACATACCGTACGTACACGCCTACACTTTTAAGTCTTGAATTGGTTTGCGGTATAATCCGACCCGATTGTTGCTGACTGCTGATAAACTCTAAACTATCTATAATGAAATGATGGCTATCGTGTTCCCTGTCTTTAAGACATTAACAGACCAAACTCCAACTTGCTTTTTTTTTGTTTAATATGGAATTATGGGCTGTGGTTAGCACACACCCCTGGTTTAAGGTTTTTTTTTTTTAATCATCCTTGGGATGATTTAAATTATTATTATTTTTTTTTTAATTTATTTTTTATTTATTATTATTATTTTTTTTTATTTATTAAATTTTTTATTTTTTTATTTTTTATTTTTTATTTTTTATTTTTTATTACACGGGAGCCGCACGGGTGCAATGACAATAAAGAAAGTCTATCTGTCTATTTTTTTAGGAGGGAGGAGGACGATGGGGCCCGGTGACGTCTCTTCCCAAGTGCTACTGCGGCTGTTCAGCTTCATCTCCCTGGTGATGACCCTCAACCCAGATGATCCCAACGTGTGCAGCCACTGGGAGAGGTCAGTTTTCCACATCTGAGCCTCCGAATGTTGAAAATGGAACAACTCCGCTCCAAATAATGCGGTCAAGTAATGGATGCCGGGCCACAAATCGCCGGCTGTCGGTTATCAGGCAAAAGGTTTACTCCCGAGGCTGTAAATTCTCCGTGATGGTAATATGACTGCTTGAGCGGTCTCATCGCTCGGGGAATAAAATCACCGTGCAAATTCTGATGAGGGCAACACTGAGTGAAGATGCTGTGATCGATGACCTTCCCGTGTAATCAGCAGGAACTGAGGATCATTTTCACCTTTTTATTAAAGATGAGATCCAATGATGTTTGGCCCCGACAACAAACTGGGTATTAATATGACAGCTTCAGTACTTCCTTAAATATTACATTTGCTGTGATTTACTACGTTGTTTACCATCTCAGCACACAACTACAGTAAAGTCTCGTTATATCGATATTGTCGGGAGTCGGCAAAAATATCGATATAACCGGACTGTCGATATATCCGATCCTGCGCCGAACTGCATTAAAAGTGGGCAATAATGCACTCGACATTGTTCTATACACACGAGAGAAGCCACAAACGCCAGCATGTACAAAAACAGTGATTATTGCAAGCGATAAAAAGATATCTGAATACAACACAATTAAATACATGTATTTGTACGCTTGTGTCTTCGTCGGAATAGGTGTGTATGCTATGTCAGTTGGTTCTTCTGTTGCAGGCATGTGTTTGGCCAGCTATGTGGGGCGGGTTGAGCATGACCTGTGAACCAGGAAGTGCGGGAATCGGTGTGTGTGCTGCGCTCTGGTGGTGGAAGTGTGAAAAATAAGTTGACTGGAAGCAGCCGTTCGCCGTGTTCTTTTTTGGTATTGAAATCCTTAAGCAAAGATTGATTTAAGCTGCTTTTGTATCGATATAAGCAGACCAAATTGGCTGGCGGGAGATGAAAAGGGCATCGTAGTAACCGGATTATCATAATAACCGAGTATCGTACTAACGGAACTAATTATATCATAAAAGACTAGAAATTTGCCGGGAAATGGAAATAGTATCGTAATAAGCAGTACTTCGATATAACGAGACTTTACTGTATGATGGATTTATGGAAAGCTATGCTGGGATTTTTACCTGTACTATCATTGTATGAATGGAATGAATTTCAAAGAAATATTGCTTTTTTTAAATTATTATTAACAGTGTGTCCTAGGAGTTCAAAATCGATTCATTTTGTTCTGGTACATTTTCTGTCTGTTTTTATTTATTTCTTTTCTTTTTAGCAAATCCTGCCAGATGAGAAGTCCTTGAATTAGACGTTGAAGGTTCTGCTGTGCAAAGCTCTTTTGATGATCTGATAATTACAGCGGCTTTCTCGTGAACAAGCCGTGCTGCCTGCCGTTTGAGGTGCACCACCATCCTGACGTTGGGTATCTGCTGTTCTTCCAGTTATGCCGTGACTGTCCAGGAGTCTTATGCTCATCCCTTCGACCAGGTCTACTATACCAGATGCACCGACATCCTCAACTGGTTCAAATGCACCAGGCACAGGTATGAACAGCAGGAGAAACGCTTCTGAGTATCTTTTTGTCAGGTTCAAACTCCCGTGACACTTAAAACCACTTAAATACAGAAATACAGAAGAGACAGACAACAATATTCAAAGTTACTCGCAGCGAGTAGAGTGAAACCACATACCCGGTGACATGCAGCTCCACTCTGAGTAAGAGTTATTCTCTTTGGGGGTCCCTACTACATGGTCTTGCAACTCTAAGAGGGGGGGGAGGCAGTTGCACGAGCTGTGTGAATATGTGAGAGTAATTACTTTTATTATTATTTTAGGAGTTCTTATCTTGCACACATTCTTACAGGATTAACATGAACATCTGCAGGGTCGCTGTTGGCGCATCCAGGCACCTCCAGGACCCGAGGGTCGCTGGGGGTCTCTGATCAGGGTCACTTTCTATTGTCTAAGCAAATGGATATAATGGTGATAACTAACATTATATTTATTCTATCTACATTTTATTCTAACACAAACCGAGGAAAACTTTTTGACGTTAACTGAAAACAAGTGAAAACAAACAATGCTAACTGAAGTTCCACTGTATTAGCAAGCTGCCAACAAGACATTTTGTGATAAAAATACATTAATAACACAGTTGCGGAATGTATTAAAAACACGACAAGACATGTTGCGGAACATGTTGTATACTAACTTGAAAATGTACACAAACCGGGACAAACTTTTTGACATTAAGTGAAAACAAGTGAAAGCAAACAATGCTAACTGAGGTTCCACTGTATTAGCAAGCTGCTAACAAGGACGTTTTGTGATAAAAATACATTAATAACACAGTTGCGGAATGTATTAAAAACACGACAAGATGAGCAACTTGAAAATGTACGCAAACCGAGGCAAACTTTTTGACATTAACTGAAAACAAGTGAAAACAAACAATGCTAACTGAGGTACCACTGTATTAGCAAGCTGCTAACAAGGACGTTTTGTAATAAAAATACATTAATAACACAGTTGCGGAATGTATTAAAAACACGACAAGACATGTTGCGCAACATGTCGTATACTAACTTGAAAATGTACGCAAACCGGGGCAAACGTTTTGACGTTAACTGAAAACAAGCGAAAACAAACAATGCTAACTGAGGTACCACTGTATTAGCAAGCTGCTAACAAGGACGTTTTGTGATAAAAATACATTAATAACAAAGTTGCGGAATGTATTAAAACCACGACAAGATGAGCAACATGTCATATATTAACTTGAAAATGTACGTAAACCGAGGCAAACTTTTTGACGTTAACTGAAAACAAGCGAAAGCAAACAATGCTAACTGAGGTACCACTGTATTAGCAAGCTGCTAACAAGGACGTTTTGTGGTAACAATACATTAATAACACAGTTATTAGCGGAATGTATTAAAAACACGACAAGACATGTTGCGCAAACCAGAACGCAAACCGGGGCCAATTTTTTTTACGTTAACTAAAAACAACCGAAAACAAACAATGCTAACTGAGGTTCTACTGTATTAAAAAAAAAACATGTAAAAAGATCCACAACTTATTCAGGAAAAGTCAGATATAATTAAGATGCCATGTCAGATATGAAAAATGGACATCAATCAATCATCGGCATCCATCCCGTGCTGGTATATTGTGTGTGCTGTATATGGTACAGTACTACTGTAAGCCCTACTGTAAGTACGACAAGCAGACATTCACTGCAGTCTCCCACTAACACTTGCAGTGATGCGGCCATTTTGATGAAGGACTGTCAGCGTATTGGCTTTAATGAGCACATTAAGCTTTATAGCCACCAGTTAAGCTCCTTCCGCTAAGCGCTGAGTCATTGAACTTCAGGGAGAAAATGGCAGAAAACACCAACGTCCTTGAGTGAGCAGGAGAACCCTCCCCCCCCCCGACGCTGAAGCCACTCTCGCCTTTTCCAAAGATGATAGATTTCATCGCCGTTTTTTTTTTATGGGAATTTCATCGGACGTCATCCTGAATATATTAGATTCGCCGCTTTAAATGTTGATTCGGTTAAGTCGGTCGGGGTTGATTAGCCTTTCAGTGTTGCCAGGAAGTCATGACTATAAGAGACGCGTCATATCTGATACCATAAGATTGGAGTATTTCATTCATACTCACTTTTACTGTACTTATATGGCGAAATCAGGGGTCTCAAACTCGCGGCGCCAGTTTGAGGCCCCCCACCTTGATACCAAAGTTTCATGTTGAAATGCACACCGGACACAATTAACATGATTTTGCCCCGCCCTGTTTTGCTTTGTATTAGCAATGAAGCTAAACTTATGATTCTGGGTACAAATAAAAGCAGGAAATGATTTGGAATAAAAAGGGAAAATCCACGTCAAGATAAAGCATCTCATCAAACATGTCGTTAAAGTTACCACGCTGCTCCCAGATGGAACTGAGTACCATGCTAACTTGCTAATTGGGTCAAATTATGAAGTTTCATTCATGTTCATGTTAAAGGTTAAATAACTGTTAATACTGTACATTTCAATCTGAAAAAAATCATTTCTCCACCAACTGTATGTGGTTTCTTATGTTTTTCTTATTTGCTGTTTTATTATTATTTTACTGATTTATTATTGATTGATTTATTGTCTTTATTCTTAATTTGTTTATTTATTTTTTTCATCTTATTTTGTGTATAGAAAAATAAAAAACTGTGGAAAACCGGAACCAAAGTACTGAAAAAGTGTAGGGTATAGCAGAAGCAAAAGCTTTGAAGATTTGATTTTTTTTCCAGTTTTTAATAAATGCGTTTCGTTTTTTTTTTTTTTTTTTTTTTGAAAACCTGATGCGGCCCGGCTTCACCCAGAACCTAGCTCCGGTGGCCCCCAGGTAAATTGAGTTTGAGACCCCTGGTCAAAATGATATCTAAATGAACTCCGATGTCAGCCACACTCTACAACAACACACAAAGAATATGTCAAATACAGTCGTAAAATAATAAAATACAAAATAAAAGCATAATAAAAAGAGAACAACTACTTACTTTTATCCCCGAGGTTGTCTATGTTAGAATCTCCTTGCAACAACTCACCCAATCCATGACCCGACTAGCATTTATTAGCATGAAATAATCATAATCCTTTTCATGATGTTCATTTTCACGTCCACGGTGAAGGCTTTCCTTTTCTTTGGTGCACTGCCGTTTGGAGAAGATTGTGAAAAGGAAAACTGCACTTTTTGGATTTTTTTTTTCCCATTATTAAAAACCTAGATTTGGAGTTGCACCTGAAAAGTATACTTGTTAGTGCACCTGCAGCCATAGAATGAATGAATTTGCCGTCCAGATTGTTGCCGCGGCAGGTAGACGGAGGGCAGAAACCCTCCCAGTGCTCCTGCACCCAATGAGTGATGATGCTTTGTAGAACAGTGACAAGCAAGCAGAGGGATGTTGGTTAGCCTCAAGGTAAACACTCTTCATATTGTTGTGCTTTTCCATGTTACTTCTTTGAAAAAATATTAGTATTTGTGATTTATGGATTATACACAATCTGTGTTTGAAGGTTAGCTACGTAGGAGCAATGTTTGAAATCATATGTGTCGTTTTTGGTCACTTAGCTTATTGCAGTGAAACTCGACGTTAAAACTCTTCTACAGTAATCTAGTTCATTATTACTATTTAAAATGTCACAACACTTCCTGTTACAGTAATTTTTTTGTTTATGGCCGTGAATTGGTGTGATAAGCGACTGTGATAAGTGAATTTCCACAAAGTATGATTCCTTATTTTATAAATATTTTTATAATCAGAGTATACTAAACATGTGTACGACCTTCTAAATGCGATTTCTAACATTATTAGAGAGCTCTACAAACGAAGTAACATCCCTATAGTCACCTTTACACTTGTATTAGCTAATAGACTCGCATGTTAGCATTGGGAGAGATCCTTGTTGTTGCTTTTTTTTAGTTTTATTTTGTGTGCAGTACTATTGTCTCATCAACATCATGTATTGTAATACTGACACCTAGTGGCCAGTTTAGAATACAACATATCACGATATGTCTCAGTGGGCATTGGGAATTTAGCCATTTTCATGCTTGAAAATTTTTCATTATTTTAATTCTCTTTTGGCTTTTCCCTTCAGGGGTTGTCTCCATCCAACCCTGTCTTTTGCATATGTCCTCTACGTCTACTACATCCATAAACCTCCTCTTTGGTCTTCGTCCACGCCTCCTACCTGGCAGCTCCCCTCTGAACATGTCCCAACCATCTCAGTCTGGCCTCCCTGACTTTATCTCCAAGGCCTCTAACACGTAATGTCCCTCTGATGTACTCCTTCCTGATCCTATCCATCCTGGTCACTCCCAATGAGAACCTCAGCATCCTCATCTCTGCTACCTCCAGTTCTGCTTCCTGTCTTGATGTCGCAAACATCCGTGTCTGACCTCACCTGTCAGCCTGTCCATCACCGCAGCAAACAGGAAGGGGCTCAGACCTGATCCCTGATGCACTCCCACTTGTACAACACTGTAATGTAACGTATTGAGTATTGATTGTCGGTGCTGTTTATCAGAGCGTGTGCATGCGTTCTCACCGTGTGCAGGATCAGCTACAAGACGGCCTACAGAAGAGGCGTGAGGACCATGTACCGACGCCGCTCTCAGTGCTGTCCGGGTTTCTACGAAAGTGCAGACCTGTGTGTCCGTAAGTCGGGTCCCCCTTTTGCATGTACTTTGGTGACGTAGCGGCATATTCTAAAATGAAATAAGTCATTATTCATGAGACGTATTGTGACATGTGACAGTGATTTATGCTAGTTCAGCGTCGATACAGCGACAACACGCACGCTCTTGTTGGGATGGCTGTGTCTTCCAGCACAAGACGTGTGCTCCAGTCCTCGGGTAAAAAACGCCGACTCTAGTTGAGTCTTTGTAGCGAAATTGAGAGCTAGGTATCTATGTAGGTATCCATCAAGTAATAATATTGGGAAACTGTTGGCGTTTTTTTTTTTATTGTTTTTGTGAGGTGTTTAGTGTCAAAATAGGTATTTTTCTTATGAGGTCCGTTGTTAGCTAGCTCATATCGACACATTTTCTTGCGCAAGAAAAGGGGAAGAAATATGAGTGCGGGTTTCATATAAGGATTGTGAATAGGCAAAATTCCAAAAAAAAGTGCAGTTCCGCTTTAAAGTTCCACTGTAACGCCGCTATTGCTAATGTAATACTTTATAATACTTTATAATTTTGACTTTATTCTTTTCCAAAGAAAAAGGGAAGACATAATTACAGCGTTGGCTTAAGAAGAATCTGTTCATCCTCCAATCTCCTGTCCTTATCTCATGGCTACTGATGCATTCCCCCCCCAGTCCAGCAAAATAAATCAATTATTCACTCTAGATGGTAAATTCTATAGAGCCGTGCTGCTTTTTCATAAGTGAATGGCTTGGCCCGGGGGGGGGGGGGGGATGGTAAAGAGGCACACATTGTGTGTCTTTATTCAGCATCTGCTTGTAAACAACTTAATTTGATTCTCCTGTTGGACTTGGACAAATAACCCGCGAGTTCATTGTGCAATGTTGCGCACACACACACACACACACACACAGTCGCACACACACTCCTGTGCTTTGAATGGCGGTTGTGACCTAGCGTGCGATACACAGAACATGGCTGCCGGCTTTGCCAAACATGAATGACTCGGGACAGGTCCTTTGTTGTCCCGCCCCACATGCTCAACAAGAGCTAATTGAAAGGTTCCTCTCTTCCACGGAAGAAAGCTGCTGCTGGTGGCCTGGCTTTCCCAGATTTTTTTTTATATATTTTTTTTTGCAGCATTTTCATCCGGTTTATAGCCTATCCCAGCTGTCTTCGGGCGAGAGGCCGGGGTGGCCAGCCAATCCCAGGGCACATATAGACAAACAACCATTCACACTCACATTCATACCTATGGACAATTTGGAGTGGCTAATTAACCTAGCATGTTTTTGGAATGTGGGAGGAAACCGGAGTACCCGGAGAAAACCCACGCATGCACGGGGAGACCATGCAAACTCCACACAGAGATTCGAACCTAGGTCTACATGCTAACCACTCGTCCACTGTGCGACCCCTATAACTCATCAGGCTGTAATTAGATTTTTGTTTCATTCATTCATTCATTCATCATCTGTGGTTAAAAATTCTTAATTCAGACCAAGAATACATAAAAATTGCTTTATATGCATATTTTTGAACTAATAATAGGCCATAGAGACTGAACACCCCCCCACCCCACAACGCCAGTTCCCTGCGCTGAAGCACTGGTGTACAGTAACCAAAACATGTACTTAAACCAAGCTCCTCACTATCTTTTATGGTGATTCCAGCTTGTGTTCACAACCTTGCTGTTTACTATCCCAAAGTTTATGATCTTAGATGAGGATACAAATATAGGTTGAGTGATTTGGGAGGAAACCGGAATACCCGGAGAAAACCCACGCATGCACGGGGAGAACATGCAAAATCCACACAGAGATGGCCGAGGGTGGAATCGAACTCTGGTCTCCTAGCAGCGAGGCCTGCGTGCTAACCACTCGTCCGTAGTGTATTAATAGCTGTGCTTCTCAATTGGGGCAGATTTTTTGTTGCCCCACCCCCACTATTTGAGAAGCACTGGCGTACAGTAACCAAAACATGTACTTAAACCAAGCTCCTCACTATCTTTTATGGTGATTCCAGCTTGTGTTCACAACATTGCTGTTTACTATCCCAAAGTTTATGATCATAGATGAGGATACAAATATAGGTTGAGTGATTTGGGAGGAAACCGGAATACCCGGAGAAAACCCACGCATGCACGGGGAAAACATGCAAAATCCACACAGAGATGGCCGAGGGTGGAATCGAACTCTGGTCTCCTAGCAGCGAGGCCTGCGTGCTAACCACTCGTCCGTAGTGTATTAATAGCTGTGCTTCTCAATTGGGGCAGATTTTTTGTTGCCCCACCCCCACTATTTGAGAAGCACTGGCGTACAGTAACCAAAACATGTACTTAAACCAAGCTCCTCACTATCTTTTATGGTGATTCCAGCTTGTGTTCACAACATTGCTGTTTATTATACCAAAGTTTATGATCTCAGATGAGGATACAAATATAGGTTGACAAAATATTACAACGATGCAGTACAGCAACCACAATTGTGGAGACGCTGTGCCGTTCCCGCTGTCGATAGATGGACGGATGAATAACTCGGGCACTCGAACCCCTCAACCACAATAAGGTGATGTGCAACATACTACGATCCGCACCGAGAGTCACTGAGCAGGAAATTGGAACGGATCTGTCGTTGGCTGCAAGAGTTGTATGAACAACTCTGCTATCAGTGACAGACGTACTTTTTACATAAAAAAACCAAACATATACACCTCATTCTTTATTCGCTCCAATTCAAGCTAGCTTTGTCTGTCACTGTCACTCAGAAGGGAAAGAAAGATAAATATCGCATCAT
This sequence comes from Doryrhamphus excisus, assembly GCF_037039965.1. Lineage (NCBI taxonomy): Eukaryota > Metazoa > Chordata > Actinopteri > Syngnathiformes > Syngnathidae > Doryrhamphus > Doryrhamphus excisus. The sequence goes on along the minus strand of NC_136357.1, from coordinate 29,055,867 downwards.
ATCACAGCGATAGAAGAGCAAACAGTCTCCAAGCTGTCAGCCTGTCGCCTCCCTGCGCACCTCCTGTACTTCCTGAATGATGCAGTATTCACCGTTTGATGTACAAGTGATCCTTGTTAAATGACTTGGAGGGGATGATAGAAAAAGTTCAACCTGTCAGATTTGACCAAGTTGTGACGCTTCCTTTCATCTTTGCAGTATTTTGGCTTGAAGTAAGATGGCTTTTTCATTCAGATGACACACATGCAATCTTTACTTTTTTTATATTAAAATAGCAACTCATTTAGTGCAGTCGAGGTTTCGGTCAGGATGACCAAAAAAAATTATTTTTTGGGATAGAATTTGTGTTATAGTTTTATCATTTGGGAATCTTAAATACTAAGAACAGCCAGCCAGCGACACTTTATAATTTAAGGGGAACTGCCCTTTTTTTTGGAATTGTACCCATCATTCACAATCTTTTTTCACAATCAATCCCATTTCTGTGCATTATAACACCAGAAAACGAGTTAATATAAGCTAGCTAACAATGCACGTCATTGGGACACACCTATTTCCATTACAAAAAAAAACCTCCAACAGCATTTTATCGTTTGATATACATGCTGTGATCATGCAAGAACAAGTACTTTGATGCTAACTTGTAATACTTACAGTATCTTGCTGTATTTTGATTATTTGAAATTTAAAAAAAAAACGTATTTTCTCGCAGCATTGATCCTCCAAGTAGGATTCCTTATTCATTGTGTTGTACTTCCTGTACTTCCTACAATGGGTACCGTCTAATCAGGGTATCTTTACTGACACTTTGTGACCAGTGTACAATACTACATCCAGTATAAACAGTATGTATTTGAATGCGTCTTCTGAAAGCCTGATATATTGTTTGTATTGTCTAAGCGAAAATACAACCGATACGTACCAGATATATGTACGATATGTCTTGATTGTGGGGCTGCATGGTGGACGAGTGGTTAGCGCCGGCCTCACAGCTAGGAGACCCGAGTTCAAGTCCACCCTCGGCCATCTCTGTGTGGAGTTTGCATGTTCTCCCTGCGCATGCGTGGGTTTTCTCCGGGTACTCCGGTTTCCTCCCACATTCCAAAAACATGCTAGGTTAATTAGCCACTCCAAATTGTCCATAGGTATGAATGTGAGTGTGAATGGTTGTTTGTCTATATGTGCCCTGTGATTGGCCGGCCACCAGTCCAGAGTGTACCCCGCCTCTCGCCCAAAGACAGCTGGGATAGGCTCCAGCACCCCTTGTGAGGATAAGCGGTAGAAAATGAAAGAATGTCTTTATTGTCTGTTAAAATGAGCTCGACGGTTATTAACATACGCTGTACCGTCTCTGCGTTTCAGCCTTGTGTACTGAGGAGTGTGCCCACGGCCGGTGCGTCTCTCCGGACACTTGCCAGTGTGAGCCGGGCTGGGGCGGACTGGACTGCTCCAGTGGTGAGTTCAAATGTTCTACCAATAGAGGTTCTGAAAAACGATAAAGGAAGCTCTGAGGTTGGGGTTTAGCCATTCGCCAAGGAGCCTAATGTTTGTAGAAACAGTCTTCACTGCAGTCATTAGGATACCCCATTCTGATCATTTAGATTGGTGACTAAATACTTTTGGTAATATGGTGTATTATGGTGTATTTGGTTCCACAGACGTTAAATCAATATGAATTGGACGTGGCGGGGTAACGCTATGAAAGGCCTATCTGAAATCTGGGAAGCAAAATAAATCAAATATCCTCTGGCAACGTGGCTGCAGATTATTACACCGTAGCAGGAAGTCTCTTCCTTGTCACGTTTCAATATTAGAATACGTTATTTGTTTATGGCCTCTGCTGCATTGTAGCGAGGGCGCCTCGTCGCTCCTGTGGTGATATCGAACTCAGCCCTCAGCACATTGCAGCTACATTGTCTGCTTGCTCTCATCACAAAGAGCCGATACATCTTGGAGTCTCTCATAGATTTGGATTGTGGTTGTTTGTTTACTAATATTCCCTGTTAGGGCGAAAGGAGTATTTGTGATGACTATGTACTACCTCATTAGTTTACATACGGTCGGTAGGGGCGCCATGAATGCGGTACATATATGACACTGGATGTTCACCACCACTGGTCAATTTTAGACCAGCTAACTCACTGAAGTCAATCTGGTACTTGATTCATTTGGGTCACTTGTCTGAGCCGTTTGTGCTTGGTGATTCATTCATTATTCCAGCTGTCTTTCGGACGAGAGGCGGGGTACACCCTGGACTGGTGGCCAGCCAATCACAGGGCACATATAGACAAACAACCATTCACACTCACATTCATACCTATGGACAATTTGGAGTGACCAATTAACCTAGCATGTTTTTGGAATGTGGGAGGAAACCGGAGTACCCGATACCCGAGATACCCGAGCGGGGAATCAAACCTGGGTCTCCGCGCTAACCACGTTCCATTATTGCGAGTTAGTATGATTCCTTATTTATAAATAGAATATTTTCATAGTTAAACCTAAACATTATTAGAGACCCGAAGGCATGAAATAACACCCCTATAGTCACATTGACGCTACAAATTATCCAAAAAAGTGGACATAATAGGAGTGGCCAATTAACCTAGCATGTTTTTGGAATGTGGGAGGAAACTGGAGTACCCGATACCCGAGATACCCGAGCGGGGAATCAAACCTGGGTCTCCGCGCTAACCACGTTCCATTATTGCGAGTTAGTATGATTCCTTATTCATAAATAGAATATTTTCATAGTTAAACCTAAACATTATTAGAGACCCGAAGGCATGAAATAACACCCCTATAGTCACATTGACGCTACAAATTATCCAAAAAAGTGGACATAATAGGAGTGGCCAATTAACCTAGCATGTTTTTGGAATGTGGGAGGAAACCGGAGTACCCGATACCCGAGATACCCGAGCGGGGAATCAAACCTGGGTCTCCGCGCTAACCACGTTCTACCATTGCGAGTTAGTATGATTCCTTATTTATGAATAGAATATTTTCATAGTTAAACCCAAACATTATTAGAGACCCGAAGGCATGAAATAACACCCCTATAGTCACATTGACGCTACAAATTATCCAAAAAAAGTGGACATAATAGGAGTCACCAATTAACCTAGCATGTTTTTGGAATGTGGGAGGAAACCGGAGTACCCGAGATACCCGAGCGGGGAATCAAACCTGGGTCTCCGCGCTAACCACGTTCCATTATTGCGAGTTAGTATGATTCCTTATTTATAAATAGAATATTTTCATAGTTAAACCTAAACATTATTAGAGACCCGAAGGCATGAAATAACACCCCTATAGTCACACTGACGCTACAAATTATCCAAAAGTGGACATAATAGGAGTGGCCAATTAACCTAGCATGTTTTTGGAATGTGGGAGGAAACCGGAGTACCCGGAGAAAACCCACGCATGCACGGGGAGAACATGCAAACTCCACACAGTGAAAGCGGTTAGCCTGCAGAACTTCCACGGGTTTACTTTGGTCTGCTGGACTGGTAGCGTGGACGAGAAGTGGGGGGGTAGCAATGAGAGGAAGCGTCCCTTTGAAAGACGAGCATCAAATCATGCAAACTATGATGGACACGATGCTGTAAAGACGGCCAAGATGATCACAAACGATAAGATAACGAGAAAGAAAGCACAAGGAATAAAACGAATAATTTCCACTGAAGATAGTAAAACCGTGATTATTTTTTTTAATTATTTTGTACTTCTGAGGACACAAACGTTCAGTCTTGATGTGCATGCAATTTTGATCAATTCCTGCGATAAAATTAAACTTCATTTTTAAGGCTTTCAAGGCCAGACATGTAACTAAATAAATGTGAGAAAAAGATTAAATGAAGAAAATGGATTATAAGATACACAAACACACAACTTTTATTTTGTTGGATATTTGCTTTTTGGTACAAAACCCATTTCATTTACCCGGTATTCATTCATTCATTTTCTACCGCTTATCCTCACAAGGGTCGCGGGGGTGCTGGAGCCTATCCCAGCTGTCTTCGGGCGAAGACCCTGGATGGTGGCCATTCGCTAACAAAGCCGTATTTATGTTTTTTTACGTCGGTCATAGTTTTAGAAAATTTAATGCATACGTTTGATGTCCGTAGGTGGGAATACTTACTGTATACCATGTATATATACTGTAGCCCAAGAACGCAGTATTCCGAATGCCTTGGAAAATCAGTCAAAATCAGATTCCAAGTGAGTGCATCCCATAATCAGTTCCCAGTTCCACGTGTCCAAAAGGAGTAGGAAGAAGCAAAGCTTATTAAATCCTACCCCTCCATCTGGTACATTTGTTCACTTCCTGCTTTCCTAATATAGTTTGGGGTTTTTTCTTTGTTTTTTTTTTCTTTTTCTTTTCTTTCTTTTTTTTCTTGGCCGGTCCCGAGAGGGAAAACGTTTGTGATTGAATGAGTTAATATAGTTTTGAAATTCAAACTATGACACCTGGCGTCATCTCAACCAAAGATTTATTTAAAAAAAGTCTAATATTGTATCTCGGCTTGTGTTTTAGGAGTCATTTTAGCAGGTTTGACCTCAATAACGTTTGTGGTTGTTTATCCCGTCGCTTGTTGTTGCGCCTTCGCTTGATAGAGGTGACGGTGGCGTTTGAATCAATGACATCACACGACCCCGCAACACAAAGGATCACCGATCGCTCAACTTCCAGGTTTGTGGCCTCACTCTTCATTCAAAGGGGGCACGGCCAATCAGCGTTTTTCATCCGCTGGGAGAGTATCGTTTGATCTTAAATTACAGACCCGCCGACACGTAGTCATTATTCCCGCTTTGGCACACATGGCGACCTTTCAACACGCTTTGCTCCTCTCCAGGTATGCATTTTCTTGCATTTCACCCGCTTCAGTTTTAGAGCTCTGGATTCCCGTGTCGAGGCACCAGCGTGCGTTACAACGGGGTCGCTTCCTCCCACCGCAAACCGCCTCGCTTAGCTTGACATCACCTCCAAAGAAATGACCATAAAGGCCGTGACGGTTCGGCTTGTAGGACATTGTTTGCTGTGTGTGTCTGAATCGTTCATCGAGCGTAAAAACCCTCAAACACGCGGCCCACGGGCCAGATGTGGCCCGCAGGACACGAGTTTGAGGCCCCCGCCTTGATATGAAAGTTTAATGTTAGTGCGGCCCGCGCAACTTTGATATGGATGCTGTATGGTATCATGTACCCAGAAAAAATTATTATCATGTTAAAGGTTAAATAACTGTTAATAGTTATCCTCCATATGCGTGTGGAAGTGGTACGTTTTTGGCTATTTAAGTTTAAAGGAAATAACTTGAAGGCTACCGTTTAGGTGGCTAGCTCTCTAGTTTGCGAGTTAGCATGTGTCTCAAGACCCTGCAGTTGCACAATATGTTGTAAATAAAAAGAGTATAAATGTGACTATAGTCGTGTTTTGTCATGTCTACAGGGCTCTAATAATGCTTTGTTCATTTTAATATGAAAAAAATCATTTGTCTACCCACCAACTATATGTGCTTTCTTAAGTTTTTATTATTATTATATTTATTTATTACTGATTGATTTTTTTTATTCTTGATTTGTTTATTTATTTTTCATCTTATTTTGTGCAGAAAAATTTTTTAAGATATTTGAGAACAATGGAATGTTTTATCAGAGCTTTTATTGTAGAAAATGGAAACCAAAGCAGTAAAAAAGTTAGTATATTTTCCATACATCATATGTTGTAGTTCAAATAAGTTGTTGTTGTAAGTTTTTGAAAGGAGACAACTTGAGGCCGTTGTACAAAGTACGTCGTTAGCATGAATACATTAACTCTGCGTCACTCATCATTGACATAATTAGAAAAGTGTACATTGGGGAATTTGTTCGATACGTCTACGCAACCTTGTCCTTCTTGTTGGCTTTCTTGCGCTTGTGGCAGAGTGACTTCATGAGATGTGCTCAAGTAAATAATTGATATAGGTCCAAAAGGTTAAGTTGTCGGTAAGAAGACAGGAGGATGAGCTGGAGGAAAAAGAGAAAAGTACGGGCGAGTAAGACGTGACATGCTTGGTGAAGAGATGAGTTTTCAATCCCCACCGGTACATAAGCGGTGACTCTGCAGTCCTGAATGAGATGGGAAGGTCATCCTTCCACCGGGAGACGCGGGTGGAGGGTGGGGGGGGCAAAGTCTGTGCGCCGAGAGGCAATCACCATAGGAAAGAAGGAACTAAGCCGCCGGGTTGAGCTGATAGGCTGCTGTTGGCTAAACAGGAGACAAAGACCCCTGGGAAGAGTCTGCGCTTTGGCTTTTCATGAACATTTCTTGTATTACAAAAAGCTAACGCGGCGCACTCACCTAGCTAGTTTTTATCTTCAAACTCCCATTCAAGGACTTTAGCTGCGATGTGAAAAGTTTGGAGCGTGAATGGCGTAGTACTGTAATACTGCATACGACGTATACCACGACCTACTGCAGTCTCGCCGCTAAGAAGGATGAGCGAAGATTCTACCAGCAAAACATTAGTGAAATTAATTATGAGATAGGAGGAGATACCTGCCGACTTTGGAGATTCCGCTTACTTGACGAGATCCCAGCCGGCGTCCTCCCAGACCTTCTCCAAGGTCACACGATGGTGACAATTTCAACCCGAATTGTTCAGCGTCGCACTCTCTACTCACACTCTACTGATGACTTCTGTGTCGCGTACTCTGCACTTTCCGTCGTTCTATCGCCATTTTTTCAAATACGCATTCACTTGTTCATTGCGCAAGAGGCACAAAGAGGTGATGATGCATCTCTACAAAAGAAGAGGGCATGTTTGGTGCAGTTTTAAGCTGGAAAAAAACGGCCCCGAGGTGGCAGAAGTGCATTTTATAACAGCACGGCGCGGCAGCAACCAGGCAAGTGAAACGCCATCTCGCCTTGTTACGTGAAGGAGGTGACGGGAAATTTTAACACCTGCATAGTTCACATTTTTGATCAGATTAATCATGATTAATCACGATTAGCGACTATGTCTGAAATATGCCCAATAGAAAAACAAACGATAATATATATGTGTATGTATTATTCATTCATTTATTTTCTACCGCTTATCCCCACGAGGGTCGCGGGGGTGCTGGAGCCTATCCCAGCTGTCTTCGGGCGAGAGAGACCGGCGCTAGCTGTAATTGCTGCTAATGTGATAAGTCAATAATTCAAGTCTGGTGCTTGTGTGTCTCACCGTACAATTACTGACGCCTGTTGACCGATGTTGAATATTACAACATTTTTAGTTTAGCTTAATTTAGGCAATAAAATACTGCAAGTGTACAATATGCCTAAATATCTTTATGACTCTTTTTCTTTGTATCTTTGTGACTTTGACTCGTTATCTTTATTATCTTTATGACTCATTTTAACAGGCTGTGTTCAACCATGAAACAGTCTGATTTATTAATCAATATACTGTATGTTTGATCGAGTTATGGCGTGAAAAAAGCATAAAAACAATGTTTGAGATGCAGCTGATGTCATTCTGACGTATTATTATTAGTCACCTACAATCTACTGTCGCTTAACCGAAAGGTTTGGAATGCAAAAATGGTTCCTTAGCATTCCCATAGCACTCGCCATGTCACGTACACACAGTGTTCTCTCGCAATTTTGCTTATTTTTAACATTACATTGTGGTCTACATCCTTGTGGTGTATTAGAGCAATCTGTTGTATGTGTGTTGTTGTATTTTCTACTGCTATCTGTAGAGGGTGTTGTATACTCATGTGAAAGTTGAAGACAGTATGTGCATCCAGCCACAGCGCTCCCGATTGGCTCAGGGAGAACCCGCCCATTGTGTTCTGATTGGTTGTCAATCAATCTCCTTCATGCACCACTGCAGAGTTTTCCTCTTTGCTAGCGACCGTCATTGTATCATGCCACGTAGGGTGCCATTGTGGAATATTGGAAATGAATCTTTGGTTCATAGAGGACTAAAACACTCAAACAGGACCAATATGTTTTAACAAGGATACAAAAACACCACAGCCGAACTGCACCGGGACGAGACACAGTTCTTGTGTCCAAGCAATCGATTGTTAGAATTCAAACGAAATTTGAAATTTTGAGAAAATATGTGCCTGTCTGAGAAAGTGTATTGTTAGCCCTGTTAGCCTGTTAGCCTATATAATAATTGTAAACAAATACGGTTGGCTACTTTTAAACACGCCACAAACCCACACTTTTAAAATGTTTATGTCTTTGTACTCAAATCGTAATGTTTTTTCATCAAGCATTGAGATTCCGCACTTTGGTCGTCAGCTCTTGAATGCACCGCAGTGAAACACACAAACGTCAATAACAAGGGAGACCCCACCCCAGCTGACATCGGAGCTTCTCTCCATGTTTGAAGTAAACTTCATACGCAGATTTATTTCAACTTTTGCAACTAGAACGCCAAAAGTAAGATGGCGCTAAGGAAACCGGCAATTGATTCATCACGTAATTAAGAGGCGTTTCCCAAGACTGTGATTTGCCGGGAACTCGGTCACATAAGTAATGGCTGTGATTCCCAAAGTGTATCGCTGAGCTTCTCTTTCGAACACCAGGACTTTATCAGCGTGGACGTTTGAGTCGGTTATTTGCTGTCAAACATTTCTCCTCTCTCGGAAACGCCATCAATCTTTTGTCTCAAAGGAAAGAGGAAAATGGACTGGCACCTCACCTCGGAAACCTTTTGATTAGCCACCCCCCCGAACCCCCCCCCCCCCCCCCCCACGATCCCACGTGAGCTCACGCCAGCCAAACCTCATGACGGACAAGTCATTAAAGTGTAAAAGGACTTGCCCACTCGGCACTGCTTCCCTCTTCCTTCGCCACCAACATTCCTCTCGCCGGCGCTCTTGATTAATTTCCACAAAACTTGTTTATCATCCGCTGGCGGCTTTCACCTGAGGAGACCAGCACCATAAATCCTTTTCAATCCCGCAGAGCTGATTTTGCTTTCACTCGAAAATGGGCACAAATTATTCATTGGGCTTTTTGTCTTCCACTTTGGCGCGGAGAAGAGGGACACCGTAGTAAGTTGCCTCCCCCTTGCCGCTATGCACCCCCCCCACTAAGAAACGTGAACGCATACTTCTAATGAATGTATGGCACTGATGTTGCCGACAAGTCTCGCATTTGCACAATTCAACAAGTCTGAAAAACAGGAAAAAGAAAGCTGTTCTTATTTCATCTATGAATTATTATTTCATCTTTAATCGCCGTCTCCCAAAAAAAAAAAATCCAAACCAAAGAAGATAGATAAGTAGATAATAAGAGCAGATGAAATAAGAATGAATACACATGAGTATTTAGATAGAAATAAGATGGAGTGATTGAAGATAAATAAACGCATGGGAGTGAAATCAATCATGAGGAAAAAATAAAATAAAGCAATAAAAATGAGTAATACAGATAAATACCACTTCCACACGAAATGGGAGTTGCAATGTCTTAATGATTTTTCGTTAAAAATAATTTTAACGAAAAATAACCCATCTCTCCTACTTCTTGCTACTCTCTTAACACGTTGTTGTGATTATGAGGACTCTGGAAGAGTCAGAGTCTGGAATTGACCTCATGTGTCGGAGCGCCAATATCGGAGATTTGGGATGCAGGCTGATTATAATCACATTTTTTTTAATTATACCTTTTGAGTGTTAAGTTGTTGTGTGATGAGTTTAGTGTTCTTTGTAAGAACACTAACACATTCCAAAAACATGCTAGGTTAATTAGCCACTCCAAATTGTCCATAGGTATGAATGTGAGTGTGAATGGTTGTTTGTCTATATGTGCCCTGTGATTGGCTGGCCACCAGTCCAGGGTGTGCCCCGCCTCTCTCTCTCGCCCGAAGACAGCTGGGATAGGCTCCAGCATCCCCCGCGACCCTCGTGAGGATAAGCGGTAGAAAATGAATGAATGATTCGGTTGAGCTGGTTTCATAATTATACCTTTTGAGTGTTAAGTTGGTGTGTGATGAGTTTAGTGTTCTTTGTAAGAACACTAACACATTCCAAAAACATGCTAGGTTAATTAGCCACTCCAAATTGTCCATAGGTATGAATGTGAGTGTGAATGGTTGTTTGTCTATATGTTTGTCTGTATATGAAGCTTTGCTTCTTCCTGCTCCTTTTCAGACGTGAATGTAACATAGTATGCATGTCCGAAATAAATGAAGAAGGAAAGAAAGAAAATAATCCCCACTTTTGTGATGTGCCTCCTCAGTAATGTGCTGGATGAGGTTTGAGGTTTGACCTCCAACCCCTGCCAAATGGAGCCATCAGCGCAACTTGGATTTATGGCCCACGTTTGCATAAAACAAGATCATTAAAATATAATTATCAGGCATGGAAAGATATTTTTGAAGCGATCCAATTTGAGTCACGCATTGCAACACCGGGCAGTAAATATTTAGTCAAATTCAAGTTCCGGCAGTTTTACAGTCTAGGAACGTTATGCGCATGAGTGCAGCTTTGCTTCGTCTCCCGGAAAGAAAAACAGTCGCTGTTACTCTAAAGAGACACTTTAGTCCCGCCATGCCGACTGTAAACTGTGTCATCCATCTGGCCGCTCCTCCCCCCTTATCGACCCCCTGTCCCAAACAGCGTGAAATATGCCGCCACTAATTACAATTATTAATTGGAAAAAGGAAATCAATGGCTCTGAATTAAACACAAGTGTGCATGTAGGTTTATGGGTCAATCGCGTCGTCATCGCTCAACTTTAGCCATGAGGATTAGCCATCCATCCATCCATCCATCCAACTGACCCTAACCATGAGGATTAGCCATCCATCCATCCATCCATCCATCCAACTGACCCTAACCATGAGGATTAGCCATCCATCCATCCATCCATCCATCCATCCATCCAACTGACCCTAACCATGAGGATTAGCCATCCATCCATCCATCCATCCATCCAACTGACCCTAACCATGAGGATTATGTAGGTCTGTAAAATGAATATTATCCAGTATTGTTGTGTGATCTTAGCTTGTTGCGTAACCATGACAGCGACTGTTATTATTCATTCATTCATTCATTTTCTACCGCTTTTCCTATCCCAGCTGTCTTTGGGACGGGCGAGAGGCGGGGTACACCCTGGACTGGTGGCCAGCCAATCACAGGGCACATATAGACAAACAACCATTCACACTCACATTCATAACGCTAACCACGTTCCACCATGCGATTTAGTATGATTCCTTATTTATAAATAGAATATTTTCATAGTTAAACCTGAACATTATTAGAGACCAGAAGGCATGAAATAACACCCCAAATTATTCAAAAAAGTGGACATAATAGGAGTGGCTAATTAACCTAGCATGTTTTTGGAATGTGGGAGGAAACCGGAGTACCCGGAGAAAACCCACGCATGCACGGGGAGAACATGCAAACTCCACACAGAGATGGCCGAGAGTGGAATCGAACCCTGGTCTCCTAGCTGTGAGGTCTGCGCGCTAACCACTCGCCCGCCGTGCCGCCCCGACTGTTATTATATTACATTAATTTTTTTTTTATGTGATTTTTTTTTTTTTTACGGAAGCGGCATTATCGCTTTGTTTGGAATAAATAATAATAGGGTGGTGTTTAATAATGTATATTATTCGGGCCTGCGCTCGCAGTAAAAGCAAAACAATATACACAATAACAATAACACGGCGTGTGTTTATTACTAAAGGTGTCGTGTCTCATGGACCCTCTCAGTTAGCTTTGCCTCGGCGCCAACATTTTGACAAAGATGTCACATAATTAAAAATGAATGGAAGAAGCTAGAGGCTGTACGGGTACAGTGGGGTGTGTGTGTGTGTGTGTGTGTGTGTGTGTGTGTGTGTGTGTGTGTGTGTGTGTGTGTATTTTGATTGGATTGTTCACTGGTGGTTGGCGGACGTTGAGTGTGAGCTGAGACTGATTTAATTGGATGAGAGTGAAATGTTAAAAGCGATCTGTTTTTTTTTTTTTTTTTTACATTATGGGATTTTTCAGGTTAATATTTTTCAACAGTACACAATATGCAACAAATACATTTGGCCAGAAATATTTCAATATTGAACAAATATCTACTATACTCTTTATTGCTCTCTGGTTCTACCATATCTTACTTATTGTGTGGAAATATGGGCTAATAACTATAAAAGCTATCTTCACTCGCTAAATGTATTGCAAAAAAAGGCCAGTAAGGATAATTCGTAATGCCGCCTACAGAGAACATACTAACTCCTTATTTCTAAAAATGACAAATACTTCAACTTGCTGATATAGTTCATCTTCAAACAGCTAAAATAATGCGTAAGGCTAAAAAGAACCAATTAGCTAAAAATGTCATCCAATACTTCTCTACAAGAGAGGAGAAATATGATCTAACATGATGTCAGCTGGTCCTTTTGTGGCAGGGCTGAAATGCAGTGGAATTAAGTTAATTTGACAAAGAGTCAACGGCCATTAATGTCATCCATCTCCAGAACATTCTGGAATATATAAAATGATACTGGGGTGGAAGACTTTGACATTTAATATTTGCGTCATTCCCTAAACTTTGCGCACGGGAACAGTACGTGAATTATAGGATAGTGGGAATGATATCATTGGTATTCCGGAGCGGGGAGGCGGACTTCATTCATGATGGATTTTATTCATAGTCTTATTTCTTCCTGGACGTTTTAGTTGAGTTAATGAGTCCACACACAATGTGTGATAGTTGTTGACTGACCCAGTCACGTAACAAAACACTTTCTTTGTACTGTACAACTATTTACCCGACACAAAGAGAAATTATGCAAATATAAAATACCTCATTAGCCACTATCAGGTGGCAGTCGTTTGGTTGAGTAGGTACCCCCCCCCCCCCCCCCCCCGGCCATTTCTACTGGCAAAATATTCGTCCAATCATGGGGCATATAATATAGACCAGGGGTCTCAAACACGCGGCCCGCGGGCCAAATGTGGCCCGCAGGACACCAGTTTGAGGCCCCCGCCTTGATATGAAAGTTTAATGTTACATGTTAATGTTACCTTTGATTCATGTTCATGTTAAAGGTTAAATAACTGTTAATAGTTATCCTCCCTATCCGTGTGGAAGTGGTAAGTTTTTGGCTATTTAAGTTTCAAGGAAATAACTTTGATGCGGCCCAGTCTCACCCAGACCCTAGCTCCAGTGGCCCCCAGGTAAATTGAGTTTGAGACCCCTGAGATAGACGATATAGGACGGGACTAGAAAGCTGCTTGATTCATTGCCTTTAGAATGAATGAGTGGGGAAGCACACGGTTTGAATCCCTTCACTTCAAGTCTCTATGCTAATGGGAATGAATCGTGTTGAGGCGTTTTTTGTCAACATGCTGAACAAATTAGGAACACGTGGAATAACCCGCGGGCGGCCTGGAGCTGTGTCGCAGACACCGCCACAGAAATAATGGCCTCCACAATGTTGTTGTTTTTTGTTCTTGTTGGGCCCAGATGGAAGACCTCCTCCACTACTGACAAAACCAAACGTATTCCTTCCCGAGTTAGCCCTTGTCAGAGTGTATTATTCTAGTCTTAATTTAGTGCACCAAGTGGTGCTTTGTACCAGCAGTGAGCTCCTCCTGATCAAAGTCATTAGTCTCCTGATTTGGACTCTTTGCTCCTGAATAATTGAGACTGTGGAAGGATAAAGGATTTGACGATGCTGAGTTAAGAGTAAGAGAGAAAAGTCCCCGCTCTGAAGATGATTAAAAACAAAGCTCGGACGAGAAAAACCAGGAGAACCCTGCTTGATTTCTTGTTGATGAAACATCCGATATGATCCATTCTTGGATCTTCTGTCCGCCATTGTTGGAAGTCGTGAAGGTTAGCCTGCGGTGTGGTACCTGATAGATGATGTCATGTACTATAAAACCTTCCATTGTTAGTACGCATTGTCCTCTCGGGTCTACTGATTTATAGCAGCTATTCCATACACATTTGGGATGCAGACCTCACAGCTCCGAGACCCGAGTTCAATTCCACCCTCGGCCAACTCTATGTGGTAATTGGTGACTCCTATTATGTCCACTTTTTTGGATAATTTGTAGTGTCAATGTGACAACTATAGGGGTGTTATTTCATGCCTTCGGGTCTCTAATAATGTTTAGGTTTAACTATGAAAATATTCTATTTATAATTAAGGAATCATACTAAATCGCATGGTGGAACGTGTTTAGCGCGGAGGCCATGTAGCTAGGAGACCCGGGTTCGATTCCCCCGCTCGGGCATCTCTGTGTGGTAATTGGTGACTCCTATTATGTCCACTTTTTTGGATAATTTGTAGTGTCAATGTGACTATAGGGGTGTTATTTCATGCCTTCGGGTCTCTAATAATGTTTAGGTTTAACTATGAAAATGTTCTATTTATAATTAAGGAATCATACTAATTGCATGGTGGAACGTGGTTAGCGCGCAGGCCACGTAGCTAGGAACCCGGGTTTGATTCCCCCGCTCGGGCATCTCTGTGCGGAGTTTGCATGTTTATACCCGGTTTTCTCCGGGTACTCCGTTTTTCTCCGACATTCCAAAAACATGCTAGGTTAATTAGCCACTCCAAATTGTCCATAGGTATGAATGTGAGTGTGAATGGTTGTTTGTCTATACGTGCCCTGGGATTGGCTGGCCACCCGCCTCCCGCGACCCCGGTGAGGATAAGCGGTAGAAAACGAATGAATTGGTGAATATGATTGAAATGAGGTGAAAGAGAGAAGGTCCATCCAACTTTTATCCAGCTCGTCAGCCAAAAAGCACCAAGATAACATCGAGATGTCGTTTTTAATTAAAGGTTCGTTACATCACCGTCGTCAATGATTATCAATGGTGATTTCACTTGAAACAGAAAAGCACATTTGATGCAGTTAATTAAAATGAAAGCTTACTCAGGTATGCAAATCTTATTGCAGACTCAAACCTGGTAGGTGCTGATAGTCGCAGTACTTTAGCATTCATGTAACGTAACATGAGCGCATAACATTACCATTAGGGATGTCCTCGTGGTAATAATTATCATTAGAAAATACAATATTGGTTGATATGTTTTTTCTGATGATTAAAATGCTGTATCCAACACATATGTGTTCATTCCACCACAGCAGATATGTCATCTTGCACATTTCGGTATCAGAAATTGAGCAATTGGACAATATCGTTTTTTGGTAAAAAAGGCAATATCAGACAAAAAAAAAATCTAAAAATAGATTATTATACGGCTATTAACCATATAATATACTGTATATGTAAGGCAGGGGTGATATAAATTTTGACGCATGGGTAGCATTGAGTTAACAAAATAGTCCAGGGGGGGGCCACAACATATATATATAACACACACGCACACACACACATTTGAATGTATTCTACATACTATATCTGAGTGTAGAGGTGACAATGGGGGTGTTAGTTTATGTCTAGAGGACTCTAATAATAATGTAAAAAAAAATCTGCACATTTTACTTAAATAATTAATAAATAAATAATGAATAAATACAATAAAATAAATTAATAATAATTAATAAAGTAATTTAAAATAATAATAAAATAAAAAGCATTGATAAAAATGTTTTAGCCTACATAATAAATATATATTTAACAATAATAAATTCAAATGAAAAGAAAATACGTATGTAACATTCAAAACTATGATTAGAAACACCAACGAGCGTCCATGTTGCCTCACACGCTGCTCTTTGTGTCTCCAGCCTGTGAAAGTGACTTCTGGGGCCCCCACTGCACCAATCGCTGTCAGTGCCGGAACGGGGCCAAGTGTAACCCGATCACCGGAGCCTGTGTCTGCACCGATGGCTACCAGGGATGGCGCTGCGAGGAGCCGTGCCAGCCCGACCTCTACGGCAAGGACTGCCTGCTCCAGTGCCAGTGCCTCAACGGTGCAACTTGCCACCATGAAACTGGCAAGTGCCTCTGTGCACCCGGATACACGGGGGCCTTGTGAGTGCTCCATCATTGTTGCTCTTTACTACTTGATATCTTTATTATATGTCCAATTAGAAAAGGGGTTGGCAAAATGCGGCCTGTGGGCCACATCAGGTCCACCAAGTATCTTGATCTGGCCCGCCGGGGCATTTCCACATTCCTTTTATGTCAAACCTTCACCATGGAAAGTGTAGCTAGCAACACGATGTGCGGCGCTATTGTGGGATGCTTGCAGTGAACATGAACACACACACGGCACATTCAAAATGCCTACCCACATCCCAATACCTACAAAACACCCATATGTTCTGGCCGCAAGGCATGCTGGGTAGCTTACGGTACTTTTTTTTTTTTTTTTTTAGCCAACATTTTGCTGTGTTTGGAGGAGCAAACATACTCATTCATTCATTCATTTTCTACCGCTTAGCCTCATGGGGGGGGGGGGGGGGGGGCTGCTGGAACCTATCCCAGCTGTCTTCGGTCCAATCGCAGGGCATATATATTTATTATGTAGGCTAAAACATTTTTATTAATGCTTTTTATTGTATATTTCTGAAAATTGTTATTTTAAATTAAATTATTAATTATGATTATTTAATTAATTAATTAATTTATTAATTATTTTAGTAAAATGTACAGGTTTTTTTTTACATTATTATTATTAGAGCCCTCTAGATATAAACTAACACCCCCATTTGTCACCTGTACACTCAGGTTACCCGATATACGTAGAATACATTCATTTTCTACCGCTTAACGAGGGTCGCTGGGGTGCTGGAGCCTATCCCAGCCGTCTTCGGGCGAGAGGCGGGGTACACCCTGGACTGGTGGCCAGCCAATCCCAGGGCACATATAGACAAACAACCATTCACACTCACATTCATACCTATGGACAATTATCCTAGCATGTTTTTGGAATGTGGGAGGTAGGTGAATGTGTTTATGACATGCAAATGCGAGCCTTTCCTTCCTTTCTTTCCCTCCAGCTGCGAGGATCCATGTCCGCCAGGAAAACACGGCTCCCTGTGCGAACAACGTTGCCCCTGTCAGAACGGAGGATCGTGCCATCATGTGACCGGGGAATGTTCCTGCCTTGCCGGATGGGTGGTATGACCGCACTTTGCATGCCCCCGTTCACGCCGAATCCTTCAATAAGGTACAAACTCCTGCCCTCCGACACTCTTAGGGTCCCGTGTGCGCACAGCCGTGTCGCTTTGGCTCCTTCGGCATCAATTGCTCCCAGGAGTGCACGTGTCGCAATGGAGGACTGTGTGACCACATCAGCGGTCAGTGCCAATGCAACGCTGGCTACATCGGAGAGAGGTAAGGGACATTTGGAGAGGAAATGATGATGTTAAAGGCTCTTATTGTGTTTATTTAAGAATACTTTATGAAAAAATATGTCTAATTGAGATGCTTTTTATGTTTTTCACTGTAACAGTGGTACATGCATGCTGCATTTTACCTGCATTATCACGTATTTATCAATTCTTACTGACTTCAGGTGAATCACATGTGTTTTCTTAGGAAAAAAAAAATATATATATTAAAATATTCATTATATATAATGAATATATAATATTCATTCATTTTTTACCGCTTTTCCTCATGAGGGTCGCGGGGGTGCTGGAGCCTATTCCAGCTGTCTTCAGGCGAGAGGCGGGGTACACAAATTTCTATGTTTTCCAAAGAAAAATTTTTTTTTTTAATGCATTTCACAAACAATTTTATCAAAACAATTAAAATGAATCAGATGATTTTCAAAGAACAATCTACATTTTTGCATCGAGGCCTACTGTATCAATCAGCTGGTATGGCTGCTAATCCAACTTCATCATTTTATAAGGCTAATAGATGATTAGAAAAGCCATGTAAAAATCTAAACTAAAACTAAAATCTCTAACCATGCTGTTAACTACGCCCTTCAGAGAGCAGCACAAACTGGGTCTAACAAGGACAGAAAAACGCTGCACAAATATCTGCGAGTGTGGTGGTCGTCACCTGGCAGCTGCACTAAATTGTAGCCGTCAAAAACACCAGCGTCAGTATCAAGAGTGAAGCGGCGTCTTCAGGATGCCGGACTTCATGGCAGGATTCCCGAGAAAAAGCCATATTTCAAACTGGCCAAAAAAAAAATGTCCCCCGCTGGAGGCATTATGTCTCACAGCTGGTCTGGGAACACCTTGGTGTCCTCCCGGTGGAGCTGGAGGAGGTGGCCGGGGACCGGGAAGTCTGGGCTTCTCTTCTGAGACTGCCGCCCCCGTGACCCGGACCCGGATAAGCGGAGGAAGACGGATGGATGGATGCTTCTGTATGAACATCTCCCTCTCTTTTTGTCCCTCGGTATTCCCAAATGACATCCATTTATTTCAGGCCCGGAGAGGTAAATTAACCCACACCCAATAATTCCCAGATTGAGTCCTCGTCCTAATAGAATTAGAGAAGATAAGAGTCTGGAGGAAGTCTACGTGATTTGAACATGATACAAAATTAAGACCATTTAATTGAGTGATTTGTCATGTTCCGAGTGGAGAGATGTTAGCTCAATTCCGTTAATGAGAAAGATGTCTCCCCTGGTGAGCCACCTGATCAGTGACAGGTTTACGGGCCGCCGTGTCGCGATATTTTACTAAATATAATATTCCTACATTAGCACGTTTTAACAATACATCCATTTTCCTCCGCTTATCCGGATTCAGTCTCAGTCGGGACACCCAGAGATCGACATTTTCAACGGTCCGGTACAACGACCGCATTATTATTTCCTGCCTTGGTTAGAGTCCGGGTTTATGATGCTAACCAAGGTTCCACTGAACAAGTAAGCATAGTAAGTAACTGAAACTTTTTTTTTATGACAAGTTACTATCTATAAAATGTATTTTGTGTTAATATTTTTGGGTGTCAGATTAATTTTATTTATATTATTTCCTGCCTTGGTTAGAGTCCGGGTTAATGATGCTAACCAAGGTTCCACTGAACAAGTAAGCATTGTAAGTAACTGAAACTTTTTTTTTTATGACAAGTTACTATCTATAAATTTTATTTTGTGTTAATATTTTGGGGTTTCAGATTAATTTTATTTATATTATTTCCTGCCTTGGTTAGAGTCCGGGTTAATGATGCTAACCAAGGTTCCACTGAACAAGTAAGCATAGTAAGTAACTGAAACTTTTTTTTTATGACAAGTTACTATCTATAAAATGTATTTTGTGTTAATATTTTTGGGTGTCAGATTAATTTTATTTATATTATTTCCTGCCTTGGTTAGAGTCCGGGTTAATGATGCTAACCAAGGTTCCACTGAACAAGTAAGCATAGTAAGTAACTGAAACTTTAATGTATTTTGTGTTAATATTTTTGGGTGTCAGATTAATTTTATTTATATTATTTCCTGCCTTGGTTAGAGTCCGGGTTAATGATGCTAACCAAGGTTCCACTGAACAAGTAAGCATAGTAAGTAACTGAAACTTTAATGTAGTTTGTGTTAATATTTTTGGGTGTCAGATTAATTTTATTTATATTATTTCCTGCCTTGGTTAGAGTCCGGGTTAATGATGCTAACCAAGGTTCCACTGAACAAGTAAGCATTGTAAGTAACTGAAACTTTAATGTATTTTGTGTTAATATTTTTGGGTGTCAGATTAATTTTATTTATATTATTTCCTGCCTTGGTTAGAGTCCGGGTTAATGATGCTAACCAAGGTTCCACTGAACAAGTAAGCATTGTAAGTAACTGAAACTTTAATGTATTTTGTGTTAATATTTTTGGGTGTCAGATTAATTTTATTTATATTATTTCCTGCCTTGGTTAGAGTCCGGGTTAATGATGCTAACCAAGGTTCCACTGAACAAGTAAGCATAGTAAGTAACTGAAACTTTTTTTTTTTAATGACAAGGAGTGTAGTGCATCAACTGTGACTTACCCACGACTTCCAACCGTGAGCTGAGTACTGGACGGATTTTTGGTGATGAGGAAATTAGTTCCGGTTAGTCGGTGGGGCCATTTCGCTTGGCGTTTCGTTCTCTCCCGTCGTATCACATCAGGAGGCATGGGATATGGATGAACCGATTATTTGGATTTCCAGTATTTCCTATGTGGAAAAATGCCTTGGTTTTCATGTTTCGGTTTTCATATCATCTTCTCGAACTGATTAATGACGCCAAGTGCGGTTTTGTACTGTCGCTGCACTGAAACATTAACGTCTGTCTGTGACTATTCTCTTTGCATAAAACCCACGACGCCCGCAGGTGCCAGGATGAATGCCCACTTGGTACGTACGGACCACAGTGCGCTCATAAGTGTGACTGCCAGAACGGAGCCAAGTGCTATCACATCAATGGTGCCTGTCTTTGCAACGAGGGCTTCAAGGGCCCCAGCTGCCAGGACCGTTTCTGTCCGACCGGCTTGTACGGACTCTTTTGTGACCAAGACTGCCCCTGCAAAACTGCAAACACTCTCAGGTGGGCAAAAAGTTCCAATATACAGTACGTGAACATACATATGTACACAATATACAGTATATGTTTAGCTTGCTCAGTATCTCACTATGGTATAAACATGCAGACTCCACACAGAGATGGCCGATGGTGGGATTGAACTCGGGTCTCTTAGCTGTGAGGCCTGCGCGCTAACCACTCCACTCTAGCCTAGTCAAGTATGTACTTTGTAAAATAAATTACCCGCAAAAAATTCGACTTATACTCCAGAGCGACTTATAGTCCAGAAAATACGGTATACTAGACTTTATACAGAAATCCTCCCGCATAAATGATTAGGTAACCGTAAGGCCTTCTCAAAAATTCAGGTTCATGTGGCTAAAATGTGTCACATCATGTGGGTTTTTGGGAACGTTCCCATTGGTCAGCACATGGGAATTAGGACGTCCATGAAGGGAGCACACCATCTGCATCCTACATTTGGAACTCTGTCATGGAGCTTACCAAGTGTGTTGGAGGCCGTCGCTGGGCTGCCATTGCAGCAACTGGAGTGTCCTGAAACGGAACTGCTGTCTCTCAAGACAATCCCGTTGTTGGCGCCGACGCCTGCCAAACAGATCAGTCAACTCCAGGCTCTGCCAGCGCACACGTTCCTAGTGGGAAGGTGATGTTGGAACCGGAGTTTGGTGCTTGTGCACGTGCATACATTTATACATTTGGATAAGACGGAAGGAAGTAGAAAAAGAAAGCATCTTTTTTCCAATCATGGCTCCCTAATGAATGCCTGGTTCAAGGGGGGTTCGGTCAATTCGGTCATTCTGTGGGCGGATGGGAGAAGTATGTTTGGGAATGCTGATGATGCATTTTCAGCGGCGACATGGGAGCGTCCCTGATTGGTCGGTACTGCGATACTTCACTTGTTCCTCAGCGAAGCAGGGTTACCAACAGTAAGAAACCTAACATTGTATAAGGATAATAAACGCGTCAACTGGTGTTCACCATTTTGAGGGGGGTTGTTCCAGAAAGAACGGAAGCCAGATGTACGTACTTTGATTAAATCCAGAATTCAGTCAGGAATAGGATGTCAGACAAGTAAAAAAACGAATCAAATTAGCAGGACGACGACGCCTACTCTGAATGTTTTACATCAGAGACACTAGTTTGAGGCCCCCGCCTTGATATGAAAGTTTAATGTTAGTGCGGCCCGCGCAAGTTTGATACGGATGCTGTATGGTATCATGTACCCAGAAAAAATTATTACCTTTGATTCATGTTCATGTTAAAGGTTAAATAACTGTTAATAGTTATCCTCCCTATCCGTGTGGAAGTGGTAAGTTTTTGGCTTTTTTTAAGTTGAAAGGAAATAACTTGGAGGCTACCGTCTAGGTCGCTAGCTCTCTAGTTTGCAAGTTAGCATGTGTCTCAAGACCCTGCAGTTGCAAAAAAATAATTTGTCTACCCAACAACTATATGTGGTTTCTTAATTTTTATTATTTGCCGTTTTGTTATTATTATTATATTTATTTATTTATTACTGATTGATTGATTTTCTTTATTCTTGATTTGTTTATTTATTTTTCATCTTATTTTGTGTAGAAAAATAAAAAGTGAGATATTTGAGAACAGTTTGAATGTTTTATCAGAGCTTTTCTTGTAGAAAATTGGAACCAAAGCAAAGTTTTTGAAATTTTTTAGTTTTTAATAAATGCATTTTTTTTTTTTTTTTTTTTGGAAAACCTGATGCGGCCCAGTCTCACCCAGACCCGAGCTCCAGTGGCCCCCAAGTAAATTGAGTTTGAGACCCCTGTTTTACATCAATAACGCTGCATCAGAAATCACTTGCTCAAGGACACTGACAGAAC
This sequence comes from Doryrhamphus excisus, assembly GCF_037039965.1. Classification (NCBI taxonomy): domain Eukaryota; kingdom Metazoa; phylum Chordata; class Actinopteri; order Syngnathiformes; family Syngnathidae; genus Doryrhamphus; species Doryrhamphus excisus. The sequence continues at coordinate 29,033,622 of NC_136357.1, read as the reverse complement.
TGAGAGGCCTTTTTTTTTCAAGGCAATACAAAACTCTATAGACTATAAGTATCCACACATACAGGACTCCTAAAGCCATGAATTCATCAATCAAGACTGAAAATTCATTAGTAGTTCTACTGCTGCGCTTTAGCATCCATTTATGATGATTCTTGTGATATGCTTGCTCCCAGCTGCCACCCTTTGTCAGGAGAATGCTCCTGCGTAGCCGGATGGACGGGCTTATACTGCAACGAGACCTGTCCATCACGTTACTACGGTGACGGCTGTAAGGAAGTCTGCGCCTGTGCCAATGGAGCCGACTGTGACGGCATCACTGGAGCGTGCACGTGTGCACCCGGATATATCGTAAGTAGCGAACACGGACCGGTATGAGGTATTAAGGCTTCTGTATGCTTGGTTAAAGTGACATGATGGTATATTTCCTCCAGGGTGGTTAGGTTGGATTGAGCCTTAATATACAACGGGGGTGTCCAATGGCTGTTTTTAATTGGCCACAAGCACATTGGAAAATTTTCAATTTTTGACAACAAAATCAGCAGTCATTTTTACAAGAATAAAGTCAAAATATTAACAGAAAAAATGAGAGAATTCTATCATAATTTTACAAAAATAACAAAATATCAGGAAAATAAATGTGATTTTATTAACAAAGTTAAAATATTAATAACATTGTGATACACTCAAAAGGTAGGTATAAAATATATACTTATACATAAGTACTGATGTGAGTTAAAAAAATATAAAAATATATATTTTTTATATATTTTCTAGCTATCTTTTGTGTGTTAAGTTGCTGTGTGATGATTTTAGTGTATAGGAATAAGTTGGAGGCATTAAGAATGTATCAAGTCTTTCATTTCCATGTCGCCAACATCTTCAATATTTGTCCAGTAAAAATATACAAGTTGGGAAATTATTTTAAAAAAGCAATAGCAAAAATGGCAAAAAAATGTAATTTTACGTGAATAAAGTAATGTCAATGAAGACTTCTGTATGAGAAGAATAATTTCATTTCAGTAGCATAGAGTTGAAATATTCAAGAATAAAACTGTAAGTTGTAATATTATGAGAAGCAAACAAAATAAAATAAGGTTGTAATTTTTTGGAATGGAATTATTAACAGCAAAAAGTGCAGACCAAAATACATACCTGTACTATATTACAGTATTTTCTGGACTATAAGTCGCTCCGGAGTATAAGTCGCAGGGACAGCCAACCTATGAAAAAAGGTGCGACTTATAGTCCGGAAAATACGGTAATGGGCTTTTGAGATGCAGTTTTTCCTGGGAAACATGCAACATGTAACATTCTTAACATAGCTTTACAAAATATCAAAGGTGGCCTTTGCAAAGTTTGGACACCCCTGGTGTAGAACAAGAAGTGCAGATCCACTCCATTACACCACGGTCTTGGGGCACAGCAAGGGCACGCATGCTACGCTATCTAGTCTGACCTGGGAATTTCTTTGGGTCCCCCAGAAGAATCTGGAGTTGGTTGGTCGGAGAGAACATTAAAGTTACCTCACTTAGCCTGCTAGCACACAACCTTGTTCTTGATAAGCCATGGAAAATGGAATTGAACTGAAGGTGACCCGTCTCTCCCGAACGTGGTTGAAAGTGAGAACGTTTTCCCAGGCATACATTTGGTGAGAATTTTAATGGAGTGACATCTGACATTGTTGAGGTTTTGTCCAGCCGGCTTGAGCGGAAAATCTCTCTGTGTGGCTTAAGTTCACTACATTTAATCAAAGATAAGATATAGAGCGCTTCGTGTTGGGAATCGGTAATGTTCTCTTCAAAACCTGGTACTGTTGCTCTGCCCCTGATCTCTGCACTCAAGATACGGTTGTTACTGGACAACTCTTGAGGTCTTCGCAGAACCCTTCTGTAGTTGTCTGCCTCGGTCAAAGTCTTTTTGGAGCTCCTTCCCCGTATGAGCCCTAGTCCAACTAGCTCTGCTGGTTCTGGGTCTTCTAAGTTGGAATAATGGAATAATAATGCTTATATGAATCCAGTAAATCCTTGCTATGCTGGTGTATCTCGGTGCTCTGGCACCTTGACACTCCCCCGACATCGTTAAGCCAAATGCCAATCTCACTCACGGTGCAACCAATATTCAAATACATGCTAAAGAATACTATCATTTACAACCCACGGGACATACCGGGTAACTTCCTGTTCGGGAAGTAGATTCCTGATACAGGGTCAGGCAAAATGATGTGACACATTTGTAGGTTAAATAAAAGGCAAATAAATCAAAGAAACAAAATATTTTTTTTATTTTGGAAAAGTACATATAATGCCATTCTGTTTCATTATGTTATTAAAAATTAAATCAGTTCTGGCGGCGCGAGATCAGCAAGGTTCACGCGAGGTTCGTTTTCGATGCAGATCCAGTAGCTCTGAAGTCGGGTTGAGTTAAACGATTATTTCTGTAATCGATTAAACTAGTAAATAGTTTTTTTGATGCATGGATTAATCCCTGAAAGTCCCCGATTAGTCCCTGAAAACATAAACCACAAACGCATGCACAGATTAATAAAAATATACATTTATAAATGATCTGCCCATATCAATACAGTCCTTCCTTGCTTCCTTGCTTCCTTCCTTCCTTCCTTGCTTCCTTCCTTGCTTCCTTGCTTCCTTGCTTCCTTCCTTGTTTCCTTGCTTCCTTCCTTGCTTCCTTTGCTTCCTTCCTTGCTTCCTTTGCTTCCTTCCTTGCTTCCTTGCTTCCTTTCTTGCTTCCTTCCTTGCTTCCTTGCTTCCTTCCTTGCTTCCTTGCATGCTTGCTTGCTTTCTTCCTTCCATCCTTGCTTGCTTCCTTCCTTGCTTCCTTGCTTGCTTCCTTGCTTCCTTGCTTCCTTGCTTGCTTCCTTGCTTCCTTGCTTCCTTGCTTCCTTGCTTCCTTCCTTGCTTCCTTGCATGCTTGCTTGCTTTCTTCCTTCCATCCTTGCTTGCTTCCTTCCTTGCTTGCTTCCTTGCTTCCTTGCTTCCTTGCTTCCTTGCTTCTTTGCTTGCTTCCTTCCTTGCTTCCTTGCTTCCTTGCTTCCTTCCTTCCTTGCTTCCTTGCTTCCTTGCTTCCTTGCTTCCTTGCTTCCTTCCTTCCTTGCTTCCTTGCTTGCTTCCTTGCTTCCTTCCTTGCTTCCTTGCTTCCTTCCTTGCTTCCTTCCTTGCTTCCTTCCTTGCTTCCTTCCTTGCTTCCTTCCTTGCTTGCTTCCTTGCTTCCTTGCTTCCTTCCTTGCTTCCTTCCTTGCTTCTTTCCTTGCTTCATTCCTTCCTTGCTTGCTTCCTTCCTTGCTTCCTTGCTTGCTTCCTTCCTTGCTTCACTTTTGGGGGAATGAATTTTTGTAATATCCAAGAATAAACCACCGGCATTCCGGCTCATTCTGCCTCGAGTGTGACTAAGGTATCATCACGGTCGGGTTTGAAACCCGTTAACCACGATAAACGAGGGACAACAATACATACGTATATATGACCGCAGAAGCCTTTATTTGGATACCGGCGTAGTCCGTGTGGTCCACAGTTACATCACGTGTCACTTGTTGCCTGTCATTTGGTAGCACCGTGAGTGGGGTAAGTGTTTGGATTTGTGATGTGTAAACATCAAGCCAATTCAAAACTGACATTTGACTAAAAAAAAAAAAGGTTGTGATAGGTTGCTGAAGCAGGAAGATGCGATGTTCAATTTGTCATGTCTTTAGGGGGACGACTGCTCCATAAGCTGTCCTCCAGGCCTGTACGGAATCAACTGCACGTCGTCATGTTCCTGTCACAACGACATATCCTGCTCACATGTTGATGGATCCTGCGTATGCAGAGAAGGTTATGTTCCACTCAGTGTCTCTGATTGTTGTCGTTGTTTTGTCGTCGTCACATCCTCAGGTAGCTAGACGTTTCAATAACAAGGCTCTGCTATTTTGCAGAAACAATGAATGCTTCATGCTAAAAGGGGGAGGGACAAAAATGGTTTAGTTTCCTGAAAATAGAAACATCCAGGTTTAAATGCAGCAGCAAAATACTAAAGAACCCAATGTGTTTTCCAAGCTCACACACCAAACATGTTACCTAATGGTCAGTCTGCGTCCAGGTTGGCAGGGGGTGGACTGCTCCATTCCGTGCTCCAGTGGAAACTGGGGTCTCAACTGCAATCAGACGTGCCAGTGTACTAATGGAGCAGCCTGTGACCCGGCCAACGGAACCTGCTCCTGCTCCCCTGGCTGGAGAGACGAATTCTGCGACATTCCGTGTCACGTCAGTCCTCTATTTTTCTCTTTGAAATGAGACTCCACCGCTTTGTTTGCCGCTGCATGCCCAGTGGGCGACCACCTCATCCGTGACGCTAATGAGTACAAGTGGTAGAGAAAATGGACGGAGGGATGTTTTATGGCGTGATTTGCTTTTAACTACTTCCATAAATTAGCACGTCTCGGCTTGTTAAAGCTTAAACGACCTTTACGGAATCATAATTTGTGTATAAATAATTTGTGCCCTGACTTATAGGAGGGATCATACGGCTTGGACTGCAACGAGAGATGTGACTGTGCCAATGCTGACGGCTGCGATCCGGTTACCGGATTCTGTCGCTGCGTTGCAGGTTGGACGGGTAAGACATGCAACCACGAAAACCAAAAATTGATTACGATTCTGACAAGAGGACTCGCTCTGTTTGCCGTTGTTCTATGAAGCGTCTAGGTGCTAAACTAATGCACCAGTCAACTCTCTTCTTGTTTGTTTGGAGGCAAGAGACAAGGAAAAACCGACGCATGTGTATGGTAATATATGGAGGCCGGAAAAATGATCCAGTCCGGTTTCATTTATCGTTGGATTATTTATTCGTTCATTTGAATGCTTATCCTCATGAGGGTCGCATGGGTGCTGGAGCCTATCCCAGCTGTCTTCGCACGAGAGGCGGGGTACACCCTGGACTGGTGGCCAGCCAATCACAGGGCACATATAGACAAACAACCATTCACACTGACCTGTTATGTCATTGTATGGTCATATCACCTCGTGCTTTGGTACGTGACAAAAAAATGTTAAAAATTAAAAAAAAAAAAAAATTTTAATAAAAAAAAATTTAGAATGTAAAAAAAAAATTTAAAAATTAAAATAATTAAAAAAAATTAATATAAAAAAATTAAAACAAAAAAACTTAAACGATATTAGAAAAGCAGGAAGTGAACAAATGTAACAGTTAGTGATTGTAAAAGTACCAGATGGAGGGGTAGGATTTAATAAGCTTTGCTTCTTCCTACTCCTTTTGGACATGTGGAACTGGGAACTGATTATGGGATGCACTCAATTGTAATCTGACGCATGTTCAAATGAAGTAAAACCATTACCATTACCATTACATTCATACCTACGGACAATTTGGAGCCGCCAATTAACCTAGCATGTTTTTTGGAATGTGGGAGGAAACCGGAGTACCCGGAGAAAACCCACGTATGCATCGGAAGAACATGCAAACTCCACACACAGATGACCCTGGGTGGAATTTAACTCTGGTCTCCCAGCTGTGAGGCTTGCACTTTAACCACTTTGTCCGCCGTGCGACGGATTATTTATTATTGCAGTTTTTTTTTTTCCCCTGAACAAGAAATGTCATGTCATCTTGTGACAACCCTACTAGATAGGACAGCTGAAGTCTGAGAGGATGACGCAATCTCCAAAGGCTCCCTCTTTTGTGAAGATACAATGGCGGGATGCCAGACGGGCTAACTCCTCTGGTGCAGAAACAGCAAATGATGGTTTGAAAGAGGAATGAGGAAGGCCGTCCCCATCAAAGTTGAGAAAGCCAAGTGCCCTCCAGAAGTATCGGATCGGTGGGGTCAATTCCTTTATTTTGGACTTGACATGAAAAGACCACAAGGACGCGCGACGTGACATGGATCAAGCACGTCTGGTCTCCACCTGTGTCCAACCTCCACTTGGCGACCCCACCTCCGGGTTTTAACGTAACAACGCAGTCCGCTCAACAGGGCAACATCTTTGCCCCCGATGTGCGCCTCAAAGACAGTTTCTTAATTGAGTTTTAATGGCCGCCGACGCCTCACTCTCAAATTCTCTCATATTCGGCGTCAAAGGAAGTTTCTAATGAGCTGCTGATATGCCAAGCTACAGAGGGGGAGATGAAGAAAGACTCTATTTGCACACTCTTCCTGTCTTGTCCTGCTCCGTGCGTGTGTGCATAAATATGAATTCATCTACTGTGAGTCTCTTGGGCACGGCAGCCTCCAGACTGTCCCCCCGTGAGCAGTGATGGCTCTGATCCATTCTTTAGACGCTTCTCAGGACCCACCAATGTAAGGCTGATGAAAGACAGAGACACTTGAGCCAATGATTAAAGGCCAAAAAGGCTTAGGACACCAGGAATTTCAGCTTTGCCACAAATGGGATGGTATATCTGAATATATTATATCTGACATACATAAGTATCCACTTCAGGAAGTACTACGTGAAACTGATAAAACATAAATGTCTGATAAACAAATGGCATCAGAGTCACGCTGCAGAAATGACAAATATTTCACTTTTACGTCTCACAGCAACGCACGGCGGGAGAGTGGTCAGCATGCAGGCCTCACAGCTAGGAGACTCAAGTTCGATTCCACCCTCGGCCATCTCTGTGTTTGCATGTTCTCCCCGTGCATGCGTGGGTTTACTCCGGGTACTCCGGTTTCCTTACATTATGTTTTTATATTATATTTTTAATATTGGTTGTGCGGTGGAGGAGTGGTTAACGTGCAGGCCACACAGCTTGGAGACCAGGGTTCGATTCCACCCTCGGGCCATCTCTGTGTGGAGTTTGCATGTTCTCCCCGTGCATGCGTGGGTTTACTCCGGGTACTCCGGTTTCCTCCCACATTATATTGGTTGTACGGCGGTCGAGTGGTTAGCGTGCAGGCCACACAGCTCGGAGACCAGGGTTCGATTCCACCCTCGGGCCATCTCTGTGTGGAGTTTGCATGTTCTTCCCTGTGCATCCGTTGGTTTTCTCCGGGTACTCCGGTTTCCTCCCACATTCCAAAAACATGCTAGGTTAATTAGCGACTCCAAATTGTCCATAGGTATGAATGTGAGTGTGAATGGTTGTTTGTCTATATGTGCCCTGTGATTGGCCGACCACCAGTCCAGCTCTATTAAATGATATCACGTGAAAACAGAAGACTTCAAACCAAAATATGTGCAAATGTGTCACGATTCTACCAGTAAAGAGGTTTGACTATATTTGTATATCGCTCACATCCTTGTGGGTTTTATCTCTCCTTCACACATTTGTACTCCTCTTTGTTTCTGATTAGGTGCAGAAAATGTCGTCCTTCCTCATATCTTTAGTGCCGCGTTGGAGAATCAGAATCAGAATGATGCGTGATCCTAATGTGCATAGAATAACAGAATAAATGATAAAAAAGAAATGATCCCGTAAAAGCCGAGTATTGTCATGACGGGTGCATGTGGAAGCTGCCGTTTCAATGTCAAACCTTGCGCCGTGCGTGTTCCCCCCCCCCCCCCCCCCCCCCCCACAGGCGTCCATTGTGACAGCGTGTGCGATGACGGACGTTGGGGACCTAACTGTTCATACGGCTGCACTTGCGTGAATGGAGGCTCGTGCTCCCCGGAGGACGGCACGTGCGTGTGCGCTCCCGGCTACCGTGGCACCAGCTGCAAACGAAGTAAGAAATCTGACTTTACTGCTGTTGACGCAGGCCGCCGACAAATGACTGAATTCCAGCACTGAGCCTGGCTTCCCCGGGAAATTCAAACATACTCGGATTTACTTGGCATAATTCTACCTCAAATAAAAGTACAGCGGATCTCCGCATATTTGTGACTTAGAAGTGATGGTTTTATTGATTTTCCCTCAGAAAATAGGCTGATTTCTTCCCGCCTCATTCACTCTAAGTTGGTAGTAATTTATAAATACATGATAATATACAGTAAATCAAATGTACAATATATATATGCACCGCTGGTAAAAATGGCCACAATGTTTCACTGATAATGTTTTTTTTGTCAAGCCCTAAAATTTTGAAATTTGCACCATTGTTGATGCCAAACTTATATGTAATGATCTGGCACCATTGTTAATGCCAAATGTATATGTAACAATCTGGCACCATTTTTAATGCCAAACATATATGTAACAATCTGGCACCATTTTTAATGCCAAACATATATGTAACAATCTGGCACCATTGTTAATGCTAAACTTATGTATATGTGACGATCTGGCACCATTGTTGATGCCAAACCTATATGTAACGATCTGGCACCATTGTTGATGTCAAACTTATATGTAACGATCTGGCACCATTGTTGATGCCAAACTTATATGCAACGATCTGGCACCATTGTTGATGCCAAACTTATATGTAACGATCTGGCACCATTGTTGATGCCAAACTTATATGCAACGATCTGGCACCATTGTTGATGCCAAACTTATATGTAACGATCTGGCACCATTGTTGATATAAAAGCCAAATTTATATGTAACGATCTGGCACCATTGTTGATGTCAAACTTATATGTAACGATCTGGCACCATTGTTGATATAAAAGCCAAATTTATATGTAACGATCTGCCACCATTGTTGATGCCAAACTTATATGT